>NW_028227262.1:105522445-105894945 GCF_978045245.1 Mus caroli | reverse complement strand
CAAGATATAAGATACAATTTGATAAATGCATGAAACTCAAGAAGAATGAAGACCAAAGTGTGGACACTGTGCACCTTCTTAGAATTGGGAACAAAACACCCAGGGAAGGAGTTACAGAGACAAAGTTCGTAGCTGTGATGAAAGGATGGACCATTTAGAGACTGCTGTATCCAGGGATCCGTCCCATAATCAGCTTCTAAACGCTGACACCATTGCATACACTAGCAAGATTTTGCTGAAAGGACCCAAATATAGCTGTCTCTTGTGAGATGATGCCGGGGCCCAGCAAACACAGGAGTGGATGTTCACAGTCATCTATTGGATGTATCACAGGGCTCCCAATGGAGAAGCTAGAGAAAGTACCCAAGGAGCTAAAGGGATCTGCAACCCTATTGTTGGAACAACATAATGTACTAACCAGAACCCTGGAGCTCTTGTCTCTAGCTGCATATGTATGGAAAGATGGCCTAGTCGGCCATCAATGGAAAGAGAGGCCCATTGGACTTGCAAACTTTATATGCCCCAATATAGGGGAATGCCAGGGCCAAAAGAATGGGAATGGGTGGGTAGGGAAGTGGGGGGCGCTATGGGGGACTTTTGGGATAGTATTGGAAATGTAATTGAGGAAAATATGTAATAAAAAAAAAAATTCCTAGGCAAATGGATTGACCTGGAGGGCATCATCCTGAGTGAGGTAACCCAAACACAAAGGAACTCACACAATATGTACTCACTGATAAGTGGATATTAGCCCAGAAACTTAGGATACCCAAGATATAAGATACAATTTGCTAAACTCATGAAACTCAAGAAGAACGAAGACCAAAGTGTGGACACTTTGCCCCTTGTTATAATTGGGAACAAAACACCCATGGAAGGAGTTACAGAGACAAAGTTTGGAGCTGTAACGAAAGAATGGACAATCTAGAGACTGCCATATCCGGGGATCCATCGCATAATCAGCTTCCAAACGCTGACACCATTGCATACACTAGCAAGATTTTGCTAAAAGGACTCAGATATAGCTGTCTCTTGTGAGACTATGCCGGGGCCTAACAAACAGAAGTGGATGCTCACAGTCAGCTATTGGGTGGATCACAGGGCCCCCAATGGAGGAGCTAGAGAAAGTACCCAAGGAGCTAAAGGGATCTGCAACCCTATACGTGGAACATTATGAACTAACCAGGACCCCTGAGCTCTTGACTCTAGCTGCATATGTATCAAAAGATGGCCTAGTTGGCCATCACTGGACAGAGAGGCCCATTGGACTTGCAAACTTTATATGCCCCAGTACAGGGGAATGCCAGGGCCAAAAAGTGGGAGTGGGTAGGTAGGGGAGTGGGTGGGAGGGTATGGGGGACTTTTGGGATAGCATTGGAAATGTAAATGAGGAAAATACCTAATTAAAAAAAATAACAAAATACTGAAAAAAAACAAAAAAAAAACAAAAAAACACCCTGCAATCCTAGGAAGAGGAACACAGGTAGATGTGCCCTCAGAACCTCAGCTCTGCTGACCATATGATCTTGTCCAAGAAAGGAGAGATGGATAGGAATTCAAGTGGGGTTCCCAGTGCCCGTTCCTCTAAGTGCAAGGCCTACACTGCAGTTCTACAATGTGAACATGGTTCTGGTTCTGCCAACCAGCTTACTCTAAACCCTACATGTTTTCTACACCCATTCTCCAATCTTCCCATGAAGGGAAATTTATGGGGACACTGGAATACAAAAACAACTTCTCATGCAGTTTCTCGCCAGCTGACAGTTAAGAATGTAGACACAATTATGAAATATACTTTGGGGGTGACAAGTTTCCTTTAATACAGAGATATTTCAAACAAACAATCTAAAATAGAAACTCATCATGCTTGGCCTTTCACCTTTTTTAGCTAGAAACAACTGGTGTCTCAAGAATCTCATAAGAAACCCCATTCAGTCAAAGGAGGGCCTTACTGTCCTTGTGTGACCTTATGGCTCATAGCTTCATCTTATCAGACAATAGCGCCATCCAAGGCATCTTTGGAACCACCCTGACATTGCACTTATAAAAAGATCGAAAAAAGAGAAAAAGGATTCTTAGCATCGTTTTAGGTTGTGAGTTGAGACATCAAAATGTTTAATATAGCCACTTCTAAGACACATGGGACTCTTCTTTGAAAAGTTTATACCCATGCTCTTAAGTGTAAGCCAGATTTTTCTCCTGAGCTAGTCTCTCTTTCCATCAAGCCTGATGCTTGAATCTATGTTACGAATATTTAAAAAATAGTTTAATTTATTTTTTGAAATTATAATGTATCATTTCCCCTTCCCTTTCCTTCCTCCAAACCCTCTTACATAATCCATCCTTGCTTTCTTTAAAATAGCTTCTTTTTTGCATTGTTGTACACACACACACACACACACACACACACACACACACACAAACATATACTCCTAAATATAACCAGCTGGGTCTGCATAATGTTACTTGTATGAATATACTCAATGCTGATCCTTTGGTATTGGATAATTAATTTCTATTTCTATCATCTGCTCATGACTGCTAAGATCATATTCAAAGATAAATAAAACAAGGAAACTATTCAGTTAAGAAAAGCAGCATTAAGAGGGCTATCTCAAGGTTTACATTAGTGTAAGTGCCATTTGGATGTTTTACCATAAAATTTGTAAGCAATAGGAGACATTGCTGCTTTGGTTGCAACATAGTCATCAACTCAAATGACATGGCCTATGGTGATATGTTGCCAAACAATGACACTGACCCTAGTGTTATTTTTCAGGATCTTTGTCCATTAATACAAACCTCCAATTTTAATAAATTGAAAACCACAACAGAAATATATAAATGACTATCTGCAACCACAGACATAAGTGATTTGTATAAGTGTGTATAAAGAAACAGACAGATACTATCTTATAACTACCTTTAAAACATTTGGAAAAGACTCAACAGTTAATATTAATTGTTGGTCTTCTAGAGGACTCAGGATCAATTCCTAGCATCAATGTTAAGTGACTCACGACCATCTATACCTCCAGCTATTGAAGATCTGATGCCTTTGGCATCCTTGGGTACCTGTACTTATACGTACATATGCACCTGCAGTTAAATATACATCATTAAAAAGAACAAAATCATTTTTAAAACTAAAGAAAAAACCCAGCTCGAAATATATGGTAATTTGTAATTGTTCCCAATCATTATTTTTTTCAAGAAATAAAATTAAAAGAGCCATATGTTACTCCAAACTTTTGACAAATGATGCCAGATTTTTTTGAACAATCAACAGAAGGTAATTTATTTCTGAGAATTCCTTCCACGGAGCAGGAAGGGAAAAAGGTTCTGTCAGGAACATACTTTATGAAATAGAATGGCCATAAAGAACAATGCCTCTGATTAGATTTAGCTGTAAACTGACTTCCTGCAGCTGCTAAAAGTGATCTCACTCTAAGAATTTATTCCAAGCTCAGGAATGACCTGACAAACACAGCCCTTTGCATACATATTTGTCCCTCTTCTTGTACCCCCAAATGATTCAAAGCCACACACGATAACTTTGAGATCTGAGATTTACACCATTTGATATCCAACAAACTCAAGTATATTACTAAAATAATCTACCCAATAATTCAAGATAAATATACCCTCACAGTCTGTTGTGTAAGGTTCTTTAATACCAAGATTTCTAGAGCAAATACTCTTTTAAATGTGCTAATCATTTCTCCCATCCATCTTTTTGATTCAAAGTTCCAATAGTATTGGCCTGCTTACAAAGCTCAGTGATTTGACTGTATAAATACTTTTTAAATAGAAACTTACAGTAGCAAATGCCTAATCACTGCTCAGGGTACACTGTACAAAGTAAGCAGAACCAAGTACTTCCTCTTCCCAAAGGAAGGCTTGTGCAGGTCTCCTTCCCATGTACATTAAAGCATAGTGAAAACTGCATTTCCTATCTGTTCCTGAAGTACTTGAAAATAGTGAAAACAAATCCCATCACTAAGGCAAGTTGTCACAGGGAGGTGGAATTAACTATTTTATATAGTGGAGGTTATTGTCTTGAAATTTATGCTCAAATTCTTGACACCAATATACTCCTCCCCCACCCACATATATACATATACATATATACACACACATATATATATAGTCTTGTCTGATAAAAACATCTAATAAGACTGACCTAGCATTTGTAATTTTTTTACTGATGCAGAAAATGTAGGCCATTTATATGAGTCTTTTCAATCAGTTCTACACCCCTCATTATTGACACCTTCCGGAATTTTCATCAGTTCTAATTTGTATAACTAACGAACATCCAGAGGCAGTCTGTGAGAAGCAGTGGCAGATGCAACTAAAAGGTAAATGCAGGCCAGGCAGTGGTGGCACATGCCTTTAATCCCAGTACTTGGGAGGCAGAGGCAGGCGGATTTCTGAGTTCTAGGCCAGCCTGGTCTACAGAGTGAGTTCTAGGACAGCCACGACTACACAGAGAAACCCTGTCTCAGAAAAAACAAACAAACAAAAAAGGTAAATGCAGGAAGAGGATGGTTTGTAGTTTGCTTTTTGTTGCTGTTGTGAACACCATCCGAAAGCAGCTCAGGGAGAAAAGAGGTGATTTGGCTAACATGTCTGGATCACCGCGTATAAGAGAGTGAAACCAAGGTAGGAACTCAAGAAGGACAAGAACTCTGGAGACAAGAAATGATGCATAGGCTGCTTACTGACTTGCTCTCTATGGCTTGTTCACCCTGCTGTCTTCTACAGCTCAGGACCACCTGCCCATGGGTAGCACAGACCACAATGGTGAATTCTTAAATCAAGAAAATATCATAACAATTTTGCCTACAGGCCAATTTTATTGAGGTATTTTTGCACCTAAAGTTCCCTCTTTTCATGTGACCCTAGTGGTGGGGGGTCTTCCCTGGATCTTGTTTGATGACAGGGCCCACAGAAAGGATAAGGAGTCAGTGAGGGGAGAGAGGGAGTCAGGCAGTGGTTTAGGGAATCGTGCAGCTGGAACTGACCAGCAACCAGATTGATTCTTTATCTACACAGGTTTCACACAACAGAAACAGACTAACAATTATCTAAGAAGTACAGATTATGTGTTTGAGTTTTCATTACATGTCCAGGTTTACAAGTTCAGTCGTAATAAGAAAGTACAAACAAAACAGATTTTATTTTTATTATCAGCCCTATAACAACAACTTAAATAATCTAAAGAATGTCACCTCCAAAGCAAACACACATTATATGACAGCCTGCTTTTAGGCTAGAAGTGTTTGTAGTTTAAAAGCGCTCCAAACAAACAAAAAATATCTGAACCAGTCTTTATATGAATAGCAAATACTAATACCTAACTCATTTTACTATATGTTGCATCATCAGTGCTATAAAGTAGGGGAAGTTTTAATCAATCTATCTTATTTACTGAGTTGTATTCCTCCAGGGGTGTATCACGTATGACCCACTATCTTCAGAGAGCTCTAAGCTTATTGTAAAGGAAGGGCCTGTAACTGTCCTCCTCGTGAGTCAGTTTGTCAATTGTCTCTGCTTACCCTGCACCAAATATACTGGTTGAGTTTGCTCAAGAGCAGATGCCCCAAGAAGATGCCCTGGAGTAATGGCTTCATCTACTATGTACTTATCTGTGCTTAATGATCTCCGGAGCATAAGGAAGGCTTCCAGCCAGGGCTGGAAAAAAGTTAATTTGACTTTTTTTATAAAAAGACTCAGACATAATTTTCTCAGAAAAGGACATAAAATTAATCACAATGCAGAAAGTCCCCAAGAATGGAAGACACAGAGACCAAAACACAAAAGTAGGAGATAGGGATGACAGTGACTGCACTCAGCTTTCTGGAACTAACTGTGTCAGTCAGCTGTGCTGGTTTAGTGACTCTCGACATTTCTAGTATACATGCCTGTGCCACCCGAGCTTGTGTCAAGTTCAGAAAAATTAGTCAGAACGGATGTGATAATTGTGTTGAATAGATACACAAATACATAATGCCCCAGTCACTAGGAGATTACACATCAGCAAAAAACAGCAAATACATTACTGATACACACGAATATGAGCGAATGCACAAATATTTGATTTGGGGGCGGCATTTGTTTGTTTGTTTGGAATACTGGGGGACATGCCATGGTGTGCACATACAGGTTAAAGGACAACTTGCAGGAGTTAGCTCTCTCTTGCTACCATGTGGAATCTAGGGCTCTACCTCAGGTTGTCATGTGGGTACTAGAGACCTGAACTTAGGCCTCCCATACTGATTAAGCTCCCTCCCAGGCCCAGGTTATTTCAATTGGATTTTCATCCTGGTTTACATGGAACAGAGTTTAATAGGGATAATTGGGGTCACAACAGTCATCCTCTGGGAAGTGTGGCCAATCTGCTGATAGGGGACTTGCAAGCATAGAAAAAACTAAAAGTTTGAAAAGGGAACTCTGTCCAGGGCTATGTCTTGTGCATTCTAGAGAATCACCTCACCTCACCACTGAGTTATATCCTCTGCTCTGAAATCTTCACAGTGAGAAAATTAAGGCAAGATGTGTTCTGTGATTCTTACTAAACAAACTTCCCCTCAGTCCTATCACTGAACAAGTATACTCAGCAGAGAACCTTTTGTATGAATGCAGCAGCATCTCTGAGATGCCTGTCTTTTAAATTATAGTAATCCTTCCTATGCATTTCAGCAACCTAAAATAATGTTTACATAAAATTAACCTGTAAGACTTCCTATTCAGATTTCTGTATGCATCATTTACTCAGAACGAAAGATGAAAACAACCCTCACCATTTCAAATATCATTACACAGAACGCCATCAAGTCATAGTTGTTTCTTAAGACTGTTCTGCAAATTAGCCTGAAAAATCTCTAAATCCCAGTCATGAATAACACATTCACACACAGAGACACACATACACACACACACACACACACACACACACACGTTTCACATTTAGCACTGATGTACATAGTATATGCTGTTCTCAAACTATTAATGAATTCAAATCTAAGTACCTTGCTCAGAATAAGAAACATTTGATAGGAATTTGTATACAAAATAATGTAGCAGTCTGTCATAAAGGAAACTCAAGCTAAGTAATTTTAAGCAAAAATAAATATTATTTTTAGATATGAAACATTATATTGCATATAATTATAATAGTACAAAAATAATATGTGCAATTATGAAATATTTCTTCAGCATTAACATACTTAAAATCTGATTTTACAAGTGAGAAATCCCTTGCTAAAAAAAATAAATAGCTCAGTCTCAGTGCCATCTCTGTTGAGATATCAATGAAAGAGCATTAATTCAGTAAGTTTTCAGATGCTCATTAGTGCAACAGATATTAGAGGCATGCAAAGATGATTAAGTGTGAGTACCAAAATCGAGCTGTTCACCACCCAGTGAAGGGTATAAGGCACATCTTCCCAAGATAAAATGAGAGAGTAAATAATTAAAAAGCATTATGCAAAGTTAGGAAGCAATAGATCACTAGAAATTTATAATCTAGTAAAGGGCATAAGTCCTTACAACTCTAAATCAAGGTAAAATGGGAATGGGGCACTGAGATTTATAGGCAGGAGCATAATGAATGAGATAAGTTGGATCAGGCCAGAAGAAGAGGCGTGTTCAGGTACACACTCAATGTTAGCTGAACACTGGTATACAGACAGCACTACCACAAGAAATGCTGGTGCCCGCCATTAATACTACTCAATAACCAGCACAGCATAGGGTTTCCAAGCATTGATTCAGAACAGAACCTGCATAGCTGTGTGCACAAGGTAAGCCATAAGACAAGGCTCAAACAAAATAAGAGAGTAGAAGAACATGGCATGTTTAGGACAACGCTCTTTGGGTGGAAATCAAAGAAAAAATTAGACGTAACTGAAAAGATAACCATAACTCAAGGTAAGGAGTTTAACTTTTGCCCATGAGAAACAGGAAAATCTCCCTCAACAACCAACCACATAAGCACATACAAATATGTACCCATATGCACACATCACTGAACTACAATGGTCCCATGTCTCATTATTATACTGAATATTTTCTCTTTATATAACCCTACAACATAGTACGTGAGTTTTTCAATACACTATTCTAGCATATAAACAACAGGTTAAATCATGTGTAGTCTAGCTATGCCGGGTGTCCACAAATGACACAATAGAGCAGTGGATGACCTGAAACTGGAGATAGAGATATAGTGGTGAGCCACCAGATACAGTTGGGAATCAAATTTTGAACGTGAGTCCTCTCCAGGAACAGCAAGTGTTCATAACCACTGAGCACTCTCTCTAGCCACATGCACTCTGTTTGTTAATTGCATATATGGCATCAAGCCTACAGATGTGATTTCAAGTCCTAGAACCCACACAGTGAAATGAAATAACTGACTCAGCCTAAATTGTCCTTTGAACTGCACACTCAGTCTGAGACCACACAAGTTTGTATACATATACTAAATAAGCAAGTAAGTAAACAAATGCTTAAAAGTATGTTTTAACTATTTTTCAAGAAATTAGGTGACTCCCATGAGTTTATTTATGTGTCCTGTATTTTACTACATTGATCTACAGGCTTGTTTCCATGTCAGCACCACTTTGCTCTCATTACTGTGGCTCTGTAGTGCAATTTTAGATTGGTTATTTTACTGTCTCTGTCGCTATCCTTTCTGCTACAGATAGGCTTGCTTATCCACTCCCTCTATATTTCCATATACTTGTTGAGATTCATTTCACTAGCCTTGTGTTGCATGCCATTGATATTTTCATAAAGATTTCACTGAATCTGTAGATTCTTTTCAATGTCAAAGAAAAACAAGAATCTTCCAAACCTCAATGCATTTACTAGTAAATATTAAGGCAGAAATTCACGTAAAAATAATTAAAAATAACAATAACTATACTCCAAAGTAGAATCCAATAAAGAGTTGATTCTTTGAAAAAAAATAGAAAAGATAAACAAATCAGTCAAAGAGTAGATAACCCATGGTAGTCAAATGAGAGATGAGAAGGGGATCAGTTGATAAAGTCCAGAGAAAGAGAGTGTATCATTAGTAAGTACTTCAAAAATTTACATTCCAAACACCTGAGCTATTCACAATAGATTGGCAATACTGAGTCAAAAAGATATAAGTATTTAAGTAAATACACAACAGTTAAGAAGAATGAACTCCTCTTAAAAAGTCAGGGAGGAAAAGAAGTACAGGGACAAATGGGGGTCACTGCTAACTCTTGAGAGAATTGTTAAGACAATTGGCCCTCACTGCTTCATAACATAAGAAAGGTGAGGGCCAGCCAGATCCTCCGGAGCTCCAGGGGACTGGACCACCAACCAAAAAGTACACATGGAGGACCCATGGTTCCAGCCCCTTATGTGGCAGAGGATGGCCTTGTTGGACATAAGTGGGAGGATCAGCCCTTGGGTCTGAGGGGGGTTTGATGCCCCAGTGTAGGGGAATGCCAGGGCGGGAAGACAGGAGAGGGCATAGGATAAGGGGTTTCTGGAGGGGAGACCTGTATAACATTTGAAATGTAAATAAAGAAAATATCCAATAAAAGAAAAAAAAAAGATGGGGGCACTACCAAACCTATTCTATGAAGTCAGTATTAGTCTCATTACAAAACAGGTTGAGCACACACAGGCCACATTCTCTGTTTAGGGGTAATTTTTCTTTGATACCAAGATGTACTGTTAGATTATTAATTTGAGATCTGTCTGAAATCAAAACCATTATAAATTATATGAACGTTAAAATGAATCTCTCAAATATTCATTTTAAAACTCATTATGTAAGATAGCTGGGCAACTTTCAAAGAAAGGGAGCTTTTGTGTATCACACTTACACTCACTTGAACAAGAAACTGCGGGTAAGTGAATAATAATCTCTATTGTTTTAAAGAGAGGACTCAATCGGCAAATTCAATGAAACTCCTTGCTTTATAGGAAGAAATAAGTAACAGAAACTTTAATTTTTATCTTTTTGTTTCTTCCTACCCATTATCATCCTAATTACCATTCTTTGCTTTTGCAATAGGAAGACATATTTGTTTGCTTTTTACTTTTTAATCAAACAAATTCTGGTAACTGAAGGTAAGTTGATTTTAGGAGAAGAGCAAAGGCTGATAGATACTGAAGTAAGGTGGCTTGGACTTGAGGCATTTACTAGGGGGAGTAAGTCATACACAGAACTACAAGTACTGTCTGACTATACTGCAGAAAGCACCTGAAATACCCTGACAGTTCAGGGAATGGAAGCTTCCAGAGCTGGTGGCATCAGAGATGAGGAGCCCTAGACAGAGTAGTAACAATGACATGGGAGTGAAACAAGACAAATCAGCTCAGAGGCCTGTACTAGTGTGTCCATGCGCAACAGCATTGTACTGAAAGATTAGCAGTGTGCTGAAGGCAAAGTCTCAGGTTTACTGCTCTGATGGCAACAAAATGTAATCAAATCCTGAGGAAGGATGTGGTTCCAGTGCAAAACTAGAGCTACCGGTGGGAAGATGCTCAGCTTCAATGCCAGCAACTCGGCCAACCAAAGCTACCTAGAATATCACCCAATTGGAGAATGAAAATTTATCTTTCAAGGTTTTAGAGCAGTAGCCTAATATTCTAAAAGTACATAGTGAGAGAACATTAGATACACTCCTTCCTAATAAGGTGTATTTCTGTTGTTTAACAATATATTTCCTGTGTTCCACAATAACTAGTCATTTCATTTCTTCTAACTGAAAACAGCTAATGTTAGCAGCCACTTTTCTGAGTCTTCTGACTCAGTGCACCTCAGAGGCACCAAACCCAACACCATGCCACAATTGTGCTGAATATCTTCCCTTGGTATTCAGACATCACTTCCTTCCTTCTCTTGCAGTCCACCATCTCTTCTGTGCATGGTCCACAGCCCAGTTCCTATCAAGAGTGCTGCCTCTTGAGGTCCTACATCACTGCATCCTCCTGGGTCTCCACGAGTATTTTGACTACCTCACCTGCCACCCTCAATCTTCTCTCTCAAATGGCTCTGTTGAGGAGCAGGGCAGGTGGCAGGCTAGCCAAGGCGGAGAACATACTCCTATTTTGTTTAGGTGCTCCACGAAGGCTAGTTTCATCATAGAGTGATGTTCAGAAGCAGTGTGACAAGCAGCCGAGGTAACACATCAGGACTTGCCTCTCAATCAAATGGAGAGGGACCCAGCAATGACTCACTTATGCTGCCCTAGGTAACCCTGTTGTCCCTAAATAACTGTGATATCACCTGTTTCCACCTTGGTCTTCTCTTCTACCTGAAATGTATAAAGGCTTCATGTTGTCTTCAACTGGACATTGGTCTTTAAAAAAAATCCATTTGGTTGAATAATTACAGGGCTCTATATTGTATATGTGCTTGCTAATGAATAAAAATATGAAAAAAAAGAAGTCATTAAAAACCTCCCAACTAAAAAAAGCCCAGGGCCAGATAGATTTAGTGCAGAATTCTACCAGACCTTCAAAGAAGATCTAATACCAATTTTCCTCAAACTATTCCATAAAAATGAAACAGAGGAACACTACCTAACTGGTTCAATGAACCCACACTTGCTCTGATACCAAAACCACACAAGGACCCAACCAAAAAAAAAAAGAGAGAGAGAGAGAGAACTTCAGACCAATCTCACTTATGAATATCATTGCAAAAATACTCAATAAAATTCTTGCAAACTGAATCCAAGAACACATCAAAGCCATCATAAAGAAAAAAAAAAAATCACACGATCATCTCCGTAGATTCAGGGAAAAGCATTTGAAAAAATACAACACCCCTTCATGTTAAAAGTATTGGAGAGATCAGGAATTCAAGGTCCATACCTAAACATAATAAAAGCAATTTACTACAAACCAACAGCCAATATCAAATTAAATGGAGACATACTTGAAGCAATCCCACTGAAATCAGGCGCAAGACTCTCCCCATATCTATATAATATACTACTTAAAGTGTCCGTAAGATCAATAAGACAACAAAAAGAGAACAAGGGGATACAAATTGGTAAGAAGAAATAATAGTATCATTATTTGCAGATGATATGATATTATACATAAGGGACTTCAAAAATTCTACCAGGTGATAAACAACTTCTCCAGCTGATAAACAACTTCAGCAAAGTGGTCAGATATGAAATTAACTCATGGATTGGCAGACTTAACATAGTAAAAATGGCCATCCTACCAAAGGCAATCTATAGATTCAATGCAATCCCCATCAAAATCCCAACACAATTCTTTAAAGACATGGAAAGGCAAAATACCCAGAATGGCAAAAACAGTTTTTAACTATAAAAGAACAGCTGGGTGAATCACCATCCATAACCTCAACCTTTACTACAGAACAACAGTGATAAAAACTGCATGCCATTGGTACAAAGACAGGCATGTTGATCAATGGAATAGAATTAAAGATTCAGAAATACAACCACACACTTACGGTCACTTGATCTTTGACAAAGATGTCAAAAATATACAATGGAAAAAAGAAATAATCTTCAGTAAATGGTGCTGGTCTAACTGGTTATATGTATGCAGAAGAATGAAAATAGAACCGTATTTGTCACCCTGTATAAAGTTCAAGTCCAATTGAACATCAACATAAAACCTGATACATTGAATCTAATAGAAGAGAAAGTGAGAAAGAACCTTGAAGTCATTGGCACAGCAGGAAATTTCTTAAACAGAACTCAAATGGCTCATGCTCTAAGATCAACAGTTGATAAATGGGCCCTCATAAAACTGGAAAGCTTCTGTAAGTCAAAGGACATAGTTGAAAAGACAAATCGGCAACCTACATATTGGGAAAAAAAATCTTCACTAACCTCACATCCGGTAGAGGGCTAATATCCAAAATATATAAAGAACTCAAAAAGTTAATCACCAAAAAACCAAACAACCCAATTTTTAAAAATGGGGTATAGAACTAAACCGAGAATTCACAACTGAGGAATCTCGAATGGCTGAGAAGTACCTAAAGAAATGTTCAAAGTCCTTAGTGATCAGAGAAATGCAAATCAAAACGACCCTGAGATTCCACCTTACACCAATCAGAATGGCTAAGATCAAACCCTCAGGTGACAGCACAGGTTGGAGAAGATGTAGAGAAAGAGGAACACTCCTCCATTGCTGGATTGCAAACTGAACCACTCTGAAAATCAATCTGGAGGTGCCTCAGAAAATTTGAAAGAGATCTACCTGAAGACCCAGCTATACCACTCTTGGGACTATACCCAAAAGATGCCCCAGCATGCCAGAGAGGCAAGTGTTCCACTATGTTCATAGTGTCCTTATTTATGATAGCCAGAAGTTGGAAACAACCTAAATGTCCCACAACAGAAGAATGGATTCAGAAAATGTGGTTCATTTACACAATGGAATACTACTCAATTATTATGAACAAGGACATCCTGAATGTTGCAGGCAAATGGATGGAACTAGAAAATATCCTGAGTGAAGTAACTCAGACTCAAAAGGACATGCATGGTATGCACTCACTAATAAGTGGATATTAGCAAAAAATGAAAATAAATAAAACCTACAGAATACCCAAGATACAGTCCACAGAACTCAAAAAGTTCAACAAGCCGGAAGTGCCCAAGTGGGAGAGAGAAGAAAGCAATCACAAGTGGGGAGGGAAGGAAGGAGGGACCTGGGAGGGAAATTGGCTAGAGCAGGTATAATGAGAAAGAGGGGAACTTGATCTGGTATTGGGTGAGGGAAAAGGACCCTGAGGGCCAGCAGAAAGAATGTAAACAGGCAGCCTCAGGAAATAGGAGGTTAGGAGGACCCTCCCCCAGAATGTACCAGAGACCTGGAAGGTAAGAGACTCCCAGGACTCAAAGGGAGGGATCTTAGATAAAATGCCCAAC
This sequence comes from Mus caroli, assembly GCF_978045245.1. Lineage (NCBI taxonomy): Eukaryota > Metazoa > Chordata > Mammalia > Rodentia > Muridae > Mus > Mus caroli. The sequence goes on along the minus strand of NW_028227262.1, from coordinate 105,881,023 downwards.
AGTAGGGAGGGGGAATTTATAGAGCTCATTTCCAGCAGGAAGACAGGACATGAAGTGAGGGATGGGGTTGCAATCCAACAGTCACATCTCTGACCCATAATTGTTCCTGTCTGAAAGAATTACAGGGATGGAAGTGGAGAGGAGCCTGAGGAAAAGAAGGCCCAAAGTAGGATCCAGCTCAAGGGGAAGTCCCAAGGCCTGACACTATTACTGAGGCTATGGAGCACTTATAAAAAGGGATCTATCATGACTGCCCTCCGAAAGACCCAACAAGCTGCTGAAAGAGTGCAGATATTAGCACCCAACCAATGGACAGAAGCAGCTGACCCGTTGTTGAATTAGGGAAGGCTGAAAGAAGCTGAGGAGAAGGACAAACCTGTAGGAAGACCAGCAGTCTTATTTAATCTGGACCCCTGAGGTCTTTCATACACTGGACCACCAAACAGCATACACCAGCTGATATGAGACCCCCAAAACACATAGAGTAGAGGACTTCCAGGTCTGTTCATTCAGAGATGAAGCACCTAACCCTCAAGAGGCTGGAGGCCCCAGGGAGTTTAGAGGTCAGGTGGGGTGAGGGAGGAGAGGGCATCCATGTGAGATGGGGTGTGGTGGGGAGAAGGTGTGGGATGTGGAGCATTTGGAGGGTGGATGTGGGGGGGAGTGGCGGGGAATGAAATATGGAATGTGAAAAAAATAAAAATAAAATCAAATTTAAAAAAAAAGAGAGAGAGAGAGAGAGACCAGCCTCAGCCCACAATCTGTAATTTGGCCTTTTAAAGTTCAGTGTTTTGTTGGTGTTTTATTTTGTTTTTCATTGTGAGGGCTTTTTGTTAAAAAATACAATTAAGAGGAATTATGTGTAGTCACCTGTATCCAATTAGTTTTACTGGTTAGGGCCTAGAAGTAATGAGATTTATTCAAAGGATTTAATTCCCATGCAAAGCAGTTAGTTTCACTTGTCACTTCTAGGGACTCTACCCTTCCCCAGGCCAACCATGTCCCAAGGAGTCAGAGCAAGAATCACTGCAAGCATCGGTCCAACCTGAAAATCAATGAGTAGTAACTACATTGCTTCACTAAACATCTTCATGTGTCGACAAACAATTGTAAGACAAATTATCTACATTTCTCAATGTGTTCAATAAGATTATTTGTAAATTTGACTGGGCATAACACCTGTGATCCCAGTACTCAGGAGGCAGAGAACTTGTGAGTTTGAAGTCAGACTGATCTACATGGTGAGTTCCAGGACAGCCATGGCTATGTATGTAGTGAGAACCTGTCTCAAAAAAACAAAACAAGAAAGCCAAACAAACAAATTATTTATAATGTGATTGTTATTTTTGAAATTAATTAAAATAATATCAAAACTAATGTTACTTGTTTCCAAAATCACTAATGTTTTGCTTTGAAATATGAATAAAAGTGTTCCCTTTCTTCTTTGCTACCAGTGCTTGGCTCAATTAAATAAAATACCCAGTATAAAGATGTGTAATTCTTCATAATCATTTCAGACGGTTCTCATAATCATGAAGTAGGTGGAAAGTGCTGAGTTAATTCTTGCCAAGTCCTGCTTTTAATTATGTTCTTGAGTTGTGTCTACCATTAGAGAGGTAATGTTCAACTGCCACGTTCCTGATCTGTGTCTACCATTATGAAAATAGTGCTTAAGTGCCAACTACTTGGTAGCAACCAGGCTGTAGGCACAAGTCAAACAATGCCCAGTTTATAATCTGGGCCCCCATGGCATGACTCCCTATTCTGAACTATGTGCCAAGGCACATTTTAAAACAACTTGGATGTTTTTCAGACATTGTCCATGTCAGGTATTTGGTAGAAAAACTTGCAAAGTTGTGTAGTAAATAAGCAAATGAAATTTAACTGTCCTAGGCTGTCACTATTATTGCCTTTTTGATAACTGCAGCCAGTCTCCAGACGTTAGCAATAGCATCTGATCTCAAAGGAAACATGACTTCTCCACAATATGCAACCAGCTGCTCTCAACAGCACTTCCAGTATTAGAAAGCTGATGTTAAACATTCTGATGTTACAAAGAAAAATACATGATTTCAAACCACATATGTTTAATGCCCACACAGGGCCTGTTATGCCATAATATTTTTATTTTTGTTTTGGAAGCCAAGTAGAGGATTTCTCAAATACCAACCCTTTCAAAATAGCTACTAACACATACGAGAATGAGAATGACTGAACAGTATATTTACAAACACTGAGTTTTCACAAACTGTGTACTCAAAACTATACCATGAAATCTTGTGTTTCCAAAAGAGTTGGGCCACAAACACCTTCACATATAAACTAGTTTGAAAATCTATCTCTATCAAATGTGTTCTCTCATTGAAAAACATCTCACCATACAAAGATCAGGAAACCAAGACATTGCAGAGAGCAATTTATTAGATAAAGTCTCAAAAATATATGTCTGTAACTCAGAAGTAATTAAGAAACAGTAAGTCATACTAAGATTTATTCAACACTAATATAAAACCTCACATTTTCTACAGCAGACTATTTCTTTTCTAGGAGTGTAGTTGCTTTTTTTTTTTTTTTCATTTAAAGTGTATTAGTCCCAATATAAATAGCCATTTTAGGGTTTTTTTAGCCAATCTTCAAGTCCTCAGAAATTTCAATACATGATAATGTGACTTAACTAGGCTTTAAAGTAATAGAATACAAATTTTAAAAACAAGACTAAACATGATCCTAATTCTAAGAGATCTCATTCATAGAAAGAAGTAATAGATCATGGTTATACAGCTCAGCCCTCTCACACAGGTGGTTTCCTATGATGAATATGAAGAAAAAGAATCAGTCACCACAGAATGATTAAAAGCAAGGAGCAGCAGAAGTGAGGACCATGTAGACCCTGACTTGCTGGAACTTACCTTTCTCTCTCTCCTTCAGTGAGATCATATAAGTGGTTGGCACCTCCATCAGCACAGGCTCTTAAGAGAGCTTCAAACAAAAAGAATACAAATCATGTCAGTAAAGATGGCAAAGCATAGTGTCACGAGAGCATCACTAAAGAGCAAACACTCAGAGCATATTGGCACACTACCCTAGATTATGACATTTACCTTATGGTGTGTCTATTCTTATTACAGGTGACTCTACATAGGAAGACAGAACCACCCACAGACCCTTTGCATCTTCTCCAGTCCATCTGAACAGAGGTGGAGAAGATATGATGCTACCTGTTCTACATTCTACCTTTTTCCCTCTTTTATTACAGAAGCTGGGTTCAGGATTATAAAGACAGCAGGCTAGAGCTTCTGACAGCCAGTTGCTTTGACTATGTTAACATGCTGGCTTTGGAATTCTACTGGGAACAGTGGTATATTCAAGTGACAGCCTGTCTCACTGTTCTGTGCCTCTGTTTGTCTTCTCTCTAGAAACATTGAAGATCTTCCTTTTCTCTGATGTCTTGAATTTCAAAATTATGCCTGAGCAGACAGTGCTTCCCAAAGCTGAGGAAGCAGATCTCTCAAGTTCTAATGATTCTAAGTCATCTTAATTCAATTATTTTCCATCCTCTGTCCTGTTTACCTTTCTGTCTCTGGGAATTCCACTGAAACATTTCTGTGGAAAGTCTTACCTTCCCTGGACCTTTCTCCAAATGTTTCATTCTTGTCTTTTTTCTGTATGTGACCTTCCTTCAACTCTCTTGCAATTTATAAAACCTCTCTTCAATTAGGTCAAACATCAATATTATGTTAATAATTGTATGTTAATACTAGTAGTTAAGATTACTGTTTTTAAACTATTAAATCAATTTTCAAGAAAGGATCTTTATGACATTTTGTTGCTACTTTTTAATTCTTCTTTTTTAAAATAAAATAAAATGAGATCAAACAAAAACTAATATATTGGAGCTAGACAAAAAAAAAAGAGAGAGAGAGAGAAAGAAAATGCCCCAGAGAAGGCAAAAGAAAAAAGGCCCACTAGTTCTTACACTTAGGAATTCCATTAAAAACACTAAACTGGAAGTCATAATGTATATGTAAAAAGCCCTGTGCAGAACTGTGAACGCCACCTGGTTCTCTGAGAGTTCATGTGAGATTCTATCATGTTGATTTAGAGAGCCTTGGCCTCATTTACTTTTTTTTTTTTTTTAAAATCCTTGCCCTAGGAGTTAAGATCAATCAATTTTTTTATCCTATGGTGTAGGAATGGTTGCAAGATATTGGTGATTTAACAGGATATCATGGCAATTTCTTTACCTTTAACAGACCAATGTCTTGTCTTCTGCCCCTATACAACTATTAAGATCCAAGCTATTAAGTACATTGGTTACTTTTTCATTGTAGATTTATACAAGTATAATCAGTAGTATTGATGCCACAGCCCCAAATTCATGCTATCTTGAAATAAATTAGTTCATACCAAATAAATTAGTTCATTACTTACATCTCAAGCAAGTAGAAGAATATAGCCAGATTGGGTTTTTTTCCAAAATATTTCATGAATAAAGTGTATCCCAAATGCTAATAGAGTCTTTATTCCTATCTGTGGGTTTCCACTGTCTGTATTACTCTCAACAGCACTCTCTTCCAGGCTCCAAATAGAACAGCCCATTAAGTTCCACTCACAGCATTCAACTGATTTCCTAGTCCAAAATTCCAATGTCTTCCACACTAAGTCATAGCATGAGCAAATGCCTAAAACAGAAATAGCTTCAGAAGAAACAAACTACTCTGTTGACCTAATTCTTCATTTTAAAAACCATCCTATCATCATTGTATGTGCAGATTTACCTATATTTAAGTAGATTTCGAACATTCAACTCTAACTTTTGATATGCTAACATCAGAAGAGAGAATGCAAAGGATACCTATCACACTCTATGGACAGACTGAAAAGCTCCTCAAAGTCTATCTTTTCTGTGATCCCTGTTATATATGAAACAAAATCAGGCTAAGGGGGTAAAACACTAAGTTTTAGCTTGAGCTTCTACATTACAGAGTAGGGTCATTAAACAATTAGTAATTTAGTAATTACTTCTAGTCACAACACATGAACACACTGGGTAGAACATGAAGTTTTAGCTTGAGCTTCTATACTACAGAGTAGGGTCATTAAACAATTAGTAATTTAATAATTACATCTAGTCACAACACATGAACACACTGGGCATTCAGTAAACAGTTTTCTCTGCTTTTTGTTAGAATTTTTCAAAATATGAGAAGTTTACATTTTAGAAAAGAAGAGCCCAAGCTACTACAAAATATTAAATGAAATTACAGTTTCTATAAAACTAACTCAGAGGGGTGGCTAGTTTCATTAACCACCCTAAACACTTTATAATGATTAGAACCCAGGTTCATATTATGCTAGGAATACAACAGAAGTTCATAGAATTTGTGGCACATTTCCAACATATTAAAATCATCATCAGTGGAGAGGGAAAAATGAACTCACATAAAATAGCAAATATCACTGATTGGGGAGCATAAAAAGACTGATTAATAGAAACAGATGGTAAACGATCAGTAATTACTCTCAGAGTATAAAAAGTAATTCTCCATAAACAAAATTAACAAGTTTTTGAGATCTTTTATGTAAAAATTTATTTACTAAAGCAATATAAAATGAAAGAAATAGTGTTTAACTGGTAAAAATTAACAAGTATAATGATATCAATTTCCATACTATATTACATAGCAAAGATCAGCTGAATTCAACATTTAAGTATTTTTAAGAGCCGGGGGTAAAGATGTGTGATAAAGTGCTGACCTAGCATTTGTGAAGCATGGTTTTGCGACCAGTGATATCACAGACAAACAAACAAAACAAAATAAACAAGGCACAGGTTCATTTTCATTTAGTTGTTATGCAAGCACACATTGCTATGGAAGAAAATGGAGTGAGAAGCAAATGTATGTATGTCCTTTAGACTAACAAAAGCTTCATTTGCAATGAGCAGAAGAGGCAGCATCAAAGGAAGACACCTGAAGGAACTCAACACTCTGATAACATTCCCATTATTTTTTCAATCAAAAAAAGATTTGAAGACATTATTTCTAACATATTCTATGTAATAGATTTAGTGAAACTTATGAAAGACAAACAGTAACTAAATTTATCCATATTATCAAGGTTATAAGTAGAAACTGAGAATAATAACTAAGGAAATGTACAGACTACCCTCTTGTTACACATAAGTTAGAAATGTGGATATATTCCTTCTGAAGGGAAAAAAAATCCACTTTCAAAACAATTTGATTCCTATAAGATACCATAAAAATTTTCTTCACTTTTTAAAAACTTTATTCACAAAAATATTTTCAAATTTTACAAACATATAAATAAAATTAATTGCAAAAGAAAATATTTGAAGAATATAGCAAGCAGTGATAGCACAGGTTCACACAGGCAATTTAAAAAACATGCAATACATATAACCAATAAAGAGAAAGATGATGTAACAGACCCAGAAATGGAGGGCATGCTAAAGGAAGCGCCAGATAAATCACAATAAATTGGTCCCAAAATATCCATTCATCATAATTTACATTGTCCTAAGCATTACTGCATGAGTTAGCTCTTAATGTAAAATGTCCATTAGCTTATACAGCAAATTTTTTGCAGATTGTCTGGTAATGGTTGAAGAATTATTTACTGTGCTTCAGGTTGATAAACATGTGAAAACTAAAACACACTAAAAACCACTGGAGCAACTGTTCTATCTCAGGAACTCTGAGAATGTTAAAGATATCTTAAGTGTTGGTTTTTAACTCAGCATTTAGCAATATTAACCAAAAAAAAAAAAAAAAAAAAAAAGAACTGTACTTACAATTACAGGTAAATTGACTATTTCAACGTCTTCTGTTGAATAAAACTGAAGAGAAATAATTTCACTTACTGCAAAGTATATTATTAAAGTAATTCCAAGTATTTATATGAAAAAAAAAAAAAACAAAAAGAAGAGGAGGAGGTGGAGAGGAAGAAAAAAAAGTTCTCGACATTTTAGTGACTTAAAAGAACACTGGAGTTCGATTTTGGTCCCAGTATCTATGAATTCTGACTAGCACAATAATTTTAAACTAATCCCTACAGCTCTGATTTTAATGGAAAATCACCAAAATTACTATGGTTTATGCCACCAATTAACATAAATATCCAGAGATGACAGAAAGGCAATGTAGATAAAGCAAGAGGGGAGGTGCAGAGGAAGATGTGCTAACTTGAACTGTACATTTACAGTATTCTAAACTGTGCTTCCCCTGTGATGCAGAAATCCTAGATAGACAATATAAATACTTGTCTACATAAACAAGATGGTAAGCATAAGGATAATTGCTGTTGCATACATACAGTAATAGAAAAAAAACATAGCATGCATACATGACTATCATGTAAACACTGATAACTATTCAATAGTCCTCATATCCTACCACCAAGAAAGTTGTTTCTATATACACTAGTATGCTACTTGTTTAAATATGTGATCTTCCAGAATCAGCCTCCTACATTATAGGACTACAGAAACGTGTCACTACATTTGGCTTTAGTCATTATTGTTTACTTTAATCTTTTTTTTTACAGCCCAGTCGCTACCCCCCTCCAGTTAGTTCTGTCCTCCAACAGTTCCTCATCCCATTCCTCTTCCCCTGTTTCTAAGAGGATGTCCTCACTGACTCCCATCCCCCAAACCCACACACCCCACCAGGCCTTCCCATTCTGTGGGACCACAAATCTCTCAAGGGTTAGGTGCATCTTCTCTCACTGAGGCCAAACCAGGCAGTGTTCTGCTGTGTATGTGTCAGGGGTCTCAGACCAGCTAGTGTATGCTGCTTGGTTGGTGGCTCAGTGACTGAGAGATCTTGGAGTCCAATTTTGTTGAGACTGCTGGTCTTCCTATGGGGTCACCCTTCTCCCACATTCTTCCAGCCTTTCCCTAATTCAACCACAGGAGTCCCTGACTTCAGACATTGGTTGGGTGTTAAGTATCTGCTTCTGTCTCACTCAGATGCTTGTTGGGCCTCTCAGAGGAGAACCATGCTAGGCTCTTATCTATAAGTACATCATATCATCAGTAATAGTGTCAGGCCTTGGAGTCTCCCTTTGAGATGGGTCCCAATCGGGGCCAGTCACTGGACCTCCTTTCCCTCAGTGTCTTCTCCATTTTTGTCCTGCAGTCCTTTTACACAGGAACAATTCTGGGTCAGAATTTTTGAGTTTGGGATAGCAACCCCATCCCTCTACTGGATGCCCTGCCTTTCTACTGGAGGTGGATTCTACAAGTTCCTTCTCCCCACTGTTGGGCATTTCACCTAAGGTCCCTCCCTTTGAGTTCTGAGAATCTCTCACCTTCCAGGTCTCTGGTACATTCTAGAGCCCCCCCCACACACACACCTACTGAGGTTGTATATTTTCATTCACTCTGCTGGCCCTCAGTCTTCACTCCTGGTCCACCAATAACTGATCATGTTCCCCTTTTCCCCTGTTCCTCCCCCCCACTCTCCCACCCAGTTCTATCCCTCTGCCCTCTGTTTTCTACTCCCTTTCAAGAGGGATTGAAGTATCCTCACTTGGGCTCTTTGTCTTATTCACTTTCTTGGGTTCTGAAGATTGTATCTTGGGTATTCTGTACTGTGTGGGTGCTGAGAATTAAACTGAGGTCCTCTGTGAGAGTAGTCAATGTTCTTAACAGCTAAACCATCTCTCTTGCTTCCTAATATATTATTTTATATGATAAATTCTTTTAAAAAGTGTACTTCTTGTTTCGGTCTTCTAGTAAATAGCAACTCAGAAAGTATATAACAATATACCAACCTTGGAAAACTAAGCATCACATACAGGTTTTTAATATCAAGATTATGAATTGATCAAACAGTAATAAGTATTGATAAAATGTATCTACACTGAAAAGTAGATACTAGAGCTAATTCCTTAAGGAAACACATATCTATCAAAGGGCAATAGCCAGAGTCTCAGACCTGATAGCCTTCATTGCATCAAGCACTTAAACATGGCTGAATGAGACACTGAAAAGATATCCCTACTAGATTTCACTATTTTATTATTATGCAAGCATGATGAACTGTCTTATAACCTTCCTAAAAGGTTAATGAACTTCATGACTGAGCAAGGCTTTCAAGCTATATGTTTTATTTCAATCATAAAACTGCCTCTCTATTCCTCACAGTAGCTATTAAACACTGAGCGTGTATGTGTGTGTGTGTATGCATGAGTGTACCTATACCAATATAAACCAATTATTGATATTTATCTATATGTATATGTAATTATTATTGATATTTACCTATATATGTGTTACATAAGATGATATATAAATATATATTGGTAATATATAATATATAAATGTGTATATATATGTGTGTATATTTGGATGAAATTTAAATGCTGTGATGTGAAACTTTTCTTTATAAGGAATATGAACTATATCAAATTTTAATTTCAAACTCAGCAAAGTGAACAACAACAAAAAAAAAACCCAGAAAGTTACTATTATACCTCAGTAGTAGAGCACTTGCTTGGCATATGTGAAATCCTGGGATCAATTCCCAATACACAAGGGGTGGGAGTTCATGCACACACATGGAAGAGAGGAAAAGAAAATACTCTTATATGTATTTAAGATAAAAAAAATAATTCAGAATAATCCCTATTTGGGAGAAAGGGGTGAAATACTTAATCAGGCAGAAACTAGGGGGTTTTCCAGCTAGAGTCAAGGAGACTTTGCAGGTTTCCTCTTTTGCTGCCATGCTCCTTGAGACTGGGGACAAAGAATTATGGAGTCTGTCATCCTGACCCAAGTGAAAGCCATGATAAAGCAAGGAGACAAGTGTGAACACACTGACTTCCCACTGCTATAGCTAAAACCAGGGACCAGTCTGAGTTCTATAAATCAATAAATTTTCTTCCTGCCTGAGGCAAGTTTGAGTTGGGTTCTATGCCATTTAAAATAAGAACGCCCGGCTGGGCAGTGGTAGTCCACATCTTTAATCACAGAACTTGGGGGGAAGAGGCAGGCAGATTTCAGAGTTGGAGGCCAGCCTGGTCTACAGAGTGAGTTCCAGGACAACCAGGGCTATACAGAGAAACCCTGTCTCGGAAAAAAAAAAAAAAAAGGCAAGCAAGCCCAACTAGGAAAAGCATTAATTTCTAACTTAGAGGCAGAGTCCTCAAATCTATATGGAAACAAGCTCTTAAAGAAGAGGTATCATGCCTTTGGCTGGTATGTAAATCAGCATGAAAGCCCTGGGTGCAGCTTAGTCATTTAGCTCCTGGACTTGGTAAAGAGAGATAGATTAGTGTGCTTTCTCTTCCAAGGCTTTATTTCATGTAGAAAAAAAGCTTTTACTCAGAAATGCATGGAAATATATTCTCTCCGAAAGAAATAACAATTTACTTTTCTTAGAGGAGTGCTGAAATGTTCATAAAATTAACTGCTGTTTAGAGATCTTTTTCAGGGTTTTAGATAGAAGGTTTTACTTATAGAATATTTATGTGCAATTATTAAGAAAGCTCACACTATTTGTAATATTCTTCAGCTAGTAAGTGGGATACTCATTAAATTTTAGTCAAATCCCTAACACAAAATTATCCTTTCAAATGAACATCAAGTGCTGTTTGTACGGAGCATCAACATGCACAGTTCTGCACCAGCCCGGATGACCTGCTTCATGCCACACAATGGAGATTTTTATTGCCTTTTAGCAAATATTGCTGTATAAATTCTATTATCATTTCTCTCTCTCTTCCTTCCCTCATAATATACTGCAGAGATGAAGCATGACATCTCGTCTTCCACAATGCTATTTATAAAGTCTATAATGAAATACCTCTTTAATTCTGGGTGTCACCAACTATCTAATTACTAAGAAATCTCAAGAAGCACCAACCGTCAAGCTGTTATTTATCAGCTAGCACTGAGAAATTTTTCTTAAAAATGGGCAAATCTCATTTGGTATAAAAAATGCTAAGTAACACAAATAAATAAAATTATCTTGCATGTATAAAGAGCATATGCATTTGTTTAGCTAAATATATATTATTACAATCAAGTAAGATCTCAAGAGCTCTCAATTCTTACATTGTCACGAGCAACTAGCTACTCTTTAGGGAGGCAATAGCAAATATGAACTCACTACACAGTGCATAAGGCAAGCATGGAAGAGATCACAGCTAGCATTATAAAGCTTGCCATGATCCACACTTGTGATCTTTGATGAGTACTTCTCTGGAGCACTGAAGACTATTCTGTATTCCTAGCCTCCAAAACTAACAGGCCAACAGCACCTTGCTGCTGTGCTATGGTAACTGGGTATACCTGTTAAGGCCAAATGCCCACTCACAGTCATTCCAAGTTGGGAAGCAGGGCTCTAAGAGGAGCACACCCATTCCTTAGCAGGCTGACCAGGTCCCACAGCACATAGCTATAAGGAATAGTGCTCACACTATTCTGAAAACTTTCCAATTTAAATACAAGACAATCACTAAGAAACTACATTATCTAAAGTCAGGGTAACTATATACTAGCGAAACTGACTTTACATCTATTACATATCTACCTCCTATAAGGCTCAGTAACTAAATTGCTAACACTAGTGAGAGCTGAAGTCAAGCCTTTCTGACTGCCCTCTAGGAAACACTGTATGGTTTGCATCATTTCATTTCCCATATTGATAAGGATCAGCCATCCCATTCATCCCATCATGAACCCTGAGCCTGTGAAAGGGTAGTTTCTGTTGACCAGCTCACTGCATAGTGTACAATCATCCATAAGAGGCAGTGACAATTTGAAAACAGGAGTCAGATATTAATGAACAAACTGGGGAAAAAAAAGCTTTTAACTAGCAGAAGGAGCAGGTACAGAAGAGTCAAGGATGGGAGCTGATTCACTTGGAAAAAATGTAACAGCTTTTAATAAAGTTTTCAGATTAGAAAATCACTTTGCTGATGAAAATATGCTGCAGAATGAATATAAAATAAATACAGGAGACTGCAGAGTGGGTGGAGCTCTAAGTCTATTTGCCCCTCCCTTTCCTTCCACAGTACTTCCACCCTTTCCTGAAAGCGACAGGGAGGTTCCAGTGGCAAGAGGTCCCAGAGACACAAGGCATCTCTCAAATGACAGACACACTACAGCGTACCTCAAAAGCAAAACCACTGTTATACAAACAGCTGATACTTGTATTTATTTTATTTTATATAGGTAAAAGAAAATATTACCTATCCAGCTTATATTTATTCCTTTCCTGATACCTTTGATATTCATATAAAAACAGTTCAAGGTCAGTAAGATGGCTTAGCCAGTCAAAGTGCTTACCATGCAAGCCTGAAGACTAGAATTCAAGCCTCAGACCTGGAGTGGGAAGCAGTAGTCTGTCTCTCTCTCTTTCTCTCTCTCATAAATTGAAAACTATTAAGGTATATATGATTTAAAAGAGTTTATGGAGTGAACTTCCCAGAAAATATCACTCTTCTCTTAATAAGAGAACAATCATTACATCTAAAAGGTAATATCAGGTTAACGTCAACAGATTACTGACAAATAATCAGGAACCAGAAATTGGTTAATATTTATATTGGCAATTAACTCAAGAATTTCACATATAACTTGACTCTTTGTTTTTTTAAAGGAACATAGCCATGAGCTAATTCTTTCTGCTTAAAAGGGAAAAAATGGGGATTTGGTGGTAGGGGTGGGGTAGAGAGTATATGAAGGTTATGAGTACAAGTAAAAGCAGTCCAGCTAAAGAAGCAGGAATAACTGGGTACAAGTTCAAGCCTGCACATAATGACACGAACATTCCGCTGGGTTTTCTATGGGCCGGCATTATCAGCCTTGAAAACAGGGAGACAGCAAAAGAGCTTAAAAAGGCAAGGTCGCCTCTAGTACCATTCTTTTTCATTTGTAGAGTACATAATGGCTCTTGGTACATGGGCTATCTCAAGGAAGTCTCAGAGACAATCCTTGAGAGAGAGAGACAAGTCTCTCTCTCTCTCTCTCTCTCTCTCTCTCTCTCTCTCTCTCTCTCTCTCTCTCTCTCTCTGTGTGTGTGTGTGTGTGTGTGTGTGTGTGTGTGTGCCTGTACATAGGCCAGGGGAGGATATCAGGTATCCCACAGTTCTCTGCACTACTCCCTTAAGGCACAACTCTTACTGAACTTGAAGCTCACTGTTTGCTTGTGGCAGAGCTGGCTGGTCCATGAGCTCCAGAGAGTCACCCTGCAAGGAGGAATTACATATTACCATACCCAGGTTTTTTTAGTTTTTGTTTGTTTGTTTGTTTGTTTGCTTGCTTGCTTGATTCTTTTGTTTGTTTGTTTGTTTTTGTGGGGTTTTTTGTTGTTGTTTTTTAGAAATGTTAGGGGTTTGAACTCAGGTCATCATATGTTCTACAACAAGACCTCTTACCTCCTGAGCCATCTCCAGAACTCAGAGAGATTAACCTTAGTCCTAAATTTTAACAAATCATGAAGAAATCCTAGCTTTAACAGATCACAGAGAAACTTCTATAAATATTTAAAAATAGCTGGTTTAGATAATCACTTAGCCAGATAAGATGATAGTTGAGTAGAGAAGTAGATAAAGAAAGAAAGCAAGCATTAAGACCACAGTAAAAAGAGATTTAGAGTACAAGAGAGTCATTCTTAGCCTTAATTTAAAGGCATGTGCTTACTCATTCAATAAGGACCTTTGGACAGTCTAAGAAAATTGCAATAAATAATAGCCCAATAAAAATAAATTTAAAAATCTTCAGCACAATTTTAAGTGTCACATTCAACTGCACATAAATGGATCATTTACCATCATTGAGTGAGACTTGTCCCTGATGGAACAGGGTAGTTCAGGAATGCCAATCAGTAAGTATAGAACATAGAGTAAAAAGACTATGCAAAACTTTGGAGATGGAGAAAGAGCATTTGAAAACAAGAAAAACCCTATGAAAAGAGCTTTAAAATCAAAGGCAGAAGGGAATAAACGATTTAAGCCACGGAAGTTTTCCTATAACATCAGAAACATGACAAAGATGTCAACACGTACTACTTCCTTTGACAAAGTCTCAACCAGAATAATAAGGAAATTCTAGCTCCAGTTTGTTAGAAAGACTACACTCTGTTATAACAACAAGTATTTAAGATTGTTCAATAAAGCAAAATGAGGGACAAGGGATGAGGCAACTCCAGCTTACAGTGTAAGAATCAGAAAGAGTAATTTTACTACTAACTATAAGGCACATCTGTTTCCAATGCAACAAAATACTTGACAGAGGCTATTATATATGTATAAATCCCTTTAGCCCACCAGAGCTACTTCAGTGTTCTCTTAGAAGGGAAGGGATAAAGCTTGATGACATCAAATATTGAAGTCACTTTTATTGGCAATGGCCAGCCTGGTCTACAAAGTGAGTTCTAGGGCAGCCAAAGCTACACAGAGAAACACTGTCTCGAAGGAAAAAAAAAAAAAAAAAAAAAGTGTGCTTCTGCATCTACTAGTGTATAACAGTGCTTTGAACTAGCCAAGTGGTTTGTGAAGGAAACTGGAAGAGGGGTGCAAATCTAAGAACAGAGCAGCCACTGACTCTAAGAATTGCTGGAAGGGCTCAATGGAAAGAGTAACTAGAAACCCTCACTATGCAGAACTTGGAATTCATTGCAATGAGCCTGTGACAGTGCTAGGAAAACCACACTTCCCAAAATAATGTATCAAAGACACCTAACAAAACAAGGACACACAGATGCAAAGAAATGTCCCTTCTTCTAGTAATGCCCCTCTTTATCCCCTTGTAGACACAGCTGAATATCACATTTGTTAGAATGGAGAAACATCACCAGTGACGTGGCTCACCCTGAAAGGGCAAAGGAGAAGGCTTCATAGACTTAGGTCCATTGCTATAGTTTATGTAACTAAGGCTGGCTTGGAACTAAAATAAAGCTTAGTAGATAATCTGTAAGACATACATAATGTTTTTATTGTATTATATCTTCCCACCCCAATAGTGAATGTGTATCCATTCAACTAATCATCTTTCAACTGATTCACTGTCCTGAGAAATCCTAACTGGTCTCTTTCCTTCTCTCACTATTACTCCCTCTCCGGAGACCTCTCAAGCCTGATGTAATACCCTGCACAGGGCAGTTGGTTTCCCAGACATGCTTGAACTGAACTGAACACAGCATGACCTAAGTATCTTTCAAAAATCCAGGGCAGGCCAGATTTTTTTTTTTAAATCAACACTTTCTAAGTTTAATAAGCATTTTTGACATTGGAATCAGCACTAAAGTTCTACCCTGAAATACAGAACAAAAGAGATTTGATATTAAATGCCCCTTTGGACTTGCATACCTCAAAAGATGTGTGTCTCCAGCTGTGCCTCCATTTCCAGCAAATAAGGGGAAACCAAAAGGAAAAATATAACTTGGGGCTGAAATGTAAATTTTTACTTTCAAAATTACGAAGCATATACCTAAAGGGATGATCTAACAAAATTTTCTAAATGTATCTTATACATCAAATACAGCGATGAAAGAAGAAGACAATGCCCTTCTACCCTACACCTAATTTCGACAAGTGCCACCATTTAACCCTTGGGATGACCGTGAAACTACAAAACCTCTATTCCCTGGAGTGCCATCCCACTCCAACACAACCCCATTCTCATCAGCAGTACACACTATTCTATAGGACTTAATTTTTTATCCTCCCAGCTTGTGGTTAGTGTTTCATTTTGTTTTATGTAGTGTGTGCTTGTCACCATGAACAATATGTAATAATGTGCCACAGTGTCTAAATTTTTAAATGCAGTATTCAAATTTTTTCTTTTATTATTGAATATTGAAATATAAGAGATCTCTACTTAAAATATGAATCCAGTATACTAGGTTCATCTGAGTCATATAGATTTAATGAATTCATCAAAAGATTTATATTTTAATGATCCTACAATTAGCATTTACATGCATGATTATACATGTGTGAAATACCTTCTGTCCAGATGTCAAATACCTAAATGGATAGTCACCAGGTCATAGCATATGCACATTACATATTTTACTACATCATACCAGATCATTGCCCATAATGAGTGCACTATCTACACTAAATGAAATTTTATTAAATAGAAAAAAACTGAATGAGACTCACAGCTTCTGTTTGTATCAAAGAGAATGCACAGCACATGCTTATACAGTAGATCATGGTTACTATGTAAGATGCCCTGCCATGGAACCATGCATGTGAAGAGGCTGACTGTCAGAAGCTCTAGGTTGAAGTCTCAGCTGGAAAGTGGATCCTGGATAGATACAGAGTCCTTTTCGTTTCCTTTATTGGCAGTCTCTAACAACAAACCTTTGGGAATTTACCTCTTCAAAGCCTGTCCTCATTGCCCTAACTTGATTGTAATAGGCAGAATCTTCTGGCCTAAGGGTCTATCTGTACCTAGTGTACCTCAGTTCTCCTTATAAGAGGTACTAATAGTATTCATGGTTTGCATCAGACATCTTAATAACTCTCCTTGCACACTATAGGCATTTACTCATCCATGCATGTGTTTATAGGTATACACTGAAAGTCAACAAGATATGGGGAGGAACAAGTACCACAAAAAAATAAGCAGTGGAAGTATTCAGTCATCCATCCTCGCCAACTAAGCTGTGTAACACAGTGGACACAAGCAAATGTGATGTTGAATATCTGAGATGCAGCTGTGATGTTATGAAGTGTGAACTATACCCTAGACTCTGAGGAAATAAAAAGTGAACTACACTACACCACTAATTGGGTGTATTTTTGAAATAAGGATTATTCAAGTAATTCTTATTCAAAGAGACTTAAAATTATTATTATTATAATTATTATTATTTATTTTTGCTGTTTCCTTTTTCTACTAAATCTACGAGATTTAAGTTTATGTGTGTGGCTCATCTTATTTTAAGCAAGTATAACCAATATGAGGAGAAACTTAATAAGCAAGATGGTTCCTAAAATGGAACCTATATAGAGCTGTATGGAAACAATTCAGCATCAAGAGGAGATACAGCCAAGTGGCAGGTTACTTGAGAACCATGCAAAGTTGGGAGATTTTAGTCACTTTTATCACACATATAAAACCTTGGATGGATGAATATGCTAGCTTAGTACACTACAACACACTTCTTACTACCTAACAATATGTCATAGCAGCATATTGAATGTCTTGAATATACAGAATAAAATAGCTATACAAAATGAATGAATAAACAAAAGCAATCAAGCCCAATGTGGACATCCAGAAGTAGAAACTATGGCCACACTTGATCATAACAGAAGGGCTTCACTATTACTTTTAAATGTTAATTAACTAGGTGAGTAAGGATGGGGGTGGAGAAACAATCCCAAGTTGAGACCAAGGAGTCAGAAGCAGCAAAAATGAGCAAGATCATCCAAAACAAGGAAAAACTTGTCACATCGATCCTGATAATCCCAGGGCAACACCACTATGTGCACTTCTTTACTTTAGACAATTAAAATAATGTACAGAATATACAGAAAATAATAGTTCATTCTTTGTTGGGTTTTTTTTATATATAATCAACTCTACCATCAGAATTGCCACAACTAAATGATAAGCATCTTTCAAACATTCACTGTAGATGTGAGCCACCATAATCCCAAGAGGTCAAACAAGTTTTTGAGTACCTGGGCTTCTTGACATAAATCTGTATAAAACAGGTGCCTCATTTCCAGTGACCTTTAAAAAGGATATAAGCAACACAGCTAGACTGTCCTGTTTTAGAGCCATGGGCTCATATATTGTTTTTGTTTTGTTTTGTTTTGTTTTGTTTTGTTTTGTTTTGTTTTGTTTTACACAAGGTTTCTCTGTGTAATCCAGCATGGCCTGGAACTATGTAGACCAAGTTTGCCTTAAACGTGTAGTGATTCACTTGACTCACTTTCTGGTTGCTAGGATTAAAGTTGGGAGCCAATTTGACTGGCTGCTTTTTCTGAGGCTTTGCTTCATACTTTTTAAGTTGTGGAATGAAAAGAATATGAGATTAAAATTTCAATCAAGAGCTGGTAAGTGATGCTCTAAGTGATGCAAATACACGATTATCTTCTTTGTTCTCATTCTATTCCTCTCTCAAGCACCAAGCATCTCTGAATATATTCCATGTTCCATGAATATAAATAAATTAGAAAAAATAGTCGATGGAATAGTAGAAAAAGCTAGAGGATTTGCTGCTGGATGGTAGATTTTTAATAAGACTTAAAAAGCAGAATTAACTTCAACAGCTGGAAGTTATTTTGGGCTTGCACCAAAGGAACATTGCTGCTGCTGTTTGAAAACATGACGGATGAGAGCAGCTTGCAATGGTGATGGATACAAATAAATATTTCATTACAAAAAATGTGTTCTATTGTTGTGTTTGTAAATTTCAAACAATTATAAGGGCTGCACAGCAGCACAGGCAGTTACTCATTTTCATTCACAGGCAGCCATCTTTGTTTTTCTTTTGTCCTTCTGTGTAAGTCCTCCATTCACTGGCTGTAGAGAACTAAAAGCAGCTAATAGAATTATGTACATCTTTTTAATTGCATTTTGATCCATAGAACTTAGAAATCAACAATGAGCTGCTGACCCTGAATGTGATTTAATAATAAAATCAAAGAGTGACAGACAGGGGAAATTCACCCTTTTAAAGATGCATTCCAGCTTGTGTTAATAATTCATAAAATATATAACCTCATAAATGCACAAAGAAGAGCAAAATAGCCCAAAGAAATGAACTGAGATGGAAATATTGATCCTATAATATTTTAGATAAATGCACTAACAAGATGTGCCCTCCAAACAAACAAAACTCCTCCCAGTACATCAATGCCCTGTTTTGTTTTGTTTTTCATCATCAACCCATCAGGGGAACCAGAGTCTAGACTGTGAGATTCAATTCTCAGTAAAATCACAGCTAGAGGAATAATCAGCGGACCATGAAAGGAAAAGGATGGAGAGAGCCAAGAAGTCAGATTGTAAGTCTACTCTGCAGGGATCTCTCAATAGCTGGGGCACACTGACTAAAGGCTATCAAGAGAGCAAAATATTGTTTTCAGAAGTCTCTGTCTTTTTCCTACCCCAAACAATTAAAAACAAAAACAAGAAATGGAAATTTGACCTCAAATAATACCTGAACAAAATTTCTTACCAATCACAATATTGATGAAAGAACTGCCAAAGGCAGTGAAACTCAATTTGGGGTGTGAGAGACTGTCAAGGCTCTGGGCTACAGATACAGATCCAAGGTCAATGCAGGAGACCCTGGGGCTGAGGTGGGTAGAAGAGGCTGAACTGCAACCCACCCTCGGGCCTCCAGTACCCAGGCAGTGTCCATAAAGCCTCAGTAATCCTTCCTGGCCTTCCTGCAGCTCCCAGAACTCAGACCAGGAACCCAGGGAGAAGTGCTGCCATCCCTATTACCCCAGCTCTGGCTGCCTAAGGACATTAACTCTTTGATCATTTTGGGGACAATGAAAAGGGAATAACAAAGTATTCTAGAGTAGACAGGTTAACAGGAAAAAGGAAAGAAGAAAAAGTAGGGCAGTGATATGAAATAGTTAGCTAGAAAAATAAAATATAACAAGAGGAAGAAAGTGGAAAAATCCTGCCTCCAAGTCAATAACAATCATGACTGGGAACATTACTAAGACTCACAGGACTTCAAGAAAATCTAAAACCATTCAAATATAAGAGCTCTTGAAAGAAATGTAAAAACCTTTGAAAATGAGTCATAAGCTTAAAGTGTACAAATTTAAATCTAAACAAGAAATTAATCACTAAAAAGCCATTAAAGGGCAAGGAAGACAAAAACAAAGAGGTGAACAAAAGCAAATGAATATTAAGAACTAATTAGAAATGATTTTAAAGGAGACAAAAATTGTTGCTCTGCTGGGGATAAATTGAGGGCCTCACTAATGGTGGTCAAGCACTGTGAAACATCTTGGGTGCCTCAAAAGGCTAATGATAGACGTACAAGTTCTTTATAAGAGAACTAGAGAACTAATTAAAGGCAAGCTTTCCAGTGCTGGCAGAGGAGAGAAACTTACAGAGAAGGGGACAAAACACTTCAGAATACACCACTAAAGAGTGAGAAGGCCCTCAAAACTAAATGCTCTAAAACATCCTCTGGTTAAAAAAAAAAAGTACTAATGTGTCCTCAGACTTCTATATAGGAACAGGGATGGAACTGAAGGCCACTATGATCGGTGAAGTGACATCAGTAATCTAGTCCAAAAATATACTGGGTAGCAACAGGAATGGTAGAAAAAGGTATTAGGCAAAAATTGGGTACCAAACAAAAAGAAGAGTATTTAGTTTGGGTTTCCTATAACCTAGTAGGGAAACTTTTGGTACAAGTGAAATATAATATAAAACAATATGAAAAATATAAAAACATACAATAAATTGAAGACATGGAAGGGCATACTGCCTTGAGTTGATCAATACACTCTGAAAACATGTCTTGAAGTTTCATCCTACACCAATACAGATATACAGTTATTGCTACCTCCTAATAAGCAAAAATACTTAAAAGTGCCTTAAATTCCAGTCTAAAATTTACATCACAACTACCTGTAGTTACACCTAAAAGAGATCTGGTGCCGACTTCTTACAACCAAGCTATTACTCACCACCCCTACACACACACACACAAGAGGAGGGTGGGGGAAGGAGAGAGGATAGACAGATGGACAGACAGACAGATAATATTTTTAACACATTTTAGGGCAGCTGAGGGTGTGGCTTGGTGGCAGAATGTCTGCCTAGTATGCAGGAAGCCCCCAAGATTAGCCCAATGCACTCACATAGACATAAAAATCTCTTAAAATAGGAGAAAATAAAAAATAAAAACTGTTCCTCAGCTTAAAAGAAAATTATATTACAACATTTTAAAGCCCATGAAACTTCATTTCCATAGTTTTTTAAAAACAGTCCCAGGAAATAAGAACTCAATGGAATAAAACCTATGATTTGCCTGAAGACTGCTCTTGTACTTTGCAGCCTTGCTCCTCCTACCTCATGTGCATAACCTCAGCCCCAGTATCCACACTCACTTGGCACAGCCCTCCTGCTGTCAGCCCCTCATCACTGTGGACCTCTCCTCCATCAAGACTCTGCATGGGCATCATTTTCCTTAAGCTGCTCTGCTGTCCCTGACTCTACTTGGTTTCTATTGTTTAAAAATCACATGTGGTAAGTGAACCTAAACCAAGTAATTCCAACAGGCTAAAAACAGGCAATGACATATGCTGCAACTTTAGGGGAAAAGAAAGAAAAACAGGGTTCAGGCATTACTTTGCCCATTTTCTTAATCCAAGAAGATGCTAAAGAAAGGAAAGAATTAACAAGGTAGGAATAAATGAAGCAGATTAAATGCTGTAATCTGTAAACAGTGGTTCTGTGCCTGTACCAAACTTCATAAAAAACCAAGTATATATGCAAATCACAAACAACTATCACAGAAACTCCAGATAGAATACATAAACCAGATAATGCTGTAACATAATACAATAAAAATAAAAACATGAGCTGATCCTAAATAAAAATAATGACAACCCTTAAGTGCTGATTTTTTTAAACATCTTTAGGCCTAGTGGGAAAAAAACATAGGTTGAAAAGATTTTAATTAATTAACCCGATTATTTAGAAGAAAAATGAAAATATTGTTAGTGTCATGGAAGCATAAAAAGGGATCATTTAAAAGATGCAATACTGAAAAGCAAAAAAACAAAAAACACCTAAAACAAAATGGATGGAACTAGAAAATATCATCCTGAGTGAGGTAACCCAGTCACAAAAGAATGGGTATGTACTCACTGATAAGTGAATATTAGGCAAAGAGCATGGAATAACCACAATATGACTCACAGACTATATGTAGCTCAAGAACAGGAAGAAGCAACCTGTGGATGCTTCAGTCCTACTTAGAAGTACTATAAAACAAAATAATCATTGGAGGTAGAGGGAGAGCGAAGGACTTGGGAGGGAGAGAGGAGGGGGAGGGAGAGGGGAGAAGGAAGGGGGTGGAGGAGACAGGGGAGATGTACAAAGGGTCAGGAAATTGAACAGAGGTGTGTAGCAGTGGGGGATGGGGAACTGGAGACTGCCACCAGAAAGTCTCAGATCCCAGGAAAACAAGAAGCTTCCAGCACCCAACAGGGATAAATTAGCTGAAATACCCAACAAAGGGGAGAGAAAACCTGTATAGACCAAATCCAGAGATTAGGCACAGCCCCTGGTTGAGGGATGGGACCACCCACCCATCTTGAAAATATTAACCCAGAATTGCTCCTGTCTAAAGGAAATACAGGGGGAAAGTGAAGGAAAGGCCATCCAGGGACTGCACCACTTGGGGATCTATCCCCCATGCAGACACCAAACCCAGACACTATTGTGGATGCCAAGAAGTGCTTGCTGACAGGAGCGTGATATTGATGTCTCCTGAGAGGCTCTGCCAGAGACTGACCAATACAGATATGGATGCTCGCAGCCAACCATCTGACAGGGACCCCAACAGTGGAGTTAGGGGAAGGAGCTGAAGGGGTTTGCAACCCAGTAGGAAGAACAATATGAACCAACCAGACCCCCCAGAGATCCCAGGGACTAAACCACCAACTAAAGAGTACACATGGAGTGACACGTGGCCTCATCTGGATATGTAGCAGAGGATTGCCTTATCTGGCATCAATGGGAGGGGAGGGCCTTGGTCTTGTGAAGGTTCAATGCCCCAGCATAGGGAAAGGGGAGAGTGATGAGGTGGTGGAGCATCCTCATAGGAGCAGGGGTGTGGGGTGGGATAAGGGGTTTGCAGAGGGGAAACCAGGAAGGGGGATAACATTTGAAATGCAAATACATAAAATAACTAATAATAAATAAATAAATAAATAGATATCCTCTCAGATCATAAAAATCACTATAGCAACCCCAATTCACCATCCAGGTCTGGCAAGGGAATCCATGAATGTGCCCACAATGATAAAAGTATCTATAGGACACACACATTTGTAAAGGGAATTAAGAGACCTAGAGAAACAGTGGGCTGTAAGGGTACCAGAACCCCCTATACTCAAGGACCACCAAAGTACAGAAATCAGAGAAGACACTGAAAAACCAATAGGACAGAGACTCACCGAAGAGCACATAGTGCACATGCCAGAACAAAGGTGACAAGGCCCTTGGACGTGGGAAATGAATAAAAGATCCAGGGTAAAACCCCATGTGTAACACATGAATAGGACACAATGAACATGCAACAGCCAAGGGCTTTCATCAACTGCTGCTGCACAATCTTCACAAGTGGAGAAGACAGCAACACTCTTCTTCACCCCTCACAGGAACTGACTCAAGGTTATCATAGCTATAAATGAGAAAAATGAAATATAGCATTCTAAAAGAAGACAGAAAATTATTTATAACTGATAGAAATAGTTTAAGAAACTTCAATTTTGCTGATACTCAAATTTTAAAAATAAATAAAGCAATGCTGCTTGTATCCAAAGACACAGAATTTGGCCTTGCCGTCCCCAGCTTTACAAATGATAAAGCTTCTCCAGGTATTACTAGGCAAGGATTGGTAAATAGGAGCCATACATATTTAAGATTGGAAGCACAATGTTTCATACACACATATACTATGAAAGCTTTCTATAATGGAGTTGCCATTTTTATCACCTCACATACGTAACTTTTATCTCCAATAAAAAATTATTAAATATCCTCAGTCAGCATTAGTAGTCAGAAACAGCACCTCTGCTCATGACTGGTCCCTGTACCCATAGCTCAAGAAGCACTTATCCACCCTACCCTAGAACCAGGAGGGTAGAATGTCGCTGGGTAAAAGGGGAGTTGATGGAAATACTTCTTGACTGGAGTGGTTACTGATATATTTATACAATTTTTAAACATTCATCAAGTTGCACACTTAACACATCAATACATAATACAAATCTCATCTCACACTTAAAAACAAAATACAAAATGAGTATGGTATGGACATTTTTAGCCCACAAGCTCTACCAGGTGAGAATAATGACTATTTCTACTAAAGGTCACTAAATTAGACTATCATAATTAGGGTCTAAAATTCAAAGATTAAAAGACAACTTTGCTGTTTTATAATATTGCAAATGCAGGATCCATTCCCATCATTTCACGCCATAGGCATGATGCTTTGTTCCCTAATTAAAGGGCTGACCTCAAATACAGGTTGACCATACCTAAGACACCAACACAAAAAGACATATCTAAGCAGTACCACTGAGAAAGACTTAAAAAGAAAAACAGACAAAACTGCCAATTAAACATTGTTACCATGTGTTTTTTTTTTCCTCTAGGAAACATGGAGGCCATATTATAGGCCATGTCCTTCCAACTTCAGTTATGTGAAAATTCCTGACTGAGACCCTCCTTTCTTCAAAGATACCATAGATACACTCACTTAAGCAAGCACAGTATATCTTTATAACAATATGCGTTGTGATTTGATAATGTCTGGTAATGTGTAGATGTAAAAACCACTGTTTCATTATTAGGTGCATAATATTTTTCTCCACCCAATTTTAAAACAATGTGAGATTTCAGGCTACTAGGAAAGGTGTGAACATATGGTCAGACAGAAACTGAGCTCTGCTGAAGAACAGCAGGTTTGGTAGCTGTCTGGAGATGATGCAATATGCACTGTTCTGTATATGGGCCTTGGCACCTCATCCCATGGAAAAATTTTGTCAGGGGGCAAAAATGGGAACACTAGACAAGCACATGTAAAAAAATCTCAGAATACATGATTATAAAAAACATTTAACTACCTATGAAGATCGTACAAAGACTTTATAGATTTTTGTTTTTCATATGCTTGAAATTTTGTTTATAAATCAAAACAAAAACTCCTGGAGGCATGTATGCATATTCAGAGTATGTTGGTAGACTCTTAGAAATCTAAGAACACTGTTCAGAAAAAAAAAAAAAACTCGTAAGTCTTGGAGCAGGACAAAAAGAACTATTTCATACATTCTGTCAATGAACTGCAACTGGGATACATCTCTTTATAAAAGCTCTGACTTTCCCTGTTGTAATAAGTTGTATACTTAAAATAGAGTCATCTCATTTTATTCACAAAAACAATTTTTCCTATTTAATATTATTCATAAAATTTACAATTTCTTCTTCTGATAAATTTTATATTATAGATTTTGACGATACTTTGTGAAGAACAGAATATTCAATAATCTGTACTGCTCATACTGCAAATCTCCACCAATACGTACAACTAAGCAACACCAGGTAATTAGCAAGAAGAAAGACTAAGTCTCAAGTTGTGTTTATATCAACTAATCCAAGTGTCCATGGCCACCTGTGGCAGGTTCCTACCATTGTTCAAACAGAACAAATCAAGGGATGTCATGGCTGCACACTCAGAAGCATCATCATTGATCATCTTTCCTGAACTCACCTGAGTTCCCAGTAACTGGACTTTAACTGCAGAGTATGACCCATTAGCAATGCAAATAAACCAATAAATCATGAAAAGGAGAATCTTGTGACTGTCAGCACATAGTTTTTAATATATATGTATATATTTTTAATTTTTCCCAATATTAACAATCATTTAAGTTTTTAATTCATTTTCCTTCTAGTGTCAACATCTTTGAACAACAAAGGCTACAATGTATTCTTGAAACATTACTAGAAAAATTAGCTGCATCCTTTAGCCTTGAAATTGGAGCATCAGCCCTGTGGTTTGCTTCTCCTTTAAAGTTTCCAGCATATCATCTCCATTTTTTGTCAGAACTTAGCACTTATTCTCTCAGGGCTCCTCTTCCTACTCAGAACTGCTCTGAGAATCATTTTTGCATATCTTTCAGTATTCTTATTTTACTTTTGTTTTCTTTTATCGGGCTCTCCTCAGAGCTAATTCTTATTTCTCATATCCTTTCTGTCTTCTTGCACTAATGACACCTTATCCTACTGAAGTAAATCAGAAGCTTTGTTCTTCCTTTAACAGCCCTACTAGTTTAAAGAACCTTCTGAAATGAATTTCATAAACCTCAGCAATTCCTTTTGTCTTGCTGCTTTAGAAACCACCAACCATATTCTCTTGCAAAAGAGACAGGATAAAGATGGTGATGAAGACAATGAACATTTGGACAAAGACACGAACAATAGCAATGGGCACGTGTGAGGATGCTAAAGGCCTATCCTCTAGTTTACATTTATAAAAAATGAAAAGCCTAACAACTGTGGGATAAATGGAAATCAAACACACAGTGAGAAGACAAAGGAGGGTGCATTACAATAAAGTCTAGATAGTCGGTCTAGTATTCTGAGTATATACTATATTAAAGTTATTAAGAGAAAAGAGCAGTTATCACTGGGTACATGTAAAGAACACACTATGTATCCAGCACTGTTTTGAATGCCATTGCACACAAGAAGCTATGCATTGACATTAGACATTAGAGACACATATATAAAATGTACAAAGAATTTGTAATTCAAGAAACCTACAACCCAGAACACATTAACTCTCAGGGTGCTTTTTAGATATCAGCAGACTGAAAGGACATTTGGCCTGGACCCCTCATGATAATCAACAGAGTGTAAAGGCAAGGAAAGGAAGTTCAGGACTCCAGTTACTGGTCAGAAAAGTGGGACCAGATTCCAATGTCTGTCTATCCCTGGGAGGAAACAGTGGTTTCCCCAACAGCGTGGAAAGTCATTTACTGAGAGCTACATAAGCTGTAGTCCCTGAAGCCCAAAACATTATAGGACTACTATTTAGTAGGAGAGTTCGTGCAACATTATCCCTTCCAGCAGAAGACCATCTAAATGGGCCTGTCGATCACCTGGAAAGAAAAGATGTCTGATGGAGAAACTTCCGAAATAGTAGCCAACCTGCCTCAACTGTAGACGGGGCTGTAGTCCCTTTGGCCACTGTTTATTCTCATCCTTTGAGAATGCTGCTCTTTAGTCTACAATAAACCTTACTTATAGTACATTATATTCTGTGGGTCTCCTCTGAATTCTTTCAGTGGAGATCACAAGAACAGGAGTGAAGGGGAGGCTGGGGCAAAATTCCCATGGCATCAACTATTCTCAGTTCTGAAAATCTTGAAAGGGAGAGATGAATGTTGGCCTGGAGTCATCAAGGACTTATAAAATAAGCTGGGAAACCAGTAAACTATCAAAGTAAGAGAGGAGATCTCCAAACTGAGCAGTGTGTAAGCACATCTAGGGTGGCCAGAGTGTAAAGGACAAAGCACTTGGGAAGGGTACTTAGGGGAGCAGCAAGCATACACAAGTAAGATAAGGATGAGGGGGTGGCAGTCAGCTTGGGTGAGAAACTGAGTATCAGGAAAAAGAAACTAATGTGAGGGAAGCAACACTGTAGATAGTGCAAACAGAGATGCTATAAGCAGTCTATTCTAGTTTCCGTTCTGTTGGTGTGATTCAGACCATAACTGAGAGCAACGTAGGAGTGTGGGGTTGGGTAACTAGCTTACAGGTTTTAGTCCACCATCAAAGGAAGCCAAGACAGGAACCTTGTGACTGAAGCACAGAGCACCAGGGAATGCTGCTTGCTGGCATGCTCAGCTGGCTCCCATTTAGCTATCATCCTCCTGCCCAGGAATGGTACTGGCCACACTGGGCAGGACATTCCCACATCGATTAGCAATTATGGTCAAGTACCCCAAAGGCATGTCTACAGGACAATGGAGAGAATTCCTCAGTTGAGTGTCTCTTCCCCAGGTGTGTCTAAGTGTGTATCAAGTTGACAAAAAAATTATTACATAGTATGACAGATGAAATGGAGCAGAAAGGAAATTACAATGGAAGAGAACAGGCTATGAAACTTCTTATAGCGGTGAGTAGGCAGCAGCAGTAACACACAGTTAATGGGAAAATAAAACAACATTTAAAGAACAAAAAAACCAATCAGTTAATTTGAAGACATATGAAGACAGGGCGAAGGGAATGAGAAAACTTCAAAGATGATGCAGTGTTTCTATCAACAAAGGCAGAATAAAAGACTGGTGACACATTTGATCACAACATCTAAAACACATAAAATCCCATCTGTTTGCACATCTTTGCTGGGCACATGGCTTAATTCATGCATGCCAGATGAGGCCCTCCAGCATCTTTCAACAGAAGATGCTGAGTATGCCTTGCTAATAAAAAGCATAACCACATAAGGCCTAGAAATACATGTTTAAATTAATGTCTCTTTTATGAGTAAAAACTGTATGATATCTCATGGTTGCCTCCAAACAATACACTGAGAAAGAGTCTATGTGAGGCAACACTAACTCTGGTCTGCAGCCAGAGATGGAGGGGGCATATATCCAGGTAAGAATGCAAATTCTCTCAGCACATTTCTCCATCTAGATGAACCTACTGACTTACCCAGATATACTTTTTAAAGAATAATGCTGTAGCCAGGCAGTGATGATGCACGCTTTTAATCCCAGCACTTGGGAGGCAGAGGCAGGCAGATTTCTGAGTTCGAGGCCAGCCTGGTCTACAAAGTGAGTTCCAGGACAGCCAGGGATATACAGAGAAACCCTGTCTTGAAAAACCAAAAAATAAATAAATAAAAATTTAAAAATAATGCTGTAAAATATGGAAATGACATATGTAAGTAATGTTTGCAAAGAGGGAAAATTTTGACATATTATAGCCATAAATGTAAAAACGCAGAAAAAAAGGCTGATAAAAACCCTGTCTTATTCAACACTGCCTTTCTATAGAGCTGTAAATTCTTTTCAGAAAGAATTAACAAATAGGCAACAGCTACTCACACGTTAAGGTTAGTATCCGTAAGACATATGATAGTATGCACTGCATTGTACCCAACCAAACCCTGCAAATCCCATTGACATTAATGCATTATGGGAAAATGCACAACATGAGCAGCTACTAATAAATCTCTAGATATTAGCTAAAATATTTTACCATTTATAATTGTACCCTAATTTTAAATTTTTGCATATAAGTGTACTCATGAAAGCCCGGCATTAAAGTTTTTTTTCATTTTCACCATGAAGTTTTGATTTAGTTTAAAAATATATATATATAAACTATAAATGATTAACTGAGACACTGAGATCATCTGAACCATTTCCTTTGTGTAACTGCTTTTTGGATGCACATTTTAATGATAAGCACACTGGATCCCAAACACTGCCATTTTAAACATGAGAGTATCCAAAACCTTATGCCTGACAGCATTTCACCACTTGAAAAAGAATAGTGAATCAGAAGACTTGACAGCCTTACCTTCTGTCTACTCAGCTCTGCGATGTGCCTCGAAGTTTTGTTTACTACCATTGAAGAATAAGAACTAAATCACTAGATTTTCTTGTACAATAGAATTATTAGCTTTTCAAATAAAGATACACTGTACACATATATGAAATCTTCAAAGAACAAAATATAAAGGGATATTCTTTTACTAAAATGGAACCAAAAAGATTCATTCAATCTGGAATTGGCATTCTAATAGTTACACGTGGCTTTATATTTTGTGAAATACTGAAAGTTTGTCGCTATGCTAAGATGAGTGTTGGGATACAGTGCAGCTATAATTCCTTAGATGCACAATCTACAATTCTTTTTGCAGCTCTGTAAATCACTGTAATCACCATGTATATTTTCCAACAGAATATATAAGTATAGCCTTGAAGCTGTTTTTCATATTAAGCTCTGGCATATTTATAATGAACATTCATTTAATTATTTTTTTAAATCTAAATGAGATTATTTACTAAAGGCCTAATAGCATTATTTGGAGAAGATTCTTGTAAATTAAGGCTGAATCCCAGATCTGACAGGTATCCTCTGTGTTGTTATGTGACTTTGGGTGGGTCACTTAACTCCTCTTAACTTCATTCCTCATCTGTCACATGAGACTCATGAGAACACCTACTTTTCAGTTTAAGAGTTAAATGAGCACATCTATAGAACTACTTCAGAGCCAAATGGCACATGGCAGACATTATAAATCGCCAGCCATCTTGGACACTGTACCATCACAAACATGATCCTCATTGAATACAAGATGCTGCAATTACTGCTTTTATACAAATGTGGATGGTATATGTTTCTCCGTTCTTTCTTTAGTTAATAGTAGTATATTTGCAATTTGGGGCATAATGTTTCAGGCCCTGTCAATGAAAACAGTCAAGCAGTAACACTAAATTGAACTCTGAAAATTATAGCAGCTCCAACTTGGAATCTAACTGGGAAAGTGAGTAACTGTGCACACACAATGGCTTGGAGCAATTTTATAAACACTACACATGATATGAGGTAAACAAATGCAAAGAGGTTTTTTTCTTTCTATGACTTGACCAAGAAACATATATCTGCCTTATTCTCTGTTGTCTTAGTTACATTCTATGGCTGTGAAGAGACACCATGACCAAGGTAACTTTTATAAAGAAAGCATTTACATAGGGGCTTGCTTATAGTTTTAGAGGGTTAGTTCATTATCATCACAGTAGGGAGCATGGCAGCAGGCATGGTGCTGGAGGGATAGCTGAAAGCTTTACATTTTCTTTATCATTCTTTAAAACTTTTTTATAGTTCACTCGTTATTTCCCTCCCAGTCCAACCCTCTGACTGTTCCTTATCCTCCTCCAGTGTCCAAGAAGATATCCCCACATCCCCACCCTCCCCCCACCAGACCTCCCCACTCCCTGGAGCCTAAGGCCTCTCAAGGGTTCGGTGCCTCTTCTCTCACTGAGGCCAGACAAGGCAGTCATCTGCTGTGTATGTGTCAAGGGGTGGGGTCTCATATCAGGTGGTGTATGCTGCTTGGTTGGTGGCTCAGTGTCTGAGGGATTTCGAGGTCCAGGTCAGTTGAGACTGCTGGTCTTCCTATGGAGTTGCCCTCCTCCTTAGCTTCTTCCAGCCTTTCCCTAATTTAACCAGATTCTGTCTATTGGTGTAGGTATCTGCATTTGACTCTTTCAGCTGCTTATTGGGTCTCTCAGAGGGTATCATCCTGAGTGGAGTAACTCACACCCAAAAGGACAAGCATGGTATGTATTCAGTAATAAGTGGATATTAGCCCAAAAAAGTACGGACTACCCAGGATATAATCCACAGAATTCAAGCTTTACATTTTTGATCTTCAGGAAGCAGGTAGATAACTGGGGCCTGTCATAGGCTTTTGAACCACAACCACATCGACATACCTCACCCAACAAGGACACACCTCCTAACCTTCCAAACAGTTTATCACCTGGGGACTAAACATATAAAAATAACCCTATGGGAACATTCTCATTCAAACCATTCCAACTCTCTTATATCCCATTTTGTAAGATACACCAAACCTCATGGCCCTCTCTAGGCCTTCGTTCCCATGAGTTTCATGGCAAGGGAGGTCCTGTTTTCTAAATATGACTGGGTAGATTCTTCCAATGTAAAGATTGTAACTTAAATTTGAGCTCTTCAGAAAGCACACCCTAATCACCTTTGTATCTCACTTAATCTTACTGTCTCCTAGATATATTCCATCTGTTTTTACTGATTTCTCTTGATCTTCTTCCTTCCCCATCAATAAACTAGAGGTCCCATGAGTGCACAAGTATCTCAGCTACTAGTTTGTAGCTAATACTGTCTATATCTAACAAGTATACTCGATTAGGATAGTTATGGCTAAATATTCTTTACTACAACCCTTAAACAGTAATAAATCCCTTTGAACTCAGAATGAACACTTCACTTAAATAATTTTTAAATCTCATATCAATAATACAATATTAATATGTTTGAAAGATGCCCTGAGTGGCCCTTGAGAAAGATAATGGACTGATGAAGAGCCAGTTTTCTGGCTGACCAAGCTGTGGAAACAGCAAAGCCCACCAGTCACAAAATCATGCTGAATACCTTCAGCCACTCTAGCTGTCAAACGGCAAGGGATCAGTCTAACTGTATTTATCTAAAATAAACTGAAAACCGTTAAGCAGTGCTACCAGTTTATACTTCACCCCATTGAAAAGGAAAATATCTCTATTTGTGTTTGAGTTTAAATTATTCTTATTATATGTGGATAAAAATGATGAAGAGAATAGTATGTGGATCACAATCATTAAACTTAAAGTCCAGTTCATGCTGAGCATCTGGTTTTTTTTTTTTTTTTTTTTTCTTTTCACTCTAGTTATACAGGTAACATACACCAAATACCAAAATTGTAGTTATAACAGATCTGTATATTTGCTTTGGATTCATTTCATTTCCAATGGATATGGTAAAGTTTCACTTCCTTAAAAAATAACTTTCTTTTAATACAGAAAATGCATTTATTCAGCAATGCTTTGAAGTGGGGCCAAGACCTTTTCCTTGGCAAGTGGGTTGTTTGGAGTTTGTAGTCATCCTTCCTGCCTAAACTGTACCACTAAAAGA
Source organism: Mus caroli (assembly GCF_978045245.1). Taxonomy (NCBI): domain Eukaryota; kingdom Metazoa; phylum Chordata; class Mammalia; order Rodentia; family Muridae; genus Mus; species Mus caroli. Next base: position 105,848,586 of record NW_028227262.1, on the reverse strand, counting down.
ACATTCATGATGGCCTGTTACAGCTCTTTTAAAAAGTGGTTTGAAAGCTTGGTGCATAAAACACTTGAATTTAAACATTTTGTGCTACCCAATGTATTAAGAGCTGTTTTGTCTATATCTAACTTAATTGCATTTTACTGATTTATTTAGTTTACATGCTGATCACAGTTTTCTCTCCCTCTTCTCCTTCCAGTCCCTCCCCACAACTACCCATTTCTTTCCACCCCATCTGCTCCTCCTCATAGTATAATAAATTAGCCCAAATGAAGTAGTTACAGACGTATTCCATCTAAACCTGTTAGGAGACATCACTGGACCTCCTTGTAACCAAACTTCAATGTTGGCTTATTCTCCATGTGTAAAAGAAACAAGCCTAAGAAGCAGCAGGGAATCAATGAGGAGGGAGGCTCTGCAGATAACACATGACAGTTGAGAGGCGGATACTCCTGAGCAGAGGGAAGGCTTGACAAAGACAGCCTCATCTGAACAGGTGTGGTCCCGTACTGCATCTATCCAAGGTATTCTGAGATTTCTCACATTTGATGTATCTTGAAGATAAGAATTTTCAAGTGAGACAAAATTAAAGTAATATGAAAAGAGGTACTGAATAAAATGTTACTATATATAATCCTATCTGTTTGCACTTATCTTCCTCAACACATGCATATGGAATGAAACCAGACAGAAAGCCAATAAACATACTTCAAGAAACAAGTATCACATGCCAAGGTCTGAATTAGACTGGAGATGTTTGCAATTTAACTCCATCCCTTCACTGAAAGAATCAAACACAACCTCTGTACCGTATCTGTCTGTGTCTCTCACCCATGTCAAACTGTTAGTGGCTTGGCAGGATTAAATAAACAACTTTCCTAAGTCCAATCTTTAAGCTTCCATGATAAATGTCATTACTGCATCATCATTATAATGAACTAAATGTAATATAACCACAAAATACAACACAGAAGAAATAAAACTGCCCAGATTTTTCTCTAAACTTGTTAAGGATGACCATTAAATTCCACTTTCCTCTGACAGCAGTGATTTAGTTGATAGCTAAAAATGCAGAAAAATAAACCATGTGTTCTATCTTCTTTCTTCTGTGCCTCCTTATTTATGATGCCATAACTCTGCGACCCATGAGCAATGGTCGTGAATATTATGGATGGCAGCAAAGTCAACACTAGCCAATAAATGCAGGTCTTATCAGAGAATAACAAAGTTACTAGTGAGCCTTAGGTTCTGGGAAAACAACTTATAAATCCACTGGAAGTGATCAGATAGGAATCTATGTGTCTCAACTATTTAACATGGCTAATATATATGTTAAATAGTAACTAGATATGTCAGCATGTATAATTCATTCTAATGCCATTAACTGAATGTTCAAATTATGTTGATATGTCTTCTTAGAAGTAAGTCTGTGAGTACTATTAGAAGCAAAACAGACTAAGAGGACTATTCGAAACCAAGTTAATAATCCAATCATTTAATCTAAATAAGTACTAGAGGGAAAAATTAAACTTAAATGATTTGTTTTCTATATTATAACATAAATCTATCCAAAAATCATATGTATCTTAGATCAACTCATTTTAGAAAATCATTTTCTGTAGATTAATATATTTTTTAAAAATGTCTTCAAAATAAATGTATACTTTCAATGATTCATGTGTACTTGAACATTATATAAAATCTTTAAAAGGCAACAAGAACATTGAACATTTTGCCTAAACAAAAACTCTTGAATGGTTTATTATTCAGCATAAAATGAGCATCACTTTTCAAATGAAAAGTGGGTCTCTTCATCCATGCAAAAAATTAATCACAATTCTACATGTTAACAATGAACATGTAACAGTATTTTAAAAACAGTATCATTTAAATTTGTTTCAAAGGAATCAAAGTATAAAGACCCTTAAAAATAAATGTACAGAATGAAAATGCTGAAAGCACGTAAACTAAAAGGCACCTTTTCAGTAATGTATGGTTACTGATATTCTGATAAACTGCAGATAAATACTGCCAATAAAATTTACATCTAAATTGACTATTCTCCTGAGCAAATCTCATTAGTGGCATGAGACTTGCTGTAACAAACGCTCTGTGTACAAAAGGAACTGTTCATAACTTTATCTTTCGGTTACTGCTGAGACTTCGGTATTCCTTATTCCAAAATGGCATTTCCTCTTAGCAGGTAAACTGTGTGAACTACTAGGCAGTTCCAGAGTCTTACACATTTTCCTGAAGACTAATGTCAAACTCCTAGTATTTTCACAATGGTGGTGATTTTAGAAGCTATCTCTCAAAAGTCACTAGTAGATCCAAGAAATAATTTCTTCCCCTAACTAGAAGGGAAATGTTCTTGGTAGCCACAGAGAAAAGCATTTTCATTTAAAAATGAAAAGAGAATGTAAGAAAAAGGGTTGGTTACAATTGAAAAACCAAAGCAAAGATCCTATCAGCTTTCATAGTTGATGGGATTTTCTGTGCAAAGATTTCACAGTGAAGACCGGATACCAAGAGGATCTATCAGTCTCCTCTCAGTAAGTACTTCTTGGCTCTTCTTGCCTAGAACTAAAGAGCAGAGAGACTGAGTAGAGTCAAATTACAGAATCTAGGACAGTCTTATAGGTTCTAACTTAAATTTTTGTACCCTTTAATAAGTAATTTAGGTCAGAGTTCAAATGCAGACACTATTGTAGATGCCGGGAAGTGCTTGCTGATGGAAGCCTGAATGGCTGTTCTCCTGAGACGCTCTGCCAGAGCCTGACAAACACAGAGGCAGATGCTCACAGCCAACATTGGACTGGGTGCAAGGTCCCTGACGGAGGAGTCGGAGCTGAGGGGGGTTGTAGCCCCACGGAGGGAACAACAGTATCAACAGGCCAGACCCCCCTAGAGCTCCTGAGGACTGGACCACCAACCAAAGAATACACATGGAGGGACCCATGGCTCCGGCTACAGATGTAACAGCGGCCTTGTTGGACATCTGTGGGAAAAAAAACCCTTGGGCCTGAGGGTGTTCCATGCCTCAGTATAGGGGAATGCCAGGGTCAGAAGACAGGAGTGGGTAGGGGAAAACCCTCATAGAGGCAGGGAGAAGGGAAACGGGATAGGGGCTTTCTGGAGGAGAGAACTGGAAAGGGGATAACATTTGAAATGTAAATAAAGAAAATATCCAGTAAAAAAAAAAATGAATATTTGTATCTGCCCACAACTATTAACTGAGCCTGTCTCATACACTGCCAGCAGTAGTCATTTGTTCTCTCATGTTGGTCAGTATAATCAGGAAAATATACCAACTCATGCAGCATTAACTTATCTTTGCACAATTAAGGTGAATATCCTTCCATATGTTTGGCTTTCAATTGAGTCACCTTTCTCGAAACTATTTTTTATCCTGTGTGAAGTGTGCACCAGGACACATGTGTATACATGAGGCATATGCAGTATTCATGTACATAAACATGTACATACATGTACCCATGCATGTAGAAACCAGAGGTCAATGTTTGGTATCTTTATTTATCTCTTTTGACCCTATTTTTGAGAAAGGGATTCTGACTGAATCCAGAACCCCAGCGATTCAGCAACACTTGCCAGCAAGTTCTAGAGATTCACCTGCCTCTGCCTCCCTAACATTCGGGTTTCTGATATGGCTGCTGTTCATGGCTTTTACATGAATGCTGGGAATCCAAAGTCCTAGTGATCGCATAATATGTACTGTATTATACTTCATTCTGATCAGTGACACACCCTCTCAACAAATTCAGGAAATTTTAAATGTCTATATATTTAAATCTGATGACAATAGAATAGAAATTTCAGCCAGAAGCAACAGAAACTCCAAAAGATTTGTTTGTTTTGTTTGTTTGTTTGTTTAATTTTATGATTTCTCTAGGTCAAGAATTCAAGACCATTTCGTCATAGGTAGTCCTGTCTGGTGGACTCTTACAAAATGCACTCAAGATGCTGGCTACAGCTGTGTTCAGGAGGGTTTATCCAGGGCTAAATTGAGACAACCAACATACTGGGAGAATACCGTTGTCCCACAGAGATACTCACATGTCTTCACAATACTTTGGCTGCCTTTCCTAGAATTAGTGATTCAAAAGACTTGTGAGAAAGGTTCACCAGGGTCTTTTATCCCCAGTTTTAGGAGTTACATATATTATAGTATCTGTTAGAAGCAAGTCACAATGTAGGGTCCACCTTCAAAGGGGGAAGTTAGCCTCTGTCTTTTGAAGCTTCAAAAGTAGGCAGCCAGGAATTGGCAGGCACATTTAGAAGTTAGAAGTTAGAAGTAAAAAAAAAAAAAAAGGTCAAGTTTATATATTAGCACATCTCATGTCTTCCAAATGGCCTTGTCAAATTGAGCTATGGTTTACATGTTATTCTATGTAACATTGTCCTCTGTTCCATTAGTACCATTGCTGATGGAGAACTTCAAGAAGCGTAGTATACTGGCTCTCAGATCTGCAAGGAACCATCATCACAAATTGTGAGCTCAGTATTGGTGTTTTCTTTGCCTATGGCAGATATTCAGTGAATGACAAAGTACTATACTGAATAGAGAGTGAGAGAGTAGGCATCCTTTTCTAGTCCCTGATTTTAGTGGAATTACTTCAAGTTTCTCTCCGTTTAGTTTGATATTGGCTACTAGTTTGATGTATATTAAATTAACTTTGTTTTTGGAATGGGCCTTGAATTACTGATCTTTCCAAGACTTTTAACAAGAAGGGATGTTGAATTTTGTCAACTACTTTTCCAGCATCTAATGAAATGATGGTGTGTTTTTTTTTCTTTGAGTTTGTTTATGTAGTGGATTACTTTGATGGATCTCTGAATATTGACCCATCCCTGAATCCCCGGGATGAAGCCTACTAGATCATGATGGATGATCATTTTGTTATGTTCATGGGTTCAGTTGGCAAAAATTTTACTAAGTATATATTTGCATCAATATTCATAAGAGAACTAGCAAGATTTTGCTGAAAGGACCCAGATATAGCTGTTTCTTGTGAGACAATGCCGGGGCCTAGCAAACACAGAAGTGCATGCTCACAGTCAGCTATTGGATGGATCACAGGGCCCCCAATGGAGGAGCTAGAGAAAGTACCCAAGGAGCTAAAGGGAACTGCAACCCCATAGGTGGATCATTATTATGAACTAACCAGTACCCCAGAGCTCTTGTCTCTAGCTGCATTTGTATCAAAAGATGGCCTAGTCTGCCATCACTGAAAAGAGAGGCCCATTGGACTTGCCAACTTTATATGCCCCAGTACAGGGGAATGCCAGGGCCAAGGGGTGGGGGTGGGTGGGTGGGGGACTGGGGGGGGAGTGTATTGGGGACTTTTTGGATAGCATTGGAAATGTAATTGAGGAAAATACCTAATTAAAAAAAAAAGAAACCTAAAAAAAAAAATTCATAAGAGAAATTTGTCAGAAGTTATTTCCTTGTTGAGTCTTTGTGTGGTTTTGATATCAGCATAACTGTGGCTTCATAGAACAAATTGGGTACTGTTCCTTCTGTTTCTATTTTGTAGAATAATTTGAAAAGTATTGGCAATAGGTCTTCTTTGAAGGTCTAATAGAATTCTGCACTAAACCCATCTGGTCCTGGACTTTCTTTTGGCTGGGATATATTTATTGAATGCTTCTATTTCTTTTGGGATTATGGGACTGTTATCTGATCCTGATTTCACTTTGGTACCTGGTATCTGTCTAGAAAATTACCCATTTATTCTAGATTTTCCAGTTTTGGTGAGTATAAGCCTTTGTAGTAGGAACTGATGATTTTTTTTGAATTTCATTGGTTTCTGTTTTATCTCCATTTTCATTTCTGATTTTATTAATTTGGATACTGTCTCTGTGCCCTCTGGTTAGTCTGGCTAAAGATTTATCTATCTTGTTAATTTTCTCAAAGAATCAGCTCCTAGTTTTGTGATTCTTTGTATAGTTCTTTTTGTTTCTACATGGTTGGTTTCAGCACTAAGTTTGATGATCTGATGACTGCTCCTCTTGGGTGTATTTGCTTCATTTTGTTCTAGAACTTTCAGATGTGCTGTCAAGCTGCTAGTGTAAGCTCTCTCCAGTTATTTTTATTGAGACGCTCAGAGCTATGAGTTTTCCTCTTGGCGTTGCTTTCATTGTATCACATGAGTTTGGGTATGTTGTGCCTTCATTTTCATTAAATTCGAAAAAGTCTTTAATTTCTTTCATTTTTAATTCCTTGCCCATGTTATCATTGAGTAGATTGCTGTTCAGCTTCCATGGGTATCTGGGCTTCCTGTTGTTTTTGTTGTTATTGAAGACAAGCTTTAGTCCATGGTGCATGGGATTATTTCAATCTTGTATCTGTTGAGGCCTGTTCTATGAATGATTATATGGTCAATTTTGGAGAAGATACCATGAGTTGCTGACAAGATTGTATATTCTTTTGTTTTAGGATAAACAAAATGTTCTATAGATATCTGTTAAATCCAGTTGGTTCATAACTTCTGTTAGTTTTACTGTCTCTGTTTACTTTCTGTTTCCATGATCTGTCCATTGATGAGAGTCGGGTGTTGAAGTCTCCCACTATTATTGTGTGAGGTCCAATGTGTGCTTTGTGCTTTATATTTATATGGGTACCCTTGTATTTGGAACATAGATGTTCAGAATTGAGAGTTCTTCTTGGTGGATTTTTCCTTTGATAAGTATGAAGTTTCCTTCCTTACCTTTTTTGATAACTTTTGTTGAAAGTCAATTTTATTTGATATTAGAATGGCTACTCCAGCTTGTTTCTTGGGACCATTTGCTTGGAAATATTTTCCAGCCCTTTACTCTGAGATAGTGTGTGTCTTTGACACTGTGTGTTTCCTGTATGCAGCAAAATGCTGGGTCCTGTTTACATATACAGAATTGAGTCCATTGATGTTAAGAGATATTAAGGAATAGTGATTGTTGCTTCTTGTCATTTTTGCTGTTAGATGTGGAATGATGTTTGTGTGGCTATCTTCTTTTGGGTTTTTTGAAAGAAGATTACTTTCTTGCTTTATCTAGAGTGTTGTTTCCATCCTTGTGTTGGAGTTTTCCATTAAGTATCCCTTGTAGTGCTGGATTGTGAAAAGATCTTGTGTAAAGATCTTTGGTTTCTCCATCTATGGTAAATGAGAGTTTTGCTGGGTATAGTAATCTGGGCTGGCATTTGTGTTCTCTTAGTGTCTGTATAACATCTGTCCAGGCTCTTCTGGCTTTCATAGACTCTGGTGAAAATTCTGGTGTAATTCTGAAATGTCTGCCTTCATATGTTACTTGACTTTTTCCCTTACTGCTTTTAATATTCTTTCTCCATTTTCTGCATTTGGTGTTTTGACTATTATGTAACAGGAAAAAATTCTTTTCTGGTTCAAACTATTTGGAGTTCTGTAGGATCCTTATATGTTTATGGGCATCTCTTTTTTTAGGTTAAGGAAGTTTTCTTCTGTAAGTTTTCTTTTATAATTTTATTGAAGATATTTACTGGCCCTTTAAGTTTGGAATGTTTGCTCTCTTCTAAACCTATTATCCTTAGGTTTGGTCTTCTCATTGTGTCCTGGATTTCCTGGATGTTTTTGGTTAGGAGCTTTTCACATTTTTCATTTTCTTTGACTTTTGTGTCAATGTTTTCTATGGTATCTTCTGCACCTAAGATTCTCTCTTCTATCTCTTGTATTCTGTTGGTGAAGCTTGCGTCTATGACTCCTGATCTCTTCCCTAGGTTTTCTATCTCCCCTTTTGTAATTTCTTCATTGTTTCTATTTGCATTTTTAGATTCTGGATGGCTTTGTTCAATTCCTTCACCTGTTTGGTTATATTTTCCTGTAATTCTTTAAGGGATTTTTGTATTTCATCTTTAAGGTCTTCTATCTATTTACCTATGTTATCCTGTATTTCTTTAAGGGAGTTATTTATGTCCTTCTTAAAGTCCCCTATCATCATCATGAGTTGTGATTTTTAAATCAGAGTCTTCCTTTTCCTGTGTATTGGGGTATTGGGGAATGCTATGGTGGGAGAACTGGGTTCTGATGATGCCAGGTAGCCTTGGTTTCTGTTGCTTATGTTCTTGCCCTTGCCTCTGGAAATCTGTTTGTTTGTGGTGTTAGCTGGTCTTGTTGTCTCTGACTGTGGCTTGTCCCTCTTGCAAGGCAGTGTGTGTCAGTATTCCTGGGAAATGGGATCTCTCTGGGAGGAATTTGGGTATGGAGAGCTGTGCCACAGTGTCAGCTCCAGGGCATACCAGGAAACCGGAAGAATCTTGTCCCTTGCTGTTCCTTGTTTCCTGTGTACTGATAGCTTGTGTGGGTCCCTCAGAGCAGAAGTGGTGGTCTTATCTGTGCTTACAGGTGTGCCAGCATTCCTGGGAGACCAGCTCTCTCCCAGCAGTATTTGGGTATGGAGAGCTGTGCCACAGGTTCAGCTCTGGGCACAGATGGAAACTGGAAGGATCCTACCCCAGGCTGCTCCTCGATTCCTGTGTTCTGAGGGCTCTGGGTGGATCCCTCAGAGTAGAAGTGGTGGTCTTACCTGTGCTCACAGGTGTGTCAGCACTCCTTGGAGATCAGCTCTCTCTTGGTGGTATTTGGGTATGGAGAGCTGTAGCACCTCGGGTTTTTTTTTGTTTTTGTTTTTTTTTTCTTTTAACATGAAAACTAGTCTTCAGTTCTATAGTTCCAGCTACTATGATTTTCTGACTTAATTAAAATGAGTCAGTACATAGGAAAACTTCCACATTGATCTGCATGTATATATATATATATATATATACACACATATATGTGTACACTCACTGTAGCCTCTGAATAAACAGAATATTGGAAAGCAAGTAAATGTCTATATGTTATTGGATAGTACCCTATATAACAGTAATAACAATATCATAGGGCATTATGCCATTCTGAAAAAGAATTAAAAATATTCTCTGTCCGGGATATCAGTGAGGTATTGTTTATGGGAAGATAATCAGGATACAAAACCAAACTTTTTAGTTGATTTACCATTTCTAAAAAGGTAAGGCATAAGTATCTATGAATACGTTTGTGTGTGTGCATGTGACAATTTACGTCTGTATGTAACCAGGAGCAGCATGCATTTTCATATTTTTCTTGGAAAAGTTTTAGTGGAAGAAAATGGAACTATTTGTGAGTATAGAGAGGAGAGAGAGCAAGAAAATGGAGAGTGGAAATGTAGTATATTTAAAATCATTTATACTAACAACAGGTATATACATGCTGTAAGGCAGTTAAATAAACTGTACTGGGAACAAGCAGGCATTACTATTCTATATCTGACAAAAATGACTTCTAGCCAAACTAACTAGAAAAGACTACTGAGTTCTTGGACTTTTCATTCATAGCTGTTGTTGGATTAGTTGGAGTGCAGCTTGTTTGTCATTCCAATAAATCTCAGAGAGAGAGGGGGGTTGTTCTATAAGTTCTGTAATTCTAAAGAATCATGACTAATACCAGCATAGTGTGTTTGGGGTTGGAGGGAGGTAACCATGCCATGGCACTACATGGTAGTCAGAGCTGTAGGAATTGGTTCTCTCCTTCAGCAATATGAGTCTCAGGGAAGGAACAAAGGTTTTTAGGTATGGAATCTCTTAGACATCTCGCAAAACCTTTCCTGATTTTTCAAAAATTTAACTAAAATATAATTACAATGTTTCCCCCCTCTCTTTCTACTCCTTCCCTTGCTCACCCTCTTCTTCCTCCAAATTTTATGGCCTCTGTTTCTTTAACCATTGATATATATGTCTGTGTATGAGTGTGTGTGTGTATGTGTGTGTGTGTGTGTGTGTGTGTGTGTGTGTGTGTACTCAGTGTTTCTTGCCTTTATATGTTTCTACAGATCAGCAGACAATAGCAAGGCTGCTAAGCAGACTTCTCCACACAGGTCACCTCTGTTAATCATACAAGGAAAGGAAACACAAGTTTTTGGCTCAGAATAGATGTTTCAAATAGAATTTGTTCAAGTTGTTATGACTTCAAGTTATTATATTGCTCAAATACAATTTGTCTAATGGTTTCTGACTTGCAATATTTTATTATTTTTTCACTGTATTTCTACCTCTCTTCATAAAACAGACTTGTTAATCCTAAGGCAACATTTACTTTTCAATATTATAAAATACTCTGTGTATAATCTGCCAATTTTGGCTTACAGACTTTTCTGATCTTCTAAACAAGTCCCGACCCCTATAATTCCAGCCAAAGCCTCATGTGAAATGTCCACTATAATACAGAAGGCAAAAGAAGGCACTACTATAGGCAGCATACCAGGACTCCTAACTCCACTACAGAACAACTGTTCCCTTCCATGCAGTATAATAAAATAAAGAACTCAACATCACACTGGTGGGTTTTTGTTTTTCTTTCTTTTTTTCATTTTGAAACATCACTTTTGATTTCCTTGAAATTTATTATCAGGAATGGCATTTCTGCCTCTAGCAGTTTTCTAACAGACTCCTGATCTGTGTGTGTGTGTCACATAGTTCTCTATCCCCAAAGACCCCCATAGAACTCCAGCAGTCCACAGGCACCATTACACAAGACTGCTTGCGTACAGGGCCTTATTTCTCACTTTGGGTCCCATTTGCCTGAGGGATTATAAATGCTCATGGGTAAAGCTTTCCTTTCCTGTCAGGAGCCTGCCCCAGTCTTTAGAATGAATAGTATTTAGAGGGATACAGAGTTGAACTAAGGCCAAAAATTGGTAATCTCTGGCCTTGTAATACTCTCTTACTAGTTAGTGCTAATAAAATAAGCACTGGTTTCTTTTCCCATATCATTTTGTGTTAATAAACACTGGTTTCTTTTCTTCCTGGCTCAAGGGCTGGCCAAGAGATGCTTGGAACTCACTAACTCTTCATGAACCAGAGAGAAAAGATAAGAAAATCATTTAAACAGAGAAGCACAGATGTACACATACTTGTACGCGAGCACATGCGCGCACACACACACACACACACACACAGTAGTTGAGCATGACCACCTGTCTCATCAACTCTACAAGTAGTCATCTATACTTACATACATATGCATATACCTACATACATATGTATGTACATTTATATAGACAAACACACATTTGGTGGATAGGGCTGAGCCCCAAATGCCTTCTTTGGCTTTCTTATACCTTCTTAGATGAATGTTCTTTAGAAAATTACCTTATAGATAAAATGTTTACAAAAAAGGGGAGTTACAGAAGGATGTTGATATTACGTTCAAAGCAATATTTCATTCTATAAGCTAATTGTAAGTTCAAAGCAACAGGTTCTCACAGCCTCACTTTAACATAGTGCACACCTGTGGCTTCATTCTTGGCTCAGACATAGAATGAATACTTTCCTTGATCACAAATTCTATTCCTGTTTTTAGTGTAATTGTGGAAGCTCACTGTATTCCTTGTCATGCAGCCTTTACAGAATATTCTGAGAGGAATAGGCACATTCATGATTCTAACTTTATTATGTCTTTCTGGCAAAACAACTAAAACCATCTCTTAAAACTTCCTTCCTAAAATTATTTGAATTAAATCAGGAATTATGTAAAATCAATAATCCATCTAAACAGAATTAATTCATAAAAGTCTTTCATATCAAACAGCAGAAAAATTGCTTAACAGAGTGGGCTGATGCCCAAGAATCATTAGGCTATGTAATAGTAAGAGGAAAAGGCATATTAGCAGCGTGAAGCAATCCTGGGATAAAATTCTCTGAAGGCTCTGCAATTCAGGTTTTACCCATCATAGCCATGCAAAATAGTGAGCTTTCTCCAGAAAACTCATTTGCCTGCCTTTAGCCTTTTCTAGATGATTTCTGACACTTTCCTGCCTCTCAAACTCTTTAAAGCATCCTGACCAATTCAATGGTATAAAATCCCAAGTGTGCTGTAAATCCTTAAGTACTGATTCCAGAAACTGCCAGTCTGCAAATCCTATCAAGAAAAGGATCTTGTGCTTCTGCCTGTATAATCCCAGATCTGCAAGAATCACAGTTCATTTGTTTAGAAATTTAATAAGCATTTTGAATGATCACTAAGTCAGAGCATACTATTAGACAAGAGGCTTAAGGTCTCTGTAGTGGCAGGCTCCTAAGGATATTTCCTTTTCTTGGAACATTTTGGTTACTTGTTAAATCAAGAAGATAAATTTCCTCAGAATTAAGTTTCTTTAATTAAGAATTTAATGCTTATAATGAATGTCTCTTACACTCTTCAACAGAAAGCTTATCCTTAGCAAAAAATATTTCAAGCAAGTATGTTCTAATTAAAGTAAACTAAAGTCACTCTTTGATCTGATAATTAAAACAATATTAAGAAGAGGGAAATACACAAAAAACAGTAACAATGGACATTTCTATCTAGCTTCTTCAATCAATCACACTATGAAAAAATAAACAGCTTTGTTCTTCTGTACCAAGTATTTCATTTCATGAAGCACTAGAACTTCTCATGTTCCAAGACATATCACAAAGAAGTAATTGCTTACCACAATGTTAAAAAGAATGAAGATTTGATCATTAGATACTAAAGATGATCTACAATTTAATCACCAATTTTTATATGCAGATGAGATGGAGAAAGTATTCATAAGAGAAAGAGGATCTTCCAAATATAACATTATACATGTTATTTTCTCAGGTGTAAGAGATGGATAAGAACTGGTGTTCCATGGAATTTTAGTTGTGTTATCATCTAAACTTACCAAGGCCATTATCATAGCAGCTAATAAGAGCTGTATTTAAAATAATAATTATAAAACAAAATAATGTCCTTCTGAATTCCAAACCACTATTTCTGAAAATATACCAGAACAGTCTTATTTAATGAATAAATAAATAACTCAACAAACAAATCAGTTAGAAATCTAAATTTGTGATCTCCACTCCATACTTTCTGTGTCCAAAATACTATGCTAGGACAACAGGGTAGATTTCCACACTTACTGCATAAATATTTCCAAAAATGAGAACAGAGTGTTTAAACCTTGCTATGTTAAATCTCATAGAGGAGCATCTCATTGTTGAAAAAGACTAGAAAACACTAGGCCATGCTTTAATGCCGACCGCTGTTGGTGTAATGCCCTCGGGAATGTAATTCACATACACAAACCAACACACCTAAGCATATAATCCATGGTTTAGTAAGTTCACAAAATGGTGCAACAATTATAAAATTGACTTGCGAACATTTTATCAATATGAGATTAACTTCAATAAGTCTCTGACTCCCAACCACAAAGTATTAAGCTTGCATGAATGTATTTCCTAGCTCTGTAAATTCTACAGTTTGGAGAATTTAATTTTAATTGAGTTGTAAGAGGTTGTCTTTTGTGCCTCGATCCTGTCACTTAGATCACTATATTCAAGGTTCATTAAATTTATAACATACCAGTGCCTCATTCTTTTTTGTAACTGAGTAATATTGTTATGGATGTTCATATGTACATGTTCTCTCATTTCTCTTGTGCTTGAATCTAGAAGTAGAAATAGGCTCAGTGATAACTCTGAGGAAGGTTCAAGTGGTTTTCAAAGTTATTCCACCATTGACATTCCTCTCAGCAGTGTGTCTGACTTTTGATTTCTCCACAATCTATCAACTCTTATTCTAAACAGAATTTAGTGGGTATGACATGGTATCTTATCTTACTACTGTTCCGACTTCTATGATGGTGAGCATTTTTTCACAGGTATGTGCATGTTGGGCATGTGCATATTTTCCACAAAAAAAAAAAAAAAAAAGTCTTTACAGGAGCTCCATCTCCCAGCCACCATGGGCACAAATTCTGCAGACTGTCCCAAGGTCCCCAGAGGACTCAACACACTGCAGGTGCTCTAGAAAGCACAGGATCACTGGTGAGTGGAACACAACATCTGTTTCAAACCAATCGTGACAGACCAGTGACAACAGGAGCAAGGACACAGGAACCCTGCCTGACCAGCAGCTTGGGTTCCTTCTGATCAGTGCTGGTATACTTTGGTTTCAAACACACCAGACAGCCCCACAGTCCCCAGAAGAGACACCATTTTCAGAAGCCGTAACATGCCCAGGATCTTAGGATTTCAGGATACCAGGAGCTTGTTCACACCAGGATCTCAGGGTCTCAGAGGAAGCTTGACTGCCAAGAACTATGACACATCCAGAATCTCAGGTTCACAAGATCCCGGAATCACAGGATCACAGAGAAAGTTGGACTCTGTGGAGTCCTGAATCAACTGGGATAATAAGAAGGACAGGTTCCAATCAGATATACTGAGGGCAGCAAGCACATCAGATAATCAGATGGCAGGAGGCAAGCATAAGAACAGAAGCAACAGAAACCAAGGTTACTTGGCATCATCAGAACCAAACTCTCCCACCATAGCAAGTCCTGGATACACCATCACACCAGAAAGAGAAAATATGGATCTAAAGTCACTTCTCATGATGATGATGGAGGACTTTAAGAAGGAAATAAATAACTTCCTTAAAGAAAGACATGAGAGCACTCGGGAGGCAGAGACAGGCGGATTTCTGAGTTCGAGGCCAGCCTGGTCTACAAAGTGAGTTCCAGGACAGCCAGGGATATACAGAGAAACCCAGTCTCGGAAAACAAAAACAACAACAACAAAACAAAAACAAAAACAAAAAAAAAGAAAGAAAGAAAGACAAGAGAACACAGGCAAACAGCTAGAAGCCCTTAAAGAGGAAACACAAAAATCTTTTAAAGAGTTATAGGAAAATACTACCAAACAGGTGAAAGAATTGAACAAAACCATCCAGTACCTAAAAATGGAAGTAGAAACAATAAAGAAATCACAAAGGGATACAACTCTGGAGATAGAAATTCTAGGAAAGGAATCAGGAACCATAGATGTGAGCATCGGCAACAGAATACAAGAGATAGAAGAGAGAATCTCAGGTGCAGAAGATTCCATAGAGAACATGGGCACAACAAAGAAAATGCAAAATGCAAAAAGATCCTAACCCAAAACATCCAGGAAGTCCAGGACACAATGAGAAGACCAAACCTACAGATAATAGGTATAGATGACAATGAAGATTTTCAACTTAAAGGGCCAGCAAATATCTTCAACAAAATTATATAAGAAAACTTCCCATGAACATACAAGAATCCCACAGAACTCCAAATAGACTGGACCAGAAAGGAAATTCCCCTGACACATAATAATCAGAACAACAAATGCACTAAATAAAGATAGAATATTAAAAGCACTAAGGGAAAAAGGTCAAGTAACATATAAAGGCAGACCTATTAGAAATACTCAAGACTTCTCACCAGAGACTATGAAAGCCAGAAGATCCTGGACAGATGTTATACACCCTAAGAGAACACAAATGCTAGCCCAGGCTACTATACCCAGAAATACTCTCAATTACCATATATGGAGAAACCAAAATATTCCATGACAAAACCAAATTCATACAATATCTTTCCACAAATCCAACCCTTCAAAAGATAACAAAGGGAAAACTCCAACCCAAGGAGGGAAATGACGCCCTAGAAAAAGAAAGTAATCCTTCAACAAACCTAAAAGAAGATAGGCCCAAGAACAGAATCCCAACTCTAACAACAAAAATAACAGGAAATAACAATAACTTTTCCTTAATATCTCTTAATATCAATGGACTCAATTCCCCAATAAAAAGACATATATTAACAGACTGGCTACATAAACAGGACGCAACATTTTGCAGCATACAGGAAACCCATCTCAGGGACAAAGACAGGCACTATCTCAGAGTCAAAGGCTGGAAAACAATTTTCTAAGCAAATGGTCCCAAGAAACAAGCTGGAGTAACCATTCTAATATCAAATAAAATCAACTTCCAACCCAAAGTTATCAAAAAAGACAAGGAGGGGCACTTCATACTCATCAAAGGTAAAATCTTCCAAGAGGAACTCTCAATTCTGAATATCTATGCTTCAAATGCAAGGGCAGCCACATTCATTAAGGAAACTTTAGTAAAGCTCAAAGCACACATTGCACTGCATACAGTAATAGTGGGAGACTTTAACAACCCACTCTCATCAATGGACAGATCATGGAAACAGAAACTAAAGAGAGACACAGTGAAACTAACAGAAGTTATGAAACAAATGGATTTAACATATCTACAGAACATTTTATCCTAAAACAAAAGGACATACCTTCTTCTCAGCACCTCATGGTACCTTCTCCAAAATTGACCATATAATCAGTCACAAAACAGGCTTCAACAGATACAGAAATATTGGAATTATCCCATGCATCCTATCAGATTAGGGTATAGAGGACTTTCGGGATAGCATGTGAAATGCAAATGAGAAAAATATCTAATAAAATAAATAAATAAATAAATAATGTCTATTCAGATCCTCTGTCCATTTTTAAAAAATGGACCCTTCTTGCTTTTATTATTAGACTGTAAGAGTTTCCCATATGCATGTGTGCATCTGTGGTAGTTTGAGTTTCACTTGGGTCACTTCTGTTCATATTTTGGATACTTGGCTCCCAGTTGGTAGAAATGCTTGGGAAGGATTACTAGGTCTGCCCCTTGTTGGAGGAGACATATCACTGGGACTCAGCTCTGAGGTTTCCAAAGTCCATTCCATTCCTGTTAGGTGCTCCTACTCTCACTTGTGCGCTCTCTCTCTTCCTCCTTCCCTTCCTTCATCCCTTCCTCCCTCCCTCCCTCCCTGTCTCCCTCCCTCCTTCCCTTCCCCCATGGTTCCTGTTTCAAGATGTGAGCTCTTAACTACCTACTATTGTTCCAGAGCTGTGCTTACCTACCTGCTGCAATGCTCCCTGCCAAGATGGTCATGAACTCACATTCTGAAACTGTAAGTCCTCAGTGAACTCTTTCTGCTATAAACTGCCTAGATCACTGTGTCTTTAAAGTCACAGAAAAGTAACTAAGACTTTGTCTCACTCAGATACAAAGTTTCCCAATATTTGTTCTGCTATGTGAGTTACCTTTACACTTTCTTGATAATAAATTCTGAAACATAATACAGTTTTTAATATAGGATGTGGAGAAAGAGGAGAAAGAGGAACACTCCTCCATTGTTGGTGGGATTGCAAGCTTGTACAACCACTCTGGAAATCAGTCTGGCGGTTCCTCAGAAAATTGGACATAGTACTACCAGAGGATCCAGCAATACCTCTCTCCTGGGCATATATCCAGAAGATGTTCCAACCGGTAAAAAGGACACATGCTCCAATATGTTCATAGCAGCCTTATTTATAATAGCCAGAAGCTGGAAAGAACCCAGATGCCCCTCAACAGAGGAATGGATACAGAAATTATGTTACATTTACACAATGGAGTACTACTCAGCTATTAAAAAGAATGAATTTATGAAATTCCTAGCCAAATGGATGGACCTGGAGGGCATCATCTTGAGTGAGGTAACACAATCACAAAGGAACTCACACAATATGTATTCACTGATAAGTGGATATTAGCCCAAAACTTAGGATACCCAAGATATAAGATACAATTTGCTAAACGCATGAAACTCAAGAAGAATGAAGACCAAAGTGTGGACACTATGCCCCTTCTTAGAATTGGGAACAAAACACCCATGGAAGGAGTTACAGAGACAAAGTTTGGAGCTGAGATGAAAGGATGGACCATCTAGAGACTGCCATATCCAGGAATCCATCCCATAATCAGCTTCCAAATGCTGACACCATTGCATACACTAGCAAGATTTTGCTGAAAGGACCCAGATATAGCTGTCTCTTGTGAGACTATGCCGGGGCCTAGCAAACACAGAAGTGGATGCTCACAGTCAGCTATTGGATGGATCACAGGGCTCCCAATGGAGAAGCTAGAGAAAGTACCCAAGGAGTTAAAGGGATCTGCAACCCTATAGGGGGAACAACATGATGAACTAACCAGTACCCCGGAGCTCTTGTCTCTAGCTGCATATGTATCAAAAGATGGCCTAGTCGGCCATCACTGGAAAGAGAGGCCCATTGGACTTACAAACTTTATATGCCCCAACACAGGGGAATGCCAGGGCCAAAAGAATGGGAATGGGTGGGTAGAGAAGTGGGGGGGGGGGGTATGGGGGACTTTTGGGATAGCATTGGAGAAAAAATATATATTTTTTTCCTTTTAAATATTCTTTTATTTCTTTAAATTTTGAGAATTTCATATATATTTGAGTACATTAAACTTATATCTTGATTCTTCTGTACTTATTATACATACGAACATATCTTTACGCTGACCACTGGGCCTGTATAATCTATCAGGGAACTTGTCCCTGGAGAAAACTGATTCTTGCTGCTCAGTGGTCATTAATTGTGTCTTTGCTCATTACATGTGGAGGACACATGCCACAGCACACATGTAGAGCTCTGAGGACAATTATGTGGAATCAATTCTTTCATAGCATCCTCCTTTTTTCCCCTAAACAAATAAAAAAATCAACATTCCTAATAATATCTTTGTTCCCTAAAAATAAAATCAGCTTTAAATTTACTATAAAATGCTAAGCATATTTTTATTAAGATAATAGCTCTTGGCCTGTAGATTTACATGGCTTCAGCTTTACTATATTAATATAATATTGCAGAGCTATGATACAGAACCAAGATTTGGTGGCAGTTAAATTAAGTGTAAAATACTGTTTAGAATCGGTAGGTAGACGAATAAAAGACAATGATGATTATGGACACCATGCCTGCATTATGTAACCATTCTATCACAGTGAGAGTTAGAAACACAAGGATACACAAAAGCAAGGAATACACATGCACACAAAGACACACACACACAAAGAAGCAGACAGGAGGCATGAGGCCTGCATGCATGAGGAAAAGCAATAAGGAACAGAGAGAAACTCTCCTTGGTAGTCCACCATCTGCAACATGCAGTGCCAAGTTCTGATACAAAGAACTCAGAGACTGACCCTTCAGAAAGTGCCTAGCTGTGCATATCTGAGCCAAAAAAGATGCCCTGCTACCTGCTCCCCCTCCTGTGGATAAGAGTCCCAACTGAGAGAGAGTGGGATTGGTTGTGAGGCAGCTACCAGGGAAGTTCTTCTGAGAGATACCCAGACTGATCCCAGAGCTCCTCTGATGACAACAACAAAGCCTGAAAAAAAAAAAAAAGATGCACCAGGACAGAAGCAGCTCAGGGGTCAGAACACCTTTGAAGAGACTCAGAATGAAGAAAGGTAAGACTGCTGTTATCTAAAATAAGGTCTCACTAGCATGGAAACAGTTGTGGCAATGGTCCAAGGATACCACAGTGTCCACTAAAGTGGGCTAGGATCAATATGTAACAATAAAGAAAAAAATGGCCATGAATTTGCCAAGAAGTTAGCTTGGCAGTGGTTGAAGGTAGGAAGAAATGGACAAAATGATATGACTATATATATATATATATATTTTTTTTTAATTGAAAGCATGCACAGGGCCTGCACTGAGAGGGGTAGGCAGACATGAGCCAAAAAGCTATATCCAATTGGTATCTGCTCACAAAGTAAAAATAAGCTTTTGCCAACAGAATTTCACTAAATAGGTTAGCCACACTTAACCACACGTCCAGCAGTAGATGGCGAACACTGCACAAACTCCATGGTATTTCCATATGCTTTTAGTCTCATATTGCTTTGTTTGGCCATTTCTATTTCTCTACCTAAATATTTATTTTTAATTGCCAGATTAAATGAAATCTACAAAATAATAAGACAAGTAGTTACGTCTAAAAACATTCATCAAAACTTCATGAACTATAAAAAAGAAAATTCATTTTTAAAAAATATAGAAAGTCTCAATATTCTCTAACCCTTTTATAGGGGGAGTTTCTCTAATTTTTGATTGGTTAAATAAAGGTGGCAGAAGCCAATCACTGGGCAAAAGAGAGGTGGGATTTCAGGGCAGGACAGGAAGAGGAGAGAGAGGATTGGGAATTAGACCAGACATGGGGACAGAAAGGAACTACAATGTAGGTTTCTCAGGGCACCAATAGTTTGTGGCCTCTGCAGGCAATGGTGGAGGCCATGGAGGATGGGGCAGGATTTTCTTCGCGCAGCCTTTGAGTTATCTGGTCAGTTTTAAAATTTAGTCTGCAGTGTTTTACTTTCATGGAGCTAACGGGTAAGACCAGGCAGTTGTTGGAGGTGGCAAGGTCAGATACAGGGTGTTCAGTGGAGCACAAGTGGTGCCAATGGAAGTGGAGCTAGCAGAGTAGTGATCTTGGAGCAAGGAGACCAAGCAAGGGGAACCGTGCTCCAAAAATTTACACACAGCAGATGACGTCCAACATGGTAGGTGAATGTTCACTATTTAGGATTCTCAGATGGATTCAGATGCAGTAAAGCAGGTCTGAAAGGAAGGGAGCAGGGTTTCTCTGTGAGAGGAGTCATGTGATGACTCAAGCATGGGAATCTTAAACAAAGGAACACAAGATAGAGTCAGCTTACAAGCTCTGAGTTCCCCTCCTGTGGAAAAGGACAGGATAGTGGCTCCAGGAGTCAAGTAAAAGCCGCCTGCTTCCTATAAGTATCTAATCATAGGATAGAATTATAAGTTTGGTTTAATTGTTCTTAAAGATAGAAGAGAATATAGATTTTACCTGACCCATGTGTGGAATCCTCCCCACAATAGAAACTGATACAAGAGTTTGGGCCCAGAGGTGCTGGGACCTCTGCTGTAGGCAGAAAGACTACAGCCTCCAAGAAAACTTACAGGGAGATTGTATGAAAATAAAATGTTCTAGGTAAAAAGAAAAAAGGGGTGGGGTCTTTCAGGGTAACTCATATTGTTCGAACATGGGCTTCACCGGAATTTTGAGTTAAATATCCTGACATGACAGATTAGAAAAAAAGCCTAAAAATAAGCTCATTCAGTATTTGCTTTGTTTACTTCATTTGTTTTGAATGAAAATGGGTATGATTTTGAGTTTTGTGGTCATTATTATTCCTCTGGGAGAAAGGTCAAGCTTAACTCTTGCGGTTACTGACGAAAGGACATGCTTAACTTGGGAGAAAGGCTTTATGTCTGTGTTTATAGAAAAGGCTATGAGGCTCTGGACCCTTTCCAGAGTTGTATGGCTCAGATATGACAGAGGAAGACCCCCTGAAGAGCTAGAAAAATTCAAGAGAACCAAACAGGAAAGGTAAAGATCATTTGTACCATTCTTCACATGGGTATTTAAATTAAATTTCATAAATATTATCAACTAAATCTTTAAAGAACAGACATAAAATAAATTTTCAAAACAGCCTTTTCTCTAAAAGTTCAGAGGTATATAATGGAAGCTTTGGGCACGGCATAGTTAATTGTAAGATTTGTGCAATGCAACAAATTTTCCATGTTTCCACGTTCTGCCTTAGTTTAACAGTTCCATGTACTGCTTCCAACCTAGATCACTGTTGTCACAAGGCTTTACAACCACAGAAGTGATTGTACAAAAGCTACTGGGAATGAGGGATCTATGGTGACAGAGACAGCAACCTAGAGCCATTACAAACTCGGTGAGATACCAGGCTATGATGCTCTATCCTCTCCTTTCTCTATTTTAACCTACATTCCCAAGGCCCCTCACATTAACATGAACCTCTACTATGCTGCCTTCATCTGCAAGAAAGCAACATAGACATGAAGACTACAAATTCAGCTCTTTACTGGATCAGCAGAACCTCTGTCTGCCTTTTGTTTCAGATGTGTAAAGGTACCTGAGTCTTACAGTGCTCAGACACCAGAAAGCCAAGAATTATACCATAAACACACAACAACATACATACTTTAATTTTTTTCAACCATACTTTCATTTTTTAGAAACAAGTTTTCATTTTCCTGTAGGAGCTTTCATTTTCTGAGTAGCTGGTTTGTGTCAGACATGAAGCTATTGAAATCTTGTTCATCATAAAAAAAAAAAAAAAATCCCATAAAATGAGACACTGGCTAGCTCACAGAATACACTGCAAACTAGGACCTTTTCTGTTTCAGTTAGGTTCCAAGGCACATGCCAGTCACATTACTCAGTCCCAAAGACAATTAAATGTTAACGAAGATTACCTTTTCTCCAAAGATGGCGAAATCGTGTATCCAAAGGCTGATTAAGAACCACAAGGCAGTATTTCAAGTTTCCTAAAGAAAAAGGAAAAGATAAAGCACACACTTAGAGGAACTGAGCCCCACCCCTCATCTGGGTCTGTATCTTAAGCTCCACGGTGGGTACATAGAGCTAGACTGTAAGAGCTGTTACCCTCATATACCTTCCTTTTAAAGAGATCATGTCAGTGGAACGCACTTTATTCAGAACGTCTCGCTCTCACATCATTTCTCTGAGAAAAGTATCATGAAAGTAGTTTATAGTAAAAGAAAAGTAAACTTTTTTGCATAATTTGAAATGTGAATTCTCAACCTTAAAATTTTTCTTTTTTTATTATTTTTTATTAGATATTCTCTTCATTTACATTTCAAATGCTACCCCCTTTCCTGGTTTACTCTCCAAAAGTACCCTGTACCCTCCCCCTGCACTGCTCCCCAACCCACCCACTCCTGCTTCCTGGCACTGGCATTCTGGTACCGGGGCATATAATCTTAGCAAAATCAAGAGCTTCTCCTCCCATTGACCTTAAAATTTTTCTACCACTACTATGATGGAGTCCCTAGCAGCTGGTTTTAGAAACTCTACCACTTTTGGAACCTGGTGGTGTGTGACTTAGGGATGAACGGGTAATAACTATATCACATTCATTCCTACTCACTCTTGTTAATAGTTTTCACTACATCCCACCCTACTTTGAACTTTCTAATATAAAACCACATTCTCACAAACACTTCAAGTATGTCTATGACTCCTTCAAACAACACTCTACAAAGTTATGGTGAATATTATTTCCTGAATTGTTTTGTAAGGGAAAACAAGCCAAGTTCAGGAAGAAACAAGTTTCTGAAGCTGGGATGGGACTCAGAAATGAATCACCTCTCAACTTCCTATGGTGAACTGTACATAATACAACAAAATTACAATGAGGCTGTTAGGAATCTGCCAGCTCAGTTCAAGCACTCCTCAGTTTCAGAAAGCAAATGATTGCTTGGTGATAAGAAAAACCATGCTATAAGCCTTTGCACTACTAGAAACAGAAAAACATAAGGTAATGAAATGTGATGTCATCGTGTACAACAAATCTTATTACTAGCTACATGCATGCACTGGGATCCAAACAAGAATAAGTTTACAGGCTATATGTGCAAGAAGATGTTTAAGATTGTATTCAACAATATATGAGGAATGCCAGATACCAGATGCCATGAATTTGAAAGAAAGGAAGTTATGGGATATGGGGGGATGCAGGGAGATGACCGGGAAGGAGGAAACAATGGAATTATACTATAATCGCAAAAGAAAAAATTAAAGTGAAAAACAGGGCAGTAGCCTAATGATGGAGGATATTAACAATAATATTACAAATGTTAACAGTAACATTTAACATGTCATTGAAATTGAACTTGAGGTACTTATGCAGTATGTGGTGCAAGAATGAGTTGAAATGTTGAGTGGTTAAGAGTGCTTGCTACTCCTTCTTAGAATTGGGAACAAAACACCCAGGGAAGGAGTTACAGAGACAAAGTTCGTAGCTGTGATGAAAGGATGGACCATCTAGAGACTGCCGTATCCAGGGATCCGTCCCATAATCAGCTTCTAAACGCTGACACCATTGCATACACTAGCAAGATTTTGCTGAAAGGACCCAAATATAGCTGTCTCTTGTGAGACGATGCCGGGGCCTAGCAAACACAGGAGTGGATGTTCACAGTCAGCTATTGGATGTATCACAGGGCTCCCAATGGAGAAGCTAGAGAAAGTACCCAAGGAGCTAAAGGGATCTGCAACCCTATTGTTGGAACAACATGATGTACTAACCAGAACCCTGGAGCTCTTGTCTCTAGCTGCATATGTATCGAAAGATGGCCTAGTCGGCCATCAATGGAAAGAGAGGCCCATTGGACTTGCAAACTTTATATGCCCCAATATAGGGGAATGCCAGGGCCAAAAGAATGGGAATGGGTGGGTAGGGAAGTGGGGGGCGCTATGGGAGACTTTTGGGATAGCATTGGAAATGTAATTGAGGAAAATATGTAATAAAAATATTAAAAATCAAAAAAAAAAAAAAAGAGTGCTTGCTACTTTTGCAAAGAACCTGATTTCAGTTCCCGGCATCTGCTAAGGTGGCTCATAACTACTGCAAATAATGACACTATTTTATTTTAGCAATTTCTTTTAAACTTTTATTTGTTTAGTTGAGTAGCTATTCATTTATTTATAATGTAGAGTGTGGTATTTGGTCAGAGGATAATTTGAGGGAGTCAGGATGCTCCCAGCATTTAGGTCCCTAGGACTGAACTCAGGCCACAGGGCTTGACCACAAGTGCCCTTACACATTGAGCCATCTGCTGGCCCAATAACACTATTTATAAGACCTATTTCATTGTTTTATTTTAACTCCTGTTTTTCTCAATATTTTATATACATATTTAAAATTATTTTTAAATTAAAATACAACCAAATGTGGTGGCACATTATCTTTAATTCCAGCACTAAGCACACAGATGCAGGAGGATCTCTGTGAGTTCAAAGGCAGTCTGGTGTACATAGTAAAAACCAAGCTTGCCAGGAGCACCTAGTGAGACCTGTCTGAAAGTCAAAAACAAAGATAACAACTGTGGACCGGTGCTGAAAGAACTGTCCTCGTTGGAGCTGGAGAGAAGGCCCAGCAATGAGGAACACTTGCCACTCTTACAGAGGGCCAGGGATCACTTCCCAGCACCAACATGGAAGTTCATTAACTGTCCTTAATTCCAATTACAAGGACTCTAATGACCTCAGTGAACAAAATATGCATACATATAAACTTTAAAAAGGGAGATATATAAGAATGCAGACTTTAAGTGTAATCTTGGTGACAGGTGCCAAGGAAAGTCCAAGGTAAATCAACCACTTAGGTGTTAGCATCAAACTGTTGAGTCTTACACCAAGCAAACAAATTATACTGACAGATGAAAACAGAAACATATCAGAGGTGGAGAAGGGAGGAGTGGGTAGGGACAGTAAAAGTATATTTTATTCGCCTGATGTATTTGTCATCTCTGAGACTAACTGCCTCTGTTTGCTAACTTAGGCCTAGTCCTAGAAGCTTCTAACCTCCATATAATCTTATCTAGACCTAGAATGTTTTCAACCTCAGACATTCTGCTGAATAAGTTCACCCTTTCTAGCTCTTTCTTGCTTCTGGCTGGCTGGTCAGCTCATCTGTTCTGGCTCAAAGCTCCTCCCAAGCTGACTTACTCAGATTGGTTTCTTTCAGATTCTGGCTGAATTGCTCTGCTTGGCCTTACACTAACTTTGACAATATGTTGTAATCTTGTGGCTCCTTCTCATTACTCTGTCTTCACCTGTGTCTACCTTGCTCCCTCTCTCCAGTCTGTCTCTTTACAACTGTCCCAATAAGATTGCCCACTCTTAGTGCTACTCTTTCTTAAATAGTTTGTAGAAGTAGCTTAATCATTCTAAAGACCTGCTGTCTGAGAAAATAAATTACATGTAGATGAAGCATAACTATGAAAACCTCTGAACAAATATTCTATACCAAAGTCTATTAAAATAATTGAATTAATAGTAGACTATAAAGAATTGATAAGTCAAATATAAGTAACAAAGATTAGTGAAAACACACTTCTGGAAAAGTCTTTCCTGCCTTCCCCCAAGTGTGAAGTGATGGTGTACTCTCCTTGCATAATAAAAATAATTACCCTTCCATATCTAAGGTGCCATCATATTGATAATAGATGACAAAGTCACTCTATCCTCTATCACCTCCAGCTTCCACTCAAATGCAATGTCCTCAGCAAAAGTAATTTTAAACAGGTGTTTATCGTCCAACATCTGAAACAACCATTGCCAAAGCCAACAGTGGTCATGTATTATAAAACCGAATAGCTAACAATCCTTTTCCATCTTGCCCAAGCCATCTCAGTCTCAGGGCAGAGTAGATAACTGGATTATCCTACTTTGTCACTCATGCTGACACCTACAGTCCTGTACATGAATCACCAAGAACTTTCTTGTCCTGTCTAAATAAAATGCTAACATCTCCACCAACATATCTGTCTTCATTCTGAGCCTGCCTTGTTCTTCCTAATAAATTAATCAACAAAACATTCATTTTTTTGTAATATTTCCCTATTCCATGACACAAGCTGCTGAATCCGTTACCTACAACAAGGATACACACACAGTAAGCACTCAATAAATCTGATGAGTAGCTCTTCCCAAACAGACTTCACATCCACGTGTAATAAATTAGCTCCAGATACCTTCTTTAATAAACACTGACTGTCCAATTTGGCCATATTCTGTCCTTTGGATGCTTCCGTAATATAATTCCTTACAAAATAAAGCTACTTCCTTCTAAAAGCAATAGGTCTGCCTATATCCTGAAGCCCTGAGCAGCCCCATTAAATGAATAGTCCATAAAGTGTTTCTGAGAGGACACCAGGAAAGAGCAACAAGCACTCATTTTGCTTTCAAACAGCTAAGTGGTGCTCTTCTCACTATATCTCACATCTAAGAACCAAAGATAAGCCACAGAAGAACAGCTATTCAGTAAGAGCTAGGAGATACTTGCATTGAGAACAAATTGACTTTTTTAAGCTAAATATATGTTTATCTTTAACACCTACTTAAGAAATCAAGGAATCCATATAACATGCATTCAGTCCTATAAATTTGGCTATATAGCTGGTTATTATCGCTCATGTTTTCAGGTTGAAAGTGAAAATGGATCTGAAAAGGTTTGAATCAATTTCCATACGAAGGCATTATCTCCCATGATGCAACAGAAATGACCCTGACTATGTATAGCTACTATAAACTCGATGCCACTATAGATAAAACAACTGAATACATTTTCACAAGAATCCATACAGGCTATGAATGTATGTAATATGTTATGATTAGTAAGATTCTATTGTGTAGGAAGTAGGATGAAGAGGACATAAGCTGGCAAAGTACTGAATTTTCCTTGCTATAACAGAAGGCCACCTACAGAATGTTTTCTTCTTCACTTTGCAATGACTAGTGATATTCTTTTTCCCAGTAGACATTTTCACTGTATAACTGAAATGAATGAAGCTTAATTCTTCATCTAAGCATACTGGCATCTCTTGAAGTGCTGACAGAATTCAAAGCTCCATCAATGGTCCCTTGCCTCTGTGACCTGAACCATAATAAACCATGTTTCCTGCCAATCAAGAAAATCAATCACTCTCCAGCAAACTGTGGACAAAAATGCCATAACCCTAAGGGTTCATCATAAAGTCCTAAGAAATTATAGTCCATCACATCAGTTTTGATATGTTGACAGCTGGGCCCAAAAATAATACTCTTCATATTTGAAAAATCGGTTCTGAAGATTTCCTAAAGAGAAAAGCTATGAGTTTAGAATGTGTTTATCAAACAAACACAGATATAGCCACTCCTATACCCAACCATCTCTAACCACACACACATACACACACTCTCTCTCTCTCTCTCTCTCTCTCTCTCACACACACACACACACACACACACACACACACACACAAGTAGAATCCCAACCACGAACAGTAGAAAGAAGGAAGGCAAACCAGACTACTCATGGATCAGAAGACAATGCTTTTCCTAGGCGTTCTATTTGGCATTGGTAAGTTTTAGTGAGGACTGTTTAGCAGACAGATAGCCTCCAAAGCTTCCAGATTGCACAAATAACATCATGGAAAACAAGTACTTATTAAACAGGGAATGTTCGTTTCATTTTAAAATATTTCCTAAAAATTATTTTACTTAAAAGTTATCTCAATATTTAAAATTAAAATACGATCAAGTAAAGCTAAACTGTATATACTTATGACCAATTGAGACTTTCAGTTTGAGAGAGAAAAAAGAAAAGCTCTAGTTTCAGAGTATTTCCAACAGTCCTTTAATTGGCATCGATTGCATTCCACATTATTATGAGCTCAAAGTACTTCTAGATTAAAAATCATTGTGCTTTTTGACCAATTTCTCTAAGTAAGAATTTTACAGGCAAAAAATCTGGAGACTGAATGGTGGATGAATTCTGATTAACTAGTTCATGATATAAATCATCATATGCATAGTGTAAGAAGTCCAGAACTAAAGTATATTTTGTTAATGTCACAGTCACCATAGGTTTTTGATTTAACCTGCTGCTGGAAGAATAATGAACAAGATGCCAGCATCTGGGATCTGGCTTCTCAGATTCCCTGTTACTGTCTTCTCCCCTGGTGAAAAGAAGAGAAGTGAGAGATAATTACCACGTATCACATGGCTGAATGGGGCAAATCTAGTCTAGCAGGCCATGTCTATAAGGACACCAGGCCCCATGAGAACATAAACAAATCAAATGCTCTCCTCTCAATGCTGCTACCTAGGATCAACTTACCAAATGAATATTCAGATGTAATTGGACCAGTGTGTATACTTTTAAACACACTTGAAACTGAAGATATTTCAAAAGTATGAAAATTTGCATAAAGGCTGGCTTAAAAGTATCTTCTGAGCAAGAAACAAAGCAGAAAATTAAAAAAAAAAAAAAATCACCTGCATCATTAGTTAGCAATGCAATGCAAGTGCACGTGCTTACTTACTTCCCATTCCCCAGCACCCAACACTGCCTGGCACACAGTAGCTGCTCAGTAATACAGACCCAACGCTGGACTGGACACTCAACAGAAGGTCCTCTTTGACAGGCCATGGCAGGTATCAGGCGTCCAGACGAATCCAGCGCTACTCCAGCATCTGCCTACCACTCCACGGACACACTAGGTACCTTCCCTCTTTTTCAGGTGCTCATTCTTAGTTTCTCTTCTGTCTTGAATAAACTTGAGAACACTTCACTGAATACACCTATGGGGCTACCAGGTGTGGTGGTGCACTACCTGAATTCCAAAACTTGATTCTGAGGTAAACAGATCTCCAAATTCAAGGCTAGCCTGGTCTATAAAGTAAATTCCAGGACAGCCTGGGATACACACACACACACACACACACACACACACACACACACACAAATCCAGTCTTGAAAATAAACCAACAAAAGAGCACGGGGTCTACAATCACTTACATCTCTGCTGTCACTCATTAGCCACGTGCCTTTGAGATACTTGGCGATTATTGTTAACATCTCTGATTTTACAATCCAGTGCAACATCATAATGGAAAGTCAACTGAATGCCCAAAGAGTGCTAGCAACACTGAGGAAGTAAACTCTCAGCAGATGGAGTTTTCTCCCCCAGCACAGACCTCGTTAGCTTCAAACCTGAAGACAAGATCTTACTCCCCTTCACCATTTGATCCTCATCTACATTAATGAGTTTTTTCTTCATCAACATTTCATAACCTTTAGACATACATAAAGTGTAGTCTGATAATCCCTATTGTCTTCAAACATCCCCAGAGGACCTGGGAAAAGGTGAACTAATTTCTAACATGAATTTGTGTCCCTTGTTCATGGTGCTGTCAACTGTGCTTCTAAAACACTAACCTGCAAAACTGGAAAGGTACATGTGCACACTAACAAAACTATCTTAATCTGAGGGTACTCTCAACTCCTTTCCAATTAATCTTTAGGATTTTTGTCCCTTACAAACTTGGCTATAAATAACACTACACCTTGTAGGAATGGGAACAATCTTAAAATAGGTAACGAGGTAAACAGGGAAGAAGGATGAATGGCAAGCTATAGCAGGTTCAATTTGGAAGCCCTCCCTTGGAGAATCAAATGGTCCAGTTCCAAGTCAGCTACATACTGAATTCTATTTCTGTCCATGACATTCTTGTAAAGTCACACACTGGATCTCTAGGGAGAAGACTAAAGTACTCTTAAGACTTTCAGGGAAGGTTAATTATAAAAAAATACCAATTGATGCCAGTACCTGGAAGCCTTCCATATGAACTCTGTCTCATCAGCATCCCTCCATCCACACACACCTGAAATAATCCAAATGCAAAAGAAGGACCACACAGAGATACTGTAGGTTTTTTCAGCAAAATGAAATAATCACTTATAATTTTTATGAATAATATAGTTCACTATTTTTCAACATATCTCTGCTTTGTTTGTATATTCTATATGTAATCATTATGTGCTCAGGATCATTGTGGGGTACACATCACCCTGCTACATGACAACTTGTACTATTAATACTTCATATGCCAAAACATATGAAGAAAAGGAAAACAAATACAAAACGAGCCTTCATTTTGTTCCTCGGAGTTATTAGAAGACACGATGTGACTCTAATCACCAATTTGAAAATGAATGTTTTTGCACATTTCACCATCTATACAATTTATCCTGATGCATTCAGAATGTGCTTGCCATCACAGAACTGACTGCTTAGTTATGGTATCATTCTTCTTGTGTTGCATAAACTAATAGGGCAACTTACATAAGTGGCACCATAGATGCAATTACAGCTGGTACTTAAGATATTCATGCTACTAGGCTATACCAGCATTATGAGTATTTATGAGTTGTAGTAAGGTTTAAAAATAATTTGAAGCTTGTGGGATAAAGGTGTCCAGTTAAAACATCAGCTATTAGCAAAGAATGTTTGTCACCTATCTTTATCATTTGAAAGCCATGATTCTCCACTGATATCATAATACAGCTGGTGATATACAGATTGATATTTTGGATCCAATGAAATAAATGGATTCACTGTGGTAAAAGACTGAACACAGCAGACTCAATGTGCCAACTTTAAAGAGACCACAGAGGGGAAATCATGGCCTCCACAGAAGAACACTGCCAGGAAGCTCATGTTAGTGTCTTAAAGGATGTAAGTATTCAAATGAGGAAGTACAGTATGCAAAAAGCTACACCCACCCACATGCCCCAATACACTGAATTGTTCATAGACTAACAAAGTAGTAGAAAAACTTTAGTGAGAAAGATATTAACCACACAGAAAATGAAGTCCATCCACTTTAAGTAATGATCACCAGCCACCTCTTGCCCTCATTTCAGTTGAAAGACTCAAATAATGTATTTTATTTTAAATCTTCTCTGCCTTATTGTTCAGGGTAAGGTCAAGGTGTGCTTTAATTTATATTAAGATGAAACAATTCTTAACTTCTAGTTAATCCGCTCATTTACTTGACCATTATGAGTCAGCAATAGGAGCTTCTGAAATGATAAATCCCTAAAACAAGCTGATAATTCTTTATGTATAAGTCTATGAATGAAGTCTGAAGAAGACAATTATTTCTGCTCAGGAGTACACAAAACCCAAGGATTTATCCATTAGCATTGGAGTTCTAAGAACCAACACAGAAAGTTGCCATTTATCCAGACACTTGCTTCCTCTGAGCTCTGATGAAGAGGAGCCACAAGATAGGGACCACTGAGGATGTAATTAGAACTTTTTCCTCACTGGTAGCCTCAAATCAAGGAAAAAAAGAAAAACTGCTGCTTTATTACACTGTAGCACACTGCTATGTAAACTATTTGCTATACATTAATTACTTACACATTAGTACACAGCCAGTAACAAGTTACCCCATAAGAAGGAAACTCAATGGGAAAAATTCTATTCTTTGATGTATTCTAGTGCTTGGAGCAGTGCAGAGGCTCAGCAAGTCATCAGTAAACACAAGAATAAAAACAAAAATGTATACAACAAAGTATTGTAGAAGCACTCTTCCATCTTACCCCAACAAATCATAGGGGAATCCTATTATTTTTTTCTATTTGGGCACAGAGAAGACGAAGGCTTAAAAAGAAAAGTTACTTGCCTGAGGTAACATTAGCAAGCTGCTGTACAAAGCCAGGCTCTTTCCTATCAAAGTCTTTCTTTGCACAGCCCCTAGGCTTCTCTTTCATAACTCGGCTGATGTCCTATTTCAGAACATCTGTGAAATTTCACTTAGAAATACTTGGAAAAGCTAAATGAAAGATTCTCCTGGCCCAGCCCCACCCCCTCCATTCTGGAATATCTACTATCATTTTATACCTTTGGCTACGTGTCCACCTGCCTGCCAACATGTGTAGGTCCAAAAACATAACCTGTCTCAGCCCCTCGTCCAAGCCCACCATCCCCTTTGGACTCACTGTCATCTGTGGCTATGGGCAGAATCCCCTTAGTTCTGCTTCTGATACCCATCATAGAGTTGACTCATAAACCCTGCTTGAGAGAACTCCAGGATCTCCCTCCCCTGCCTGAGAGCCCATCACCTACCTACCCCACCCACTAGACCAATATGGGATTTCTTAGAGTCTAAACCCAGAGTTCCAACAAGAACTTCAGATATGGAACTAGTTAAAGACTCTGTACCAGACTGACCCCAAGACTGAAACCAATCATTAACTATCCTTCTGATCCATAACCTCTCAAGATGGGATAAAAACAGCTAACCAATTGAACAGGCACCCAATAAAAATGAGACCAAGTACCTATGAAGTCATTATTTCCCTACTACCAAAACCACACAAGGACCCAACACAAAATGATATCTATAGACCACCATCCCTTAGAAATGAGATGTAATGATTCTCAATAAAATACTTGCAAACTGAATCCAAGAACACATCACAAATAGTATCCACCTTGATGAAGTTGGCTTAATACCAGAGATGTAGGAATGGTTCAACTAACACAAATCAACAGACATAATCCATCACATAAACAGAAACAACAAAAACCACATGGAAATCTCATTGGATGTAGAAAAGGCCTTAGATAAAATCCAACATCCTTTCATGTTAAAAATACTGAAAAGACTACAATGTAAGGGACATATTTCAATATAATAGAGGTAATTTACAACAAACCTACAACCAACATCATCCTAAGCACAGAGAAACTTAAAGCATTTCCACTAAAATTGGGAACAAGACTGATGTCAACTCTCTCCATATAGTACTTAAAGTCTTAGCCAGAACAATAGGGGAGTTGAAGGAGATCAAGGGGATACAAAAGAGAATGGAAAAAGTCAACGTATCCTTATTTGCAGATGATAGAATTTTATACACACACACAAACAGAGAGAGAGAGAAAGAGAGAGAGAGAGAGAGAGAGAGAGAGAGAAAGAGAGAAAACAAAAACAATTCTGAATAGTAAAAGAATTCCCAGCAGTGTCATCCCAGATTTCAAGATGTACTGTTGAGCTATTGTAGTAAAAATGGTATTGGCATAATAAACAGACACGTTAATCAATGGAACAGAACTGAAGGCTCCACACATCTATAGCATGGATATATATGGATGAACACACATATACACACATATAATTAAAATATACATTGGAGAAAAGACAGCATACTCAACAAATGGTGCTGGTCAAACTGATGTCTACATGTAAACAAACAGAAATATAGACAAATCTAATAATCTGTACAAAATTCAACTCCATATGGACCATGGATCTCAATGTAAGTGCGCACACTGAATATGATAAGAGAAAATAGATAATTGACTTGAACTAAATGACTCAGGAAATGGCTTTCTAGACAGGACTATGAAAGCACAGGCATTAAAACCAACAATTAATAAATTGGGATCTCATGTGAGGAAAAAGGAACATTTATTTATTCCTAGGGTGAGAGTAAATTTGCATAGGTACTATGGAAATCAGTGTAATGGTTCCCTAAAAAAAAGGTGAAAATAGACCCATCAGGAGACCTAGCTATACCATTCCTGGACATATAATCAAGGACTCTATTTCCCAGTACAGAGACACTCGTTCATCCATATTCATTGCTGCTCTATTAATAACAACCAGAAATTGGAAAGAGCCTGGATGTTCATCAAGTGATGAATTGATAATGAAAATGTGGTGTATTTTCACAATGGAATATTATTCATCCATGGAAAAATGAAAACTTCATGTAAATGCATGATGCTAAAAATAACCATCCTACACGCGATAATCCAGACTCAGAAAGACAAACGCTATGTGTTTCTCTTATATGTGGGTTTTAGCTTTTAAATTTTAGATCTATACATTTTATTTTGAATAACAACAGAGTTGTAACTAGAAAAAGTCTAGAGGATTCTCTACAAAAAAAAAGAAATGGGATATAGTGTCATAAAGAGATAAAGGTAAAATTAGAATAGGAGGATTAAACAGGGGAATGAGAGAGATGGATAAAGAGGAGATGGTGTGGGAAAACTAATGTTAAAGGTCTTTTGAAAAGCCATATTGAAAACTATAGAAGATTCCTAAAATAATATACATATATGAAAGGACTTTAAATAGAGTGACCAAAAAATTCAGAAAGCAATGCTCCAACTAGAAATCTTGGGCTACCAAGAAGAAAACAATAACAAACAAACAACAACAACAAAAAAAAAAAAACCTTAATTACCAAGCATGGGATATATCATGTTACCATGTTGAGTCACTGGTCAAGAGGTCCCATTGACAAACTAGCAACCTATTAAGCTACAGCCAAGTTACTATCTAATCCCCACAACCTGTGAGTAAGATTCTGTTTTTAAAGACATCATTTACTTGTGTCATCAGACATGGAGAAATCGACCTACCGGCCAGCTAGAAGCTTTATCCCTGAAGACAAATGTTTGTAGTGCTAGAAGGTATTGTTCATGCTTCTGGGGGAGACACTTAATCACTAATTTCTTCCAGCTATGAACTTGTGACCTATATTAGCAATCTGACTGCAAGATGTAATGGTGCAATAGCTGCACAAATCTTTGGAGAATAACCAATCACTTTTTGATTGATCTGAATTTAGGGCCAACTTTTATGAGATTGAAAACATGCCTGACACTGTAAAAGGAGCCAAGAGATTGAGACTAGATAGCTCATGGACCAAGGGTAAAGCCTAATATCATTATTCTGCTGAAGGAAAATAGTAATAGAATAACTCCTAATGACATACTGCTATACCCATAGATCTGAGCCGCACTCTGCCCACATCAAAGATTCCTGAGTGGATAGAATTAGCAGAGATCCACAACAGGCCAATGTGTAGAAAGTGGAAGACTTTTGAAGAGTCAGTTCAAAGTTGTGTAACTTCACCAAACCCCTCCCTTCAAGGCTCAGGAGTCTATGAATAAGTGGAAGCAGAAAGATCGTAAGAGCAAGATTTGTAGCTGATTCCAAGATAAAGTATCTTCCAGACACAACAGGGCTGATGCACATACAAAGTCACAGAGACTGTGACATCTTGTATATGATCTGCACTAGTTCAATTTAAACACAATGCCAGCAAGAAAAGAAGGGGACACAAAGCCCCACCACTACCCAAAAAGATATTTACAATTGATCTCTGCTAGGAGAGGGAAAATCACTTTTCTCCAATAGACTGACATTGAATATTTCGGCTGCATTCCAAGACAGGCTCATGCTCAGTGTGTGTGTGTGTGTGTGTGTTAGTTTTTGTTTTGTTTTTTGTCTCTTTACACGTCTTCATTTTTTTGAAAGAGACAAAGAGAACATGACATATGATCAAAATACATTATGGTTTATAGTCAATAACATATGAAAATGTAGAAATTGAGATTGTTATAAACATCAGCACATTCTGATGTGCCAGCAGTACAACATGCTGTCTATGAACCTTTAAAGATGCAGAAAAGACATAGAATGTTATCCACTCCAAAATCCTGCACTATGGAATAAGTGCAGTTTGAGCTGGCCATTAGAAGACAGGTATTTCTTAAACACTCTCTGCACTCCTCATAGTTTCCAAAAATAAGACACTAATTTCTAAATATAAAAGGATGTTCTCCTTCACTTTGAATGAGGAAGGACAATGCACTAAACATCCAAGATGACCATAGGTCTTTATCATCCTGAAGATGGAACCTGAGAAATACAGCTAACAAGCTTCACTAAATTGCTCATACTAGTATCAGTTTCCCTTTTGACTTCCCACAACTTGCATCCTTAGAGAATGAAGGCCTTTTTCTATTATAAAAGTTATCTCTAAAGCCTACTGCACTTGGTGAAAGATAAAATATAAACCTAATGGCTAAGCCCAAGTTACTTTCCTTGAGTTTTTTTTTTTCCATGTACAAAGATATAAAAGTCAATAGACTTTTGCTTATTCCTCTCTTGTCTGTCTCTTGTTATAAGGGGCCTCACTAAGAACTAAAGTAGCAGGCAAGTTACCTTTTTCTTCTCTTAGAAATCTTGGAGATAATGAGCAATTTGAGTAAAGATTTAATCATTTAAAGATATTATTACTTGAATACCTGAATTTTCCACAATAGCAAAATTGTTTTTATAATATTATTTAACTTTTATTAGTATTTTAAAATTATTTTTAGGCTGAGGCTAAACTCAATGGTAGACTGCTTGTCTAGTATTTTACACACACACACACATACACACAAGTGACTTCATGGCAAAGTAGCACATTTATGAAAGTGAATCCTTGGGTTTGTTTGTTAGCAAAATTGATATTAACCTATTAAGTGAAATAACTCCCATTCTTCAATGTGTAGTTACTACCAACTGTTTTAAATAACTTAGAATATTCAGATATCTGAATAAAAGTAACTGTAACATTGATTTGTTCAATTTTTCACGTTATTTTAAAAGATTATGGAGAAATGCTAGGTATCTGAAGCACATTCTGGCTCTTCATATGGGAGCCTCTCAAATACTCCACTGTAAGTAATAAAAACTCATATATCCTATAAGATGTATTAATGCTAATACATGTGACAAGAACTTTTGAAGATGGATTTTAGGAAATATTTCTACAGAAATACAAACCCACATAACAATAATGGAAAGCCATACCAGTCTGAGTTAATCAAAGAAACTCTTCATTGCTAAATGTAAAAAGCCAACCTATTGATATACAAATCTATGCAAATATATGAAAAATACTGGGGAACTGTAGACCACCTCAAGATGATACCCTGGGGTTGAGGGAGAGCCTTGCTCTAAAAGAGTAAGGACATTATAATTTCAAAGGAATGATGAGAAAGAAAGCAAGAAGGACTACACAGAGAGGGATTGGATTAGTTTTTATTGTGATAAAACTCCAAGACTAAGGCTGGAAAAATGAAGAGTTTATTTTGGCTTAGAGTTCACAGGAAAGCACAGCAGCAAAGAGCAAGCATGGTAGCAGGAGTCAGGAGATGAGTGTTCACATCTTGGAACCACAAACATAAGGCAAACATGAATTGGAAGTAGGATTTTGCTTTGAAATCCTGACCCCACTGACATATGTCCCTCTTAAACCTTCAAACAATACCACCATATATGTGCCCTAGTATTCAAATACCAGAGCTTCTAAGGGACATTCTTGTTCAAACATCTACAAGGATCATAAAGGTAAACAAATTCAATAAAGGCAATACACAGGTTGTTTACCACTCCAACACTGAAAGCAAAACCACAGACTGGTACAGCCCTCAGCTTATAGAAGTCTTTTACACTAATTGCTTAACTCTTCCTCAACCTCATGTCCACAGGGCTGCTGCAGCCATTCAGTCTCTGAAAGAACACAGAAGTGAAAATGGACATGGCATCTCTCTGTAGACAAAGCCCACACACTACACTTCATCCCAGAAATCTGGCCAGCCTCAGTCTCACTACATCTTCCCGAGACTCACTACCTTTTCAGGTATGACCAGCATCCTCTCCCTAGCCGGCCTTTACTTGCTGCTTGGAATATGTCTGATAGTGTCTTCAAATATTTTTTTGAGAAAAACTGAATAGATTAGAAACTCTTGTAATCTGATGAGTTAGTGTGGTTGACAGGCATTTGTGTGAGAATTCATCAGGAGCCACAGCAGTACAGCAGCAAATGTTGGTGCTGCTGGGATTTAGTTTTCCAAGAGTCTCTGGTCTTTTTCTGAACATCTTGTGAGGTGTCTGCTGCTGTGGTTGAAGATCATCTTTCTAAGGACTTTTGTAAGTTACAAGTGTTATATCTGAGTAAAAGCCCCTTAAAATGATATGTTCCAAGTGGGTTCCTTTCACTATAAAAATTTGAGACTCATAATCTCTGAGTTTCTCTCATGCTTCCCATAGGTGTCATGTGATCCTCTTCACATTATTCCTCGGGAGATAACATCTAAAACAAACAAACAAAAACAGGCCCAAATGTTTACCCTCTGGCTACTGCAGTAATAAACTGACCCATCTGTGATTCAGGTGGCAAATTCCCTTTACCAACAGCCATGAACCTCAGCTGACCAACTGTTACCTTGCATACACTGCTAAATTTACCCATATTTCTTTTTTTATTAGATATTTTCTTCATTTACATTTCAAATGCTATCCCCAAAGCCCCCTATACCTTCCCGCCCACCCCCACCCCCCGCCGCCCTGCTCCCCAACCCACCCACTCCCACTTCCTGGCCCTGGCATTTCCCTGTACAGGGGCATATGATCTTTGCAAGACCAGGGTCCTCTTCTCCCATTGATGGCCTACTGGGCCATCCTCTGCTACATATGCAACTAGAGACACAACTATGGAAGGTACTAAGATACTTAGCATCACAACACACACACACACACACACACACACACATACACCATACTTTTAGGCAGAAGACTGCACTCCATAAAACCTTTTAGTGAAACCTCTTTAAAAAGGACAAATACACCAGAATAAGGAATATAAACCCCTTTTTTTGGAGTGTTCTATTACCGCCTGACAAAAACCCCATGTTTATACAGGGAAATATCTATTAAACAACATACTCTACTCTTCATCTACTCAGCCAACCCACCCACAACTATTATAAACACTTATTAAAGATCCAATTTTACCTTTGTCAAGTAATTTGAACTTTCTATGTTTTTAATATGTTACATGAGCAAGAGTATGAATTTGATCAAGAGTTAATGAATGCAGAGTTTAGGAATAACAGAAAATTATCCAAAGACTTTTGTTTCAACACTATGTAAGAATTAGAAAAGGCACTAATTGACAGTCGCCCATGTTTATGTGGAACGTGAATATTTCTTAGGATCTATGGCTCCAGTTTATGTTATAAATACTGCATTGCATCAACATGAGATAAATATTAGAGTCATATTTCTGCAATGTATAAGAATATCAGGGTTTACAGATATAATAAAGATGTCAGAGAAATACATATTCAGACTTGTGAGAATAAAGCATATATCTATGTCGAAAAGACTGCTGAACCTCACAGCACATTTGCTTTTCTGCTATGAGACAATATCAACCACTCCATAAAGCACAAGACACTTGTGTTCACATCATAAACTACCAAGTCAAAATATGTGCATATGAGGGGAGCCATGGAATATGTCTCAATAAATGCCAGTTATCACCACCATAAATTCCTAACAGCTCTTTATAAACAAAACTAAACAACATCATTCACAATTACATTATTTTAAAGACGGGTCATTGTTCATGATTGATAACTTCTGTACACAGCTAAGATAGCAGCTACTTCATAATTTTCATGATCTAAAAAAAGAGCCTTACTCAATGAGTTTTTTTAAAGATATAAATGTAACAAAACATTATTGAGATAAATACTAGAAATTACAATCTTTAATCTACAAATATTTCAATATGTATCTTAAACAGTTCTTTAAAGTCTATCAACATTGACATCTATATAGAGATATCACCTTATCATTATAACCTCCAGAAACATAAGTGACTGTTCCATAGCTAGTACCCACTGTGTGCAAATGTGCTCTGTTGGCAAAAAAAGAAAAAAGGAGAAAAAAATCTTTTTATGATTGCTTAATTCAAGTAAGAATCAGAATATTCACACATGCCTCTTCAGAGTCTTTATCTAGGTTTTGCCTAATTTGTTTTTATCATTTTACTTGCAAGTTACTTATTGAAGGGGCTAAGTTGTGTATGCCACATGCTATGTTCTGTTAGTGGTATATAGCGGCATGCTACATTCTACAAAATGGTGCACTCTGCAGCTGCCTGGGTCTCTCAGGACTGGGATCGTCTGTTGACTTTCAATGCTTTGGATGTTAGAATTGTTACATTCCCTCTTCCACACACATTTCATGGCAATAGAACAGAACTTATTCAGATTTCCCTAGTAAGCTCCCAACATAGCATATTGCCAAAAGGTACTAGGACACTGTAGAATCAAAGAGCTCATCTTCTTCCTTAAGATGTATTTACCCTCTGGGCCACAGTATTGCATGTAGTCCTCCAGCATCAGCCAGGACCTGCCACCTATCTCTCTCCAGAGGCTCAAACACAGTGCCCATAGACTACACAACACACTTCAGTGGCATCAAAGCAGACTACGGGCCATAAAGCACCTATGAACTATTTTCCATTAACACCACAGCATTGTGTTAGAGAAGTAACACAAGTAGACATCTCCACTTGAACAAACTTTGTTACTCCTTCTCAATAAGTTGGTACCTTACGGTAAATTCTGTTCCATGGTAACTCCCTATAGGTAATTTGCCCAGCACGACTTGGGATTTCCTGACAAGGTGGAATTTCAAATTCCCCCATGGTTAAATTAAGTTTGGCACACTGAAACTTAACTTATTATACAAACAAACTGCAACCAAATTCGACACTTAGTTATTTGTTTAGTTATTTCTCTATTTTTTTTTCTGCCATCTATAAATACTGTCTGCTCTTGGTTTCTGGGTTGCGCCCTCTGAACCTTACTGATAACAGGTCTACTTAATGAATGAATCACTTTTTGCTTCAATAACTAAATTTAATTTGTGCAGTTTTGGTTTTTCAAACACCATCAGGAACTAGAACCACATATCCTCCTACCAGCTGAGGATCTCAACAGTGGGAGAAGGTAGATAACTCCTTGAGCACTTCACTCAGACAGGTAGAGAGAATACTATGGTTTGGCTAGATGTCTACTTGAAGCCCACAAATTATAAAAAACACAAAAACAAAACAAAAAAAACTTCATATATAGTTATACCTGGAAGTGATAGAAACATTAAGAGAGGTACCAGGTGGAAGTCTCCCGGTTATCTGTCTGAGTGCTTCGAAGACTCTTCCAGAACTCCAAGCCTTCTACTTGACCTTTTCCCTCAATCTCTAGTCATTATCACGAGCACCTTGCTCTACCATGAACTCCCATCAGAATCAGTGCCTCCCTACAATAGGCAATGCCTCACCTCAAAGGCAATGTGGCCAACAGACGACAGGCAGAAACCTTCATAACTGCAAACCAAAATAAGCATTTCCTATTTACAGGCTCGCTGTTGTAAGTATTTTGTTTTATAGCAGTTATATAATGATTAACTTTATACTTCAAGTCCGACATACAACTAGGAAACTATGTAACAATGAAAAGAATACACATAGAAACTGTATAATAAAAATAGAAGAAATAGTTGCAGGTATATAAGCTCTCTAGTGCAAAGAGAAAATGAAAGGAAGCAACACCAAAGTCTGCCAACAATGAATGCCTAGACAGGACGGAGGGAGAAGGCTTTGGTAACTCAAGGCTAACGGAGTGAGCTCAGGATGCCTCCACCCTAGACAATGAACTACAGGCAACAGAGGAATGCTGAGAGCAGGACAGAGAGTCCCAGGGCAGTGCAAATGGTAAAATCCTATACATACCAGTGGCATACAGACTGAGTAGGTTGTATTTAAAGCATCAGGGTGTGTGTGTGTGTGTGTGTGTGTGTGTGTGTGTGTGTGTGTGTGTGTCTTTAACAACAATTAAAGGATTAAAGGAAAGAGGCTATGAATTTCAAAGGAAGGGTACATAGGATGGGTTAGGGGGAAAAGGGGGAAATAGAGAAATGATGTAATTATATTAAAATTTCAAACCTAAATTTATTATTAAAAACTTTCAAGGTTAATGTTCAATGCATATTACATAAGACAATTTAGTAAACTGGGCCATGCAAAGTTAAAACTTATCTTGTGGAAGGCCCTCTTGTTTAGAAGGATGGAAAGACAAGTTGTAAGACATCTCAAAACTATATACCTAATAAAGGGGAAAGGAAATTAACTTTCAGAATTCCGTAGTGAAAAAGCAAGTTCTCCCTAGAGAACACAAAGATGACAAATCAGCACACAGAAACAATGCTACTATTGGTTAATAGGAAATTCTAATCAAAATCACATTATCATTATACACCTTTCAGAATGTTTAAAATAAATGTGGTGACATATCAAATAATGGAAAGGCACAGAGAAACTAAGCACTCACTCACCACTGAGAATGGCCACTCTAGAGAAATATGGCAGATCCATTAATAGTTAACTATGCAGCTACTACACAACACGGAAACTACACTTCTGGGCACTTACTCAGTGGAAATAAACACGTATCCACACAACATTTACAGCAACTCTTATTTCTAAAAATTCCAAACTAGAAACAAGCAAGTGTTCACTAAGGGGTAGCTGGTTACACTGCCATATCCTTACCATACATCCTCAGCAATAAAAAAATAAAATAAAATAATAAGAAAAAGTGAGCTACTGATATGCTAGACAACTGGGAGGATTCTGGATTAATACAGGAAATCTCAAATCACATACTTTACGTGGTCCTATTCAGACAAAATCGTCAAACTTAAAACATGGGTGTGGAGGAAAAGGAGATGTGAGTCCATGAAAGGAACCACAGTTGCCTATGGTGATGGAACATTTCTGTATCGTGAATGTGGGGAAACTGACACAAACACATATACGGGCTAAAAACTGCCGGACAGGATCAAAAACGTAACCCAGCTTGTCTTAGAATTTCTACTGCTGTGATAAGGCACCATGACAAAATTGACTTAAGAAGGAAGGAGTTCATTTCATATTACACTTACAGGTCACCTTCCATCACTGAGGGAAGTCAGGGCAAGAACACAAGAAACTGGAGAAGAGGACATGGAGGAGCAAGGTTCCCTGACTTTAATGACACCCAGGACCACAAGCCCAGAGATGACACTGTCCATAACAGGCTGGGCTGGACCTCATTAATCACAGTCACAAAGATGTGCCGCAGGCTTGCCAACAGGACAGTCTGATGAGGGCATTTTTTTTTTTTTCCAGCTAAGGTTTCTCCTTCCCAAATGACTCTAACTTGTATCAAATTAACATGAAACTAACTAGCACACAGCTCTATGCTCTTCACTAGAAAAATAACTAAAACCTAAAAACCCAACATCTGCAAGTAGAAAAATACAAAAATACATGAATTGGGAAACAGTACTTAGCAGTTAATGCAGCTTTAATACAGTAGGGACCGGAGAGAAGGCTCAGCAGTTAGCAGCACAGGCTGCTCTTGTAGAGGATTCTGGTTCCCAGCACTCACTTGGAGGCTCCCAGCTGTCTGTAAATACAATCCCGAGGAATTCCATGGCCTCTGTGGCCTCCACAGTAACTGTACACACATGGATCACAGACATAAATGCAAGAAATATACCGATATATATATTTTAATTAAAGAGAAATAGGCAGGCGAATTTCTGAGTGTGAGGCCAGCCTGGTCTACAGAGTGAGTTCCAGGACAGCCAAGGCTACACAGAGAAACCCTGTCTCGAAAAACCAAAAAAAAAAAAAAAAAAAAAAAGAAAGAAAGAAATCTTTGTCGTAAATAGCTTGTTGAAGTTAATCTTAATGGATATAACTTGATACCCTCATTCAAAAATAAAGTATTATAAGGGCTTGGAAAGATTATCTAGTGATGTAGAGAACACAGTGCCTCCACTGAGGTCTAAGTTTGATTCCCAGCAGCCATGTGAGGCAGCTCACAACCACCTATAACTCCAGCTCCTGGGATCCAATGCCTCTGGTCCCTTAGTTATCCCTGCTTACATGCACTCACACACACGTAATTAAAAATAAAATAAATCTTTCAAAAATGGGTATAATAGAAATATATGCTAAGTAACTATTGTGATATTTCCACAATCCTTAAAATGTTCAGATCCAATATTAAGTTTTCAGATACTATTAATGGACTAACTGATGGGGGGTATTCCT
Source organism: Mus caroli (assembly GCF_978045245.1). Lineage (NCBI taxonomy): Eukaryota > Metazoa > Chordata > Mammalia > Rodentia > Muridae > Mus > Mus caroli. The sequence goes on along the minus strand of NW_028227262.1, from coordinate 105,804,630 downwards.
AGAATTTTCTTACAATGCACATCTCTAATAATGCCTATATGGAGGACCCTTGCCAAACATTTACCACCAGGATTCTATCAGAGCCCCAAGGTAAATAAAATAAATAAATATGTTGTTAGCTACCAATATATCCCTTTTGCAGAAATATACAAATCAACACAAAGGGGATATTTTATTGAGACATCCAAACTCATTTTCATTAAAATGGGCTGGGGAGTCATAATGATTATAATCAAGAGAACACATTCTGAGAAGAATAAGGAAAAAGAAAACACTTGGTGCCAGGGAAGGAAAACTCTGGAGCCACCATGCAATCAGTGTAGAGACTTCTACAAAACAACTCATCCAAGCTCACACTAGTTTTCTAACAGAAATAAAATTCAATTGCAAGTAAGTACAAAATACAAAATTCATCACTTGAATTTTATGCTCTTGTCAAGAAGAGAATTATAGTCCTTAAAAGGAAGTTTAAAAGTAAATGACTAATATTATTTTAGGAACAGGGACTAAAACTTGATGTGACCCACAAGCATATACAAAAATACCAGCTAAAAGATAAAGCTCCAAAACCCACAGCCTGCACACTGAATATTCTTAATTTATCACAAATCCTCCCATAAAATAGAGCTCCCAGGTTGATGGAATATTCTGTAACTTGCAAATTCAATTATATGCTAATAGCTCTGTAAGAAGCCAATCAAACACTGGCTAGCACACTGATTCTACATGCAGTTCAATGTAGATGTAGTTCTTGTTAGTACTCTGCATATAGTTCATTGTGCATGTGACAGTTATCAGATAATCAGGAGCCAAATATAAGAACACTGACCCCATATATTTTTAAATGGGAAGGACAGAGTGATTTTTTTTTTGACTAATATTACATTTTGAAGCCATCTCTACCCCAGGCCTCAGGGGTAGATATCCGGTCTCTTTCCATCTCTCCTAAGGCATTCTGGTCAGTGCTCTGCCTTCAGTAAATGCCTGCAACCTAAACAGTCCAGAACAACCTCAGGACTCCGACTTCATCACTTCCATAAGAGATTTCTGTTAGCTCCTGTGCCATGGCCCTGTGGTTCACTGAAACCCAATTATAATTTTATAAAAACGACTCATTTTAACAAGCTGATCTCTACTGTTCTCAATAAAGCGGTCCTTTTACACATTGTAGTTTTAATTTTCTGGTACTTCTGAATTTTTCCAGTTCATAAGTAAATCAAACACATTCTTATAGTAGATAAACACCCAACAATGTGCTATTTCTTGTGTATCAATAAATCCTTTGAATATGCAGAAAACTAATAACTCATGACTTTAGAAGTTCTAGTTTATGATAAATAGATTTAAGCCTCTTTTTCGCTCAATAAAGTGTATTTCTAGTTATAAAACCAAGACTCACAGGCTTGCTTCATGCTCCCGCCTACTCAGCTGACTGGAAAGAACAAAGGTAGGAACCTTCGAGAACATGTCCTAAGCTCTCCCATATACTAGAGGTGGTTAAGAGTGTTCCCTGCTCTTCCAGAGGACCCAAGTTCAGGTCTCAGCTCCCACATCAGGCAGCCCACAAGAATCCAATAGTGGCCTCTGCCATGCAAGCACACAACATCAACAAAGGCTGCCTGAACTATCTCAGCTCAGATTTGAAAATGCTCTATACTATGAGTTACAATGACTTTCCTACAGAGAGGAAAGAGGTTTTCTGTTCTTATACAAAACAGTGTAATAAAAGAAAATGGGACTTTTAATATTGTTCTACTATCAGTCCTTGGCAAGCAAGTATCAAATTAGTACATCTTTTGATAATATTGTATTAGATTTGATTTTAAAATTTGCTGTTTGAGTTGCTGACTTTAGTTTCATGAATGTCATACTGGGTCACAAGATTCCATAACAGGTGAAGCCAGCCAACCTGAGGTCAATGCCCAGGACCACGTTGTGGAAGGAGAGAACTGATACATGCAAGCTGTCCTCTGACCTTCAAAAGTGTACACAGTACACACACACACACACACACACACACACACACACACCGATTCCTGCTCAGACTGACTACCTCATTTCTCTCTACACATTATAGAAAAAAAAAGTCTCAAAAAAAAAAAATCTTTGAGCTCCATTGTAATTGTTTAGATGTATCATAGTGAGGCTTTGAGTCGCAGCCAAGGAAAACACATCCAAATCTTCAATGACTCCAGAGTTTAAATGTGCAGGCTGCCTTTTAGGCATCATCTGAAATAACCAAACAGCAGTGAACCCTGTTCACCACCCCTGCTCGCTGTACTTCCTTTATCTGGATCCACATTTGTGCACTCCTACAGTCTTCCTCCAGCTGCACTGGTGAATTCTTCACTCTCTTTTTTCCTGGTTCCTCGTTTTTTGCTCTAATCTCTTAATCTCAGAGTAGCCCAGGGTTTAATACTTGATTCTCAAATTTTCCATAAAAATCAACCAGGCATTCAAACAAGAGCACAATCTTTCAAAGCAAACATTACAGCAAACCCTTAAAAGTGAAGAATTTTCTGTAGCTGTTTTAGCGCATTTCATTTCTCTGTGACAGATGCAACTACAGACTAGCATACTAATAACTTCCATGACCGCACCTATTCTCCCTTGTTGCAGAAAAATCCTTTCATTCCACACTCTTTGCAAACACGCCTGCGTGTCTTATAGCAATCATCATGTTAACTGTTTACTCTTCTGTCTTGGATCAGGAAGGCTAGATGCTGGCTCAATATTGTTCCAACCAATACTCAATGTGGTACCTAGAACAAATTAGTAGCAATTTAAAAAGAAAACAAACAAACAAAAACATAGATAAATAAAGGCTAGAGAGATGGCTTAGCAGTTAAAAGCACTGGTTCTCCACTGGAAAGGAGTTCTATTCCCAGCACCCACATGGCAGCTTACAGCCACCTGCAACTCCAGGTCCAGAGGACCCAATACCTTCTTGTGGGTGCCCCAGGTACTACAAATGGTGCATACAGACTTATATGCAGGCAAAATAAGCATACACATAAAATAAAATTGTAATTAAAAGAAAATCCAAATCCAACCTAAATGTTCTGGAGCATGTGGGATGGAGGGCACATCAGAAGGATGTTCTAGCACTCATCTGTACTGGGCAGAGGGAAGGGAACTACTTGTGTTTAAAGTTACACTGAGATTCCTCCTCAAGTAACATGTTTACCACATAGATTTAGGAAATAAAATAATTGTTAAAATATTCATAAATAAGCTAGCTACTATAGAAGCAGCTTAGCAAACTGTACACTCATACATACTATCACCAAGGGTCTGAATGTTGGAACTAGATGTAAATCCCCAGAGCTGACCACAGGGCTACTGTGGACTGATATACCTGGGCTTATACCTTGAAGCTTTGTAGGTTCCTATATACAAATCCGGAAAAAAATCACAGAACTCTTGGGGAAAATGGTGTGGTTCATTGGACTTAATTGTTTTAACTGGCAAACTTTCTCTACTTTTGAGCAAATATTTGTGGACTGAACAGCACAATGATGGGTACCAGGAGTAAAGGCTATACCTTCAAACATGAGCCATTTTCTCCAGCTGATAAATCAGACAGCTGTTCCACACCACATTCCATACAGTTTTCACAGGTAGCTCATTTCCTGCTGCAGTATTAAAGCTTCCCGCAGCTGCACACAACATCATTTCCCACCTTCTCTGCCTCTTCACAGAAAGTTGGGGACTGACTCTCTAAGTAAGGATTGTTCATTTCAGCAAATAATCTCCCCTCTTCACATATGCTGCTGGCCTCTGTAGTAACCTCACACATAAGACGACATCTATTACACAAAATCATTATACTACAATATGCAACTTTAAAAATGCTAGTCTGCCTTTTGAAAGTCTTCTCAAACTAATATATACATTTCCCAACCATTCATAGATTAAACTATATTTCTAAGTTAAGAGGAAAAAAATCACCAAGTTGTACCAGCCCTTTTGATTACAAAATCCAATTTACATTTTACTATCATCCTTACCAATCAGCATTATGCAAATTGTGACATAACTGAATGCAGCATAAAAATCTCAATTATTCCTAATAAAATTTTAAAGAAAAAGAGTGTTTCAAAGTTCAATTTTACTAATAAGATTATTGCACTTTAACTTAATAAAAAGAAAATACTTTTAAACTAATCCCACAACATGAGTTGTATATATTGAGTATCAGTATAATATTCCTAAATTAACATCAAATTCAAGAAATGGATAACTGCCCAGATTCTATTGCCTCAACAAGTCGAGCAAGTTTGTGCTTTTGAATTTGTTTGTTAATAAACAACCAATTATATTTATGCAAGGCTCTTTTTAAAGCAACGTTTTACAGTAATGAAAATTCTGACTATAAAAGATAAATGGTAGGCTGGTATTTACCCTTGTGGTTATGACAGCCTATTAAAGCAATTTATCCTCTTGCAATTTAAGTTTCACCTCCATGCTTCTTAGTTAAGTATGCAACAAAATGCAAACTAGATTCCACAGAAATATATATAAATACTCAGTGGAAGTTCCAAATAAAAGTATTTTCCTACCAAATTACAGTCATTTATTTATATTTAGTCTGCAGAAGCAGTGGAAAAGTACTTACTTTTCCCTGTATATTTTCATAAAGTTTCACATTATAAAAATAAGACTTCAATTTGGATGCTGAAATCACTGAAAATCTCCAGAATTGCATTCAAGTCTTTTTCACTAATAATACATCTTTGCATGTAATTTTAGAGGTTGTGAAAGCTTTTTGGTGTATTGCAAAGATTTTGTCACTTTTCTCACTCTCATACTGTTTTTCAAGAAGCTTCCTCAATGATGACTGCCCAGACTTTCTTCTGTATCTGTAATTATATAAGTGAAGTACTCAGTACTGTTGCTTTAAATTCACATTCTGTCTGCTGTTACCACTCACCCACAGAAGCAGCTCTGTAGTCTAGAGCCAATTTGGTCTATCAGCCTGACTTCCTCAGGTGACAACCACTGAAGGATATATTTTATCAAACTTCCTTCACTACTCTTCAGGAAAAACACATTTGATTTCTTCATCACCCACAAGCCAAACTCTGCAGCATTGTTAGTCAGCCACCACAAGCAGAACACAGACATATGTTTCATCAGCCAGAACATGGTTCCTGACCTCTATACTACTAGACAGAGCAAGGCAGAGTCACAGGCATCTTGGGTAGAAAATCAGTATCATCTATTTAGTCTTCCATGAACTTCAAATCGGTGATTTCTCTCAAAGAGTGGAAATGAGGACTATGCATAAAAACTCATCAGGAAGAACATAAAATGGAAGACTAGCAAGAGGAAGATCTTTATATAAAGATACACGCATGCAGAAAGGATCTAGATAAAAATGATAGTTCATAAACTAGATGACACCTTTGATCTGAAACCAATGTCCTGGCATCTAGAGCCAAATTACACTCAGAATAAACCAGGATAAAGCCACTACTCTAAATAAACCTGCGGGCTCTGCTATAACTTTTTAAACAATACAACTGGAGCTATTTCTCTGTTTACAACACAGGTACCTTGAGCTCTAAGGGCTGACCATGGCATTATCAGAACTGCCAGATTACAAGGTGGAAACCCTTCACCACCAGAAAACATGTTAGATGGAAAACCACAAAACCTTTCATTTAGGAGACATTCAACTGTTTGGAAACTTCTGCATTTCTATGAAGAGTTTATGAGCAACAATTCTGTGGGCACTCACACTTCAAAACATCCTAATTTTCAAGCCAATTCTAAAAATGGAGCGTTCGATAAAAATACAATAAACTTTTAAATCTTGACATGTGTGAAGTATTGATTCAGGTACATAGAATTCAAACTTGCATAAAGATTGACTACATCTGAAATTACATGTGTAGGATAGGAATAGTTCCAGCCCATGGGAATTATTTGCATCATTCTGCCATGGGCTTGACAGTGCTGCTATTTTAAAAAGGAAAAAATTACTTTCAAACTTCAGTAAAAATTTAGGATGCTATCACCATGCAGAATTCTAACATTGTGGGAAAGAACAGTCTTCTGAAAATTAGTTCATATTCTAAAAGCTTGTGTTAAGATGCTGAATGGAGATAAAAGAAATTAAAGTAATTTTCAAAAAGAAAGAAGAAACCTGTCAATATATTCCAAGCTTCTTCAAGAGTGCACAGATTTCAGTTCTACATTATAATTAGCTTTCACTACTAAAAGTTTCAATTGCTTGTGTACAATCACTAAGAGTAAAATAGTATTATAATGTAGCCTATGATTTATTGAACAATTAAAGCTGTGATACATAAAATGAGCCCAAAGAAGAAAGCTGAGTTGGAGTCCATAAAAGGCAGTCAACGTGATTTAGATCTCACACATGTGAAGCACCACTGTTTCCTTTGTTCTTTCCCCCCTTTTCTAAAGTGGAGTGTTGCCCATGTCTTGTGCATGCTAGGCAAGAATGCTTGCTTACTCCAGAGCTACACCCTCAATCCAAGGCCACCACGGGAATGTCGCAGAGAAGCTGGCATTGTTTCTTCCTATGTAACCAGTATCATATCATACTTCCTAACATAAGTGCAGAAGCCAGGTGCAATAGCTTTCCCCTGGAAACTATATCTCTGCCACACTGTGTGTTATGGAAATGTTTATGAGCTTCTCGGAAACTTTAACCAATACTATATCCTTATTTCTAAGGTAAACTCCTTATTTCCTTATTTCCAATACTATATCCTTATTTCCAAAGGGAAAAGACATGATATGATGGGGCTGAAAACAGTATATGCTAGTTCAGACAAAAGGACAACTTGTTGGATATCCAACTGTGAGGACTTGCTGTGTGTGCCTGTACTTTTAGTCTACTTCTGTTCAGTATTTATGGAATACTCTTTGAAGTACAGAATACCATACAAAGTCCTATTATGTAGAGATATAAAACCCCAAGCGTTACCAATCTCCCTGGAACTTGGATTCAGCACTGTGATGCTGCAAAGGCAGATGAGGAACTAAGGCTAGAGGATAACTAGCAGGGGTAAGGTACACACATCATCTTACCACAAGCCCAAAAAGGTACCATTCCCTAAAAGAGATGGTGCTGGTCTGCCTAACCAGGAAGAGAGTATGTTCAATGTGTTTTCAAAGAGAAGAATGAAAAGATTTGGAGAAATTTTTTCAATAGAGAAATAAAACCACATCCAGCAGTAACACACACACACATACACACACACACACATACACACACACACACACAAACACGTACTACATAGCAGTAACCTATCAAGCTGTGTTGCCAGATTTAATAAATATATCTAAACCTTACACTACCATTTCTATACCTCATTATTCTCATCTCTAATTTCACTCTAAAAATTGAAGGAGATATATAGAAAACTCTCAGGTATGGCCTGTATATACATCACTGTTACTGTAAAAAATTAAATGCACTGAGAAAAAGCAAGTTAGGAAAGAAAGGGTTTATCCTGGCTTACACTTCCAGAGGCACAGAGTCCATCACTGCAAGGAAGGCCTGGCAGCAGGAACATGAGGCTAGCCTGGTAGTCAATAAGCAGACTGAGTACATTTCCACAGCACACAAGGAGAAGAAGCCAGGAAGTAGAACTAGGTTATAAACCTTCAAAGCCCACCCCATAATGCGCTTCCTACAGCAAGGCTCCACCTCCTAAAGGTTCTTCCTAAACCTTCCCAAACAGCACTACCAACTGGGAACCAAGTGTTCAAATACATGAGCATATTAGGGCCATTTCACATTCAAACCATTACAGCCTCAATAAACCTAATGGCATAGTAAGGACATAGAATCATCTCTGTTACAGAAACATAAATAAGCTGAAATTAATATCAGTGTGCACGCTCAAACATGACTCAATGCAGTACAAGGGGCTGAAAATTCCTTGCAGAACTCAGTCATCTCTGAAGTGTTCTTGTCTCAACTAAGTAGTGCTTCTGCGCCTGTTAACAGCTACATCAGCAGCTCTTACTCTTACATGCCATAAAAGCAATTTAATCTCACAACGAGATTGACTAAACATAAGCCAGTTACACTTCAAAATACAACAGAAGGGCAGAAGTGTACTGTCGGACTCTATCTCAAGCAGTGTTCCTACCTGACAAGTGGAAACGATAACTCATCTCCTAACAGTAATAGAAAGGTTAAATTTATGATAGGTTTCGAGTATCCTTGCTGCCATATACATAATCCTTTCGCTGCTATCTAATGTCACAGTCCAGAGCACACTTGAGAGTGAGAAGTGGCTTCTGTGAATGTCATTAGTTGGAGCCAGTCAGCACACAGATGCTCTTCACTTGCATTTGTCTAATCAGCAGGAGTTACTGCGGGCTTACTTTAAGTCATCTACTGAAACCCATAACGTGAGTTCCAGTGAGTTGATCACAGGCAGGAGAGAACTTTTCAAAACCACCTGTTCCCAGAATAACAGTAATTGTAGATCAAGATAGCAGAAACTAAAGAATTAAATTATTTTATAGTTTAAAGCCCAAACTGCATAAAGTTCCAACCAGACTTCCCAGGCCTAAATTACTCCAGTCTTGAAAAGTGCATTAAAGCCTTGGGCATTAGACACCTGGAAATTCTCATTGTCCTCTCACTCTCTCCAGTCCTTGGGGATTCCTGAGGTCCCGTTTCAGCTATCCACTCTGAGCTCTACCCATGTCAGTTTGTTCCTCTCTACTCCTTGGAGATCCACCAAGTTGCAATGTGTTATTTCCAAAATTCAGATAAAAAAATATTTTTTTTAAAAATTTTTGAAGAAGGTAGGAAAAAAAGGGGGGAGGGTGGGGATGGTGGTGCATGCCTTTAATCCCAGCACTTGGGAGGCAGAGGCAGGCGGATTTCTGAGTTCGAGGCCAGCCTGGTCTACAAAGTGAGTTCTAGGACAGCCAGGGCTATACAGAGAAACCCTGTCTCGAAAAAAAAAAAAAAAAAAAAAAAAAGAAAAGAAAGAAAAAAAAAGAAAGAAAGAAAGAAAAGAAAAAAAGAAAAAGGTAGAAAATAAAAACAAATTTCAATACAATACTTAGTGCCTTGGTGGTGGGGGCCGGGGACGAGAGTCCTGTCTATACTTTGAAAGTAATACCTAGCACAAGGGATCAAGCTTAGGGGAATTAAAGCACATAAAACTATGCAACTGATGCCCAAATAAGTGTAACATCGCTACTGTGTCCATATCATTGTTAGAGAATGCATGAGAAAACAGAAACATCCAGAAAGTCCTAGAGGTTGTTTTCCTATCTCTGTCATCCCTTTCTGGATCTTTTCCAGGACTAAAGACAAGGCATGCTGAGATTGGCTGCTGAGGAATTAAGACTCTCTCACCACCTGAAAATTCCTAGCTTCGGAGGCAGCTGCTGGGCTGCTAAAGCAAATCAGGAGAGCATTACTGGGGTAGAATGCCTGCTGGGCTGCTTCCAGGGCACTCTGCCATGATGTAGCCCGTGTGCTCTGCACACCTTCCTGTGGAAAGTGCCTTCTGCTGCATCTCCACATGCATGCATTTTCTCCAGGAGCACTAAAGACAGCATTAAGCAGAGCACTCCCTGTGTCCACGCCAAGTGTGCACCATGTTGTGAAAGGTTAGATTCTATAGTTTTGGGGTTTATAGTCACTTTCTATAACGGCTGTTATATATCAACTATACAAAAATCAAATTAAAAAAAAAAGGTTTCTTAACAATTAAATCAGCAAAGATTTAACTGATTAAATCATAATTTAAAAAAAACTAAAATTTTGGTTTCCTACAAATATAAAATGATCACAAGCCAGAAACTATTCAACAATTAATTAGGATATTAGTACAAATTTCAAGGTGTGGTTATGAGTCAACAATTTAAAATCTATTTCCTGATTATCTAAGAATGGTACATCTGCTGTAACAAGGATCCTCTAAGCATCAAGACAGCCAGTCCTTTGGAAAGTAACAGAGACACTATTTAATAAAAGGAATTGTTGGGATTTTGTTTGGTTGGTTTTGGGTTGTTTGGTTGTTGTTGTTTTTTTTTTTCCAGTTGTTGTTGCTGTTGTCATTGCTGTTGTCTTGAGCATGGGAGAATGATGAAAAGCATTACTAAAATAGAATATGGTTAACTGGGTATTTTTATAATTTCTGCCACATAGCAATTAACTATAGTATCTTAGAACATCTGTTCATCAAGGTAGAAATCAATTACATGGCCCCTGCACAGAAATTGTTTGCAATATTGTAAATAAGAATCATGCGTGCAGTTATTAATTAGCTTGTACTACCACAGCATAGTAAAAGTCTATCTGAAGAAAGAAAGAGAAGAGTAGCCCAAAAAGTCATTGCAGGACCCATGAGACAAACCCATATTACACAGAAAAGACACTTAGTAATCTCTTCTGTTCATTTTCAAGTCCTAAAAATTTTCCCAATTTGGATAATGATTAGTGCTAGTCTGAGTAAGGAAAAAGTCTTATAAGATAGAGGAGCTGAGAAGCAAAAATAATTTTCATAGATTCTTCCACCAAAATTTGCAAAGATGGGCTAGAAATACACACATTTGATAGATTGTCTATGCTTATCTAGCACACATGAAGCCCCGGGTTCGGCCCCTAGCACTGCATAAAAGACTGGTATTACTCGCCTTTAACCCTGTACTCAGTAGAAGCAGAAAGATTAAAAATATAAGCTCATGGCCCAGAAGAGATAGCTCATTCAGCAATGTGGTGCTGCTATAATAAGTATAAGGATGTGAGTTCATATCCATAGCACCCAAATAAAAAACAAAGTCTGGCTACACTAGCCATGATCATTTACTTTCAGATTCAGTGAGATACCCTGTCTCAAACAGTAAAGTAGAGTACAACGGAAGAGTTTATTGCTAACATCTGGGCCCCAATTACATCTGCACACACATATGAAGAGGTACATATGCATATAACACACACACACACAAGGAGTTCAAGATTAAGATCAGCCTGGGCTACAGAACACAATGTCTAGAAAAAAATTTTTCTAGGGCATTCTACAAGGCCATACTAAAAAGGACACTAATATGCTGTAACTGCTCAGTCAACTTGATTCACCCTTTCTCAGAAGCCATCTAGAAATTTGTAGTAGAGACTCAGGTGTTATATTTCCTTTCATAATTCTACTCCCAAGAATGTACACTCCAAAAGATGCATTAACAGATACAAAATTTCATACAGCATTGATGTAGATTTCCAAAATTAGAGAGTTGTTAGAATCCTTCCACAGCCCCCAGCTTTGTTTCATGTGTTTCATGTGATTCGGAGCTCCCTGTCATACTCCACTGACATTTGTATCCAGGTGCCCTACTAGCCTATAAGCTCTATGAAGATACACACCATTTGTTTGTTTGTTTTTTCTGCTAAGATATGTGAATATGCTGCAACAGGCATTAAGAGACTCAAAGTACTAGTTCAATAAACTCTCTCTCTCTCTCTCACACACACACACACACACAAGGGGGATAGGCAGGAGAAAGGAAAGGGAGAAAGAGAGAGAGAGAGAGACAGACAAAGTCAGACAGACAGAAAGACAGAGAGGAGCATGTTCCTTCTATATAGATCAAACAATAATCACAAGGCACAACCTGGGCATACTTTCAGGTGGCCAGTGGCCTGGATCTGTTATCTTAGAGCAAACAATTTTAAAGTCCTGATTCCCTGAAAAAGAAGAAGAAAAACAGAAGGAAGGATCAGAAAAAAATGTCTACTAGTTTCCAAAATCATTAGTCTTCAAAGCACATTTCCCAAAATTAACATGATGGTTTCATTTACTGGCATGGTATGTGTCATCAGAGAAAGGACTGTGACAATGTGACTACTTCGATGAAGCCAACTGAGAAAAAATGCTCATTCATGGATGCCTCTTGCCTACAGGGACAATTTAGAGAGCATCATTCAGATGAGCAGTTTCCTCAGGGACCCACTCCTGACTGTAATCCTTTTGTATTAGTTAGCATCTGTGAGCGAGCACAGTATCTGACAAAAGTAACTTAGGGAGTGGGGAGGAGACTTATTTTGTTCATTTTCAGAAATGTCAGGAAGAGTTTGTTGAAGCAGAGCAGTTCACCTCAGGGCAGACCAAAATGCAGAGAGAGAATCACAGCTGACTTTCTCCTTCCCAATACTCCATCTTGGGCTCCAGCCTATGGGATGATTCTGCGTGGTCAGGGTAAATCTTCCTTATTAATCCTCAGAAAGTTAGTACAGACACGCCCCAATCTACTTCATCATTCTATTGCATGGTTCTAAATCTGAAAAGATTACCATTACAATACTCAAGTTTTAGCATTTGTTTCCTAACATACTACTTTGGGGCTAGTAATTACATATAAAAATTTTAGATTTACTTCGCCAATACTCAAAGCAGCATCAAATCAAAAGCATGTGGAAAGTTTCATTCTATCTGTACCAAATATATTGACAGAACCAAAATCATACACATCTATTTTGAAAAGGATACCAAGTACCCCAAAGAAGACAGTCCCTGGCGATGCTGCTCGAACAGAGGACAGTAGCAGGAGACTCAAAAAAATGTGCTCTGCACTATGCCTTGTCCACACGCACAGTCACCCCCACAATAGCAAAGCTTATAGAAGACTCACCAGGCATCACTAGCTAAAAAGAAAACTGGATAGCATATTAAATTAGCATTTCATGTGAGGTTTTGCTTGTTTTCATTCTTTTTTGAAAAATGTGGCTTCTTTTGCCAGTGCGTCCCAAATTTTAAGGGGCTGAAGTCTGACCTGCATGTACTACTGAAAGTAAGGCAGGGTTTTATTCAGTCAGTCTGAGGTGAGCACTGTGATGCTGTGTTTCTTATATACACCTAGAATTTCAGTAGAGTAGCTTTGAGTATACCACACAAACGCTTCATAAATATATACAAGAGTGTGTGGACTTATTTTTTGGTTTCGATGTTACTTTATTTACTTCCACTGAAGCTCAATTTCATCTGATGATAAACCACAAACCCTGGTTCATGTTACAAATATCCTGCAGCTGTTGTCATTTAACATCATGGGAAGCAAGGTCTCCTGGAGCTTTTGGGAGGTTCTAGATTTAGGAAGGAATGGTGGGCCTGGAAAGTAGAAAGCCTAAGGAGATTGCCTGGGATGCCTTCATGCCTAGAACTGTTCTTGGCACAAGTGATAGTTCAACAAACGACATCAATAGCTTGGAAAATAGTCTAGATCAGATCTTTCAACATTTAAAAGAGTAAATAAAAAAATCAAATCAAAGTTTTCTATGCTTCTTAAGTTGCAAATGAAGAAAAACAAAGGTAAGCTTCCATTATTTTGATATGTATTTGTATGTTTGACCTTAGCCACAAGGCTGTATGATGAAATACATATTTTTAATACCTGTTTGTCTAATGTGAAGGCAAGTGCCAAAGAAAGCGCCATACTTCTATTAAACAGCCTGTGAGACTGATTACAATTCCAGTGATTAGAGAGACAGAATATTGAAAGCACAGAACTAAATCATTGTAGATTAGTTTAGCACCTAAATAGTCGTTTATTGAGAACTTCTATATGTGATTAGCTTTGTGTCTATTAGGTAAGTGGTTTTGGAATGTAGAAATGGACCCCAGGCTTCCACTAACCCAAAGGCTAGAAATGTCCTTACTCGCTGTTGGCGTAGAATAAGTTATCTGTTTTCCTTTTGAGACGAGAGTTGGGTTACTGTGTCAACACTAACAAAGGTGTATGTTTTCTCAAAAGACAAAGCTGCCTGATTCTGTTCCAACAGAAGAGTCATCCCACAGGAGAACACACGCTGGACACAACGGGGAGCTGCAGGGATTTCTGCAAACACGGGACTCCCTGCTCACAGAGTTAGCACTTGGGTGAGGAAGAAGCTGCCAGTGCAGTGTTCTTACGTAGTCTAGGGCAAGCCTCTCAGCAGCAATTGTGGCAGGAGCCAGAACCTCACACAACCTGCGCGTACATCAAAAGCTCAAAGTACCCGAAAGTGAAAAAGATGAAAGAAACTAGTCCTTTTGACAAATGAATAAGTAGCTTCAAAAACAGGGGTGCAATAAATGTAGGATTACACTGAGAATGAATTACAAATTACATGTTGAGCATCTGTTTGCCACCTACAAAGAATAATACTTTCCAGTGTATTTAACCAAGAAAACGACAAAAAAGAAAAAAAAAAAGAAAAGAAAAGAAAAGAAAAAAAGGAAAAGAAAAGAAAATTCCCCTAAATAGAAAGTTAGTGCAGAAACATGGTATCTCAAAAGCCAAGTGTTGTTAATGTACCAAAATCTATATATTTTATCATCTCCGTTTTAATTCAGGGGGTGGGGAGTATGATTGACAACATTAAAAGTGCCTTCAGAGCTGTGCTTTATGTTTTCAGTTATTCAATCTAAACAAATCAGATTCCCTTAGTTTCCAAATGCATGTAACATAACTATCAAAATACTACCAGAATGACTGGGAGAGGAGTGCCCTGGAGATTGAGGCCAAGAAGACAGATGCTCTGCATGGAGTGGAGTTTTCAACCCTGATGAGATACTGCTTAAAATGAGTAAAACAATTTGCCCATTAACAATAGCTAGACTGCAACATTTGTCATCAAATATAACCAAACATAATTAAACATACATCAATAAACAAGGCAAAGACAAACACACAAACAAATAAAAGTCATCAAATCAAACTTGGGGGAAAATTAAAATTTACAGCATACATACAAAGTACATGTGTACTGTGAAGCCTGAAAGTCTTGGTGCACTTTAGACTACTAAAGGGGGGAAGCTCAACAACTATGAATTATACAACAAGGAACGTATTGCAGTCAAAGCAGCGACTTGCCAAGGCAAGTACACTCGATGGCCTTGCATTTTTTTAGAGAAGTGAAATAGGATTAAGTAACCTGTACAGTCAATAAAAGACTACAATACTTGAGCAGTAGCCTCAGATTTTACCTTCCACAGAGATGAGTCCTCCCCACGCCCCTTTTTTTCTAAAGTTATTTTTAGAAATATGGTAAGTTTCAGCATGATAAAGAACAGAAGACACAGACTGGCCAAGGAAGTTCAGTTGTTTATCCTGGGCCAGAAGCTGGAAATGCCCTTGGCTTGGCCTTGGCCAGAATGGAGCTCAGGTTCTTACCTGTACTCCTGTCAGCCTTCCTCCCTCCCCTCTTCCACAACCTACATGAGTACCCCATAGGAGTGAAGTTGACAAGAGGCACCACTGTAGACTGCCCAGCTCACCTCCCCACACCTCACTCCAGTTTCTGCCACAGTAATCGCCCTGAGAACAGCAGCCTGATGGTACCCAGTTTATAGTACATGATCCTTCTATGGAGAAGCTGTCTTCTGCTCCCACCTATAATTCCTTCATAAAACTTCTTTCTAAACTCACCCTCCCATTGTCCCAAATTTCATTCATTGAGACAAGACAAAGGACCTGAAAGCCACTGCTCTGAAGTGGTTCAGATGGACATTGATTTTGTGTGACAGCTTCGCTCTCTGAGATATGCACTCTTAAGACAAGAAAACTTCTTTTGTACTCAAGGACCACCCTTTGCTAGATTTCAAAAGCAAGCACACTACTTCAGTGCTATCAACAAAACCATATTGACACAAAGAATCACATAAGCAGAACACCCAGGTTTTACCCCTCCATCTAGCTCAAACACCTTTATCCAGGGCCGAGCCTGGAGAAGGGATATTCTTTTCATTGTCTGTGAAGTTAATTACAAAGTTATGAGGCTATTCGTAGATCAATGAAAAAGAATGTTTGGATTAACTCTTGAAACTCTAAAGTCCAGTTTGTCTTTTAGATTTTCCTAGCTAGACCCTGACAATACATTACCACAATCCTTAGCAGCAACCTTGCAAAGAGGTTTCTCTGCCATTTGTGATAAATTACAAACTAAATATATATCAAATGTATCCAATGAAGACTTAGCATCAAAACTAAGATGAGACAGAAATATAAACCACCTCCTGAAGCTTGGAAACTTAGAATAGGAAATGTAAGCCCTACCATCTATAACCTCTATACTGATTACAAGTTAAAGCAACATTTTAAAGATACTAGTTTAAAGAAATTATAAAATTGCCTCCTCTAAAGAGGCTATTGGGAACATTTTAATAACATACAAAATGGTGTTTATTATCTTAAACCACCTGTTGTTGAAACTTACTTGTCCTCCAATGATTGGTCACCAGAAACTATTGAGAGTGGGAAAACCTCTGAAAGGCAGGGCCTACTGAAGATGTTGGGTCATTAGGTACAGGTTGGGGATGTTCCTTCAAGGAGATGTTGCTTCCCAAAAACCAAGAGATGGGCAGCCTACTCCACAAAGTGCACCTTACCTTCAAGTACTGTGGGTTGCTACCAGAGGCCCACAGAAACAGAACAAGCAGCCCTGGACTGAAACAATGAACCAAAGTAAATTTCTTTCCTTCCTTTTTCTTTCTTTCTTTTCTCTTCTTTTTCTTCCTCTTCCCCTTCTTTCTTCCTTCTTCCTCCTCTTTCTCCTCCTCGGCCTTCTTCATTTTCATGAGAAGCAAATTCTCTACCTCTGGTGAGCATATTCCTAGACTTTCCCTCCTATACATTTCTCAGTTACTTTGTAGCACAGAGCAAGACCCATATTATAACAGAGATTCTGTTTGGCCAGACTTTGGTCAGGATCTGAACCTTCACGTAGGCCCTTTGTACATCTCCTTCAAAACATGATGTAGCTAAGTTCCATCTACAACATCCTATGGGGCTTCTCATCCTCTACCATCCCCCAACTAATGTGTGTGTACCCTGTCCTCAGCAAGAATTCTTACAGACTTTTAAAGGTAAAACTCCCTAACATCTAATGTCTCCTCTTAAAAATGTTCCATTTACTGATTGCCCACCTTGCTCTGTGGCTACCAAGTCCCTCTTGACCATGCTACATACACATCAAGTCCAATCTCTCAGGAACACTACAAGATCTAGCTACAGGGATCCCTGTATACACCTCCATGGTTATGAACAGACTCTTCCTTACTGCATCTTAACAAACACTACTGAACAATGTTTCTTTAACAGTGGATAATCAAATAGTATTAAATGAACAAACAGAAATGTACAGATACTCATACAGCACCTAAGAAAGACAAAAAAAAAAAAAAGTGATATTCTACATGCCAACTACAGCCTATTACAGTGATTTGTTTTTAAACTTCCTTATTTGGTAATCATGGGGCTACAAGAGTCCCTCCAACGACAATCAGGCTATGTACTTATAAAATTGCCAGAAACTGAAAAATACCGCAAGTTTTAAAAAGCACATTTAACAGACCTACATACCATATATAAGAACTCAGCAACAGCAAGGACTACTACTTGATGCCAAATGTGTAAGTTTATATTTGCATAGCTGACTGGGAACTGCAATTGTTGGTGGTGGCTCCTACCAAAAGAGCATCGTGAGAACCACTAACCATAAACCAAAATTCAAACTTAAACCATAGTTGAATTCCTAACAATCAATATTTCAGAATTTGACTATATTTGGAGGGAACTCATATGGATAGGTATTAATCCAAACAAAGCTGGCATTTTTATAAGAATGAGAAATTAACCACAGAACACCTGCCAATCATGTGTGCACATAGGAACTGAATATCATTTGCAAGACAAAAAGGAAGACAGAAGAAACCACACCAAATCGAAAGAAATTGATCTTGGACTTTTGGCATTCATAATTGTAGGAAAATAAAGTTCTGATGTTTAAAAAAAGATTTATATATTTTTTAACTTTTTAATTATATGTATTTAGTATGTCTGTGAGAACCAAAATGCTCTTAACCACTGACCTGTCTCTCTGCCCTGTCACAATCTGTTCTTAGAGCTACCAACTGTGGCTTAGTTAAAGCTGCCTAGGTAACAGTATATTGTTACAAAATGTGGAAAATGTTCTAATAACAGAGTGGGCAGTTTTTGTCTTTTTACTCAGGTTATAGTCAGCTCTAGAAGCAGTAGAGTTCTGATGCTAAAGTGCCACATGTAGCTAGTAGCTACAGTAATACAGAACACAAATCTAGAGAACAGACAAAACCAGGAAGTCTATCAACTGTCCCACATTGGCTGTGTAGTATGACCAAAAAACCAGTTTCTACTACAAATTCACAATAGTCAAGTCTATTCTCACACATCAGATTTTCCTCTGGTTTGCTAAGTAGATTAAAGGATGTTGGCACATACCAACATACAATGTTATCACTTGGATCTTGAAATGTGAATTTTGGACACAATCCAGAGATCGGAGGCCTGTAGAGAGTGTGTTTATCATTGATAAGGGTCAGAATTTCAAGACAGCTGATCCACGTATGCCACTGGAACTGGCCAACGCTGATATTTTCCCTCAGGTTTTATTACACACAACTTATATTTGATCAGACATTTTCAAAAAAAGTGCCCAGAAATATAATAGCTACATTGAGCAGAATATTTCAAGTCATTAACAACTTAATCAAAACAGTATGCTGGTGCAGAATTACTAGCCATATGCATATATAATAACAAAGTTTAATGAGCATGAATGCATGTAATTGGAGTAAGAGATTCATTTAGCTTTACCTTGAACTTCCTCACATAAATGGACCAAATGCTTTTACTCAAACAAATAGCAATCTCATTTAAAAATTTATCAGAAAAAAAAGTTACAGCCGGGCGTGGTGGCGCACGCCTTTAATCCCAGCACTCGGGAGGCAGAGGCAGGCAGATTTCTGAGTTCGAGGCCAGCCTGGTCTACAAAGTGAGTGCCAGGACAGCCAGGGCTACACAGAGAAACCCTGTCTCGAAAAACAAAAAAAAACAAAAAACAAAAAAAGTTACTAATTTAGAGTAGGTCTAATAATCAGTTTGTTGTTTATTTAGTACAAAGTTCTAATAGGAGAACTTAACATGTGAACAGACCTCTCTCCTTAAACTGACTTTAAATTACCTTACACTTCCCAGGGACCTAATGTTTATATTTATTCTTATTTTATATAAAGAAACTAAGGCTCCTAGAAACTGATAGACATGGGAAGGTCTCATAACTAAGATGAGGACATCTACAGCTCAAAGTTAGGCTGCCTTTTATTTCCACAAATTTTCCACAGGCATTGCCCTATTGAAGCATTAGAACTATGCTGAGCATACAATGTCATGTAAATGTTAGTTATTACAAAAGTCTGTAATATAATTATGCTGACTGGATCAAATGTGCATTAATAATACTTAAAATGGTAATCAAGTTTAGAATAAACCTCAATAATGGTAATTCAATTTAGAAGAAATAACTCCCAAGAGCATCATGCTCAAAGGAATCGTTTCTAAATTTAAAAGTCTATATAATCTTTTTGCAAAGAAATGTAAAGTGATCAATAAAAGCCTTACCAGCATAAAATTTATTTATGAAGATCAAATTATGTGGAGAGACTAAAATGGAATTTTTGACTCGGAAGTTATATTCTAAAGTGAGCTGTATGACATATCAAATTGCTATATTTCTTATTCTATCAAATCTATTTAAAGCTGATATAAAAGCTTTATTTAAAAATGTCAACAATGTCAAGGAGAATTAAAAGTGTGAGGAACAAGTGTGGCAGATTCAAAGAGACTGGATTCAGTGCACAGGTGGTCCTCAATGGAAGAAAGCCCCTGGGAAAGCACATTCTAGAATGAAAACCTGGATAGTGACAGCATTGCATGCTATGGAATATGGTAAGTAGAGTCATAAATTGATTAAAGCAATTTATATCATAATTCCATTTTTCACTTTAAAGAGCTTAAGTGCCTATTTATACACAGTAAATATCAGGAATGACACACACATATACTGTGGCAACAGCAGCAGCCTCTGAGGGGCTGGAGTGTGGTTCTATTTTGGGCAGTGTGGTAGATGGAACTCAGGGACATATCCATACTAAAGGACTCTGCCACTGAAATACACACGCAGCTCATTTTGTTTTCTAACTTTATCTAATGAGTATGCTACAGCTTAAGAATGACATACCACTTAATGAAAGGCTTGGTACATAAGGTGGGGCTATTGTCAGGTGGAGCAAACCTGTAAGCGCTTAGGCACACATAGGAGTATGTACTGAGAGGACTGCATCTCTCCTGGTCTCTGATGGAGGTAAGTTTGCTCCCACGTGGAGCCTTGTCCTAATGGGCAAAAGGCTAATAGACATATATTGTAAAATATATTTTAAACTTTTATCTTAACTTTTTGTGGGTTTTTGTTGGTGTTTGTTTTGTTTTTTGAGATGGGGCATCATGCTGTAGTCTCTGCTAGACTGAAAGTCACTAGGTAGACAAGGATGGCCTTGAACAGCAATCCTCCTGCTTCTCCGTCTTGAGTTTTATTTCCGTTGCTCTAATAAAATATCTTGTAACAAAAGAAGCTTAGGGGAGGAAATTTTATTATATCTCACCCTTTCAAGTTACAATCCCTTATAGCAGGAAGGTCACAGTAGCTGAGAGCCTGAAGCAGGTAGGCCTATCACATCTATAGTCATGAGCAGAGAAGAACCATAATGCATGCACTCTTGAGTTCAGAGACAGATGCCTTCCACTTTCAAACTGGGTCTTCTCACAGCAATAAATCTAACCAAGACAACTCCCCACAGACAGGCCCATGGGCCAACCTAAGATAGACAGCCTTTTGTGGTTATTCCCTTTCTCTATGACTCCACATTGTGTCAAGCTAACATACACTTTCCTTTCTGTTAAAAGTTTCAAACATACAGAGCTGTGAGGCTTTATGGCAGACATGATCTCATGAACGAGAAAGTAAGGGGAAAGTAAAGATTTACAAGGATCCACTGAGAAGCCCAGGGTTCACACTGCTTAAAACAGCAATGTCCTACTAGTTAAATATTAGTCTTTAGTTGTTTAAAAAGCTGAAGTCTGAAACATGAAGAAAACAGGTAAACTATTTCAGTTTTCCCTACATATTCATCATCTTCACAACTCTCCTCAATATTAAAGAGGTAATTGTCTAACTTTATTGATAAAATATCAAAGATTACAATACTGTACCTAAGGCTTGCAAAATATCACTGTGGGTATTGAGATGAGCCACAAATACTGAATTTAGCAGCTATGAAAACTGTATCCCTGTTTTTCAACTGTTAAGGAAGCACCAGAGTAGCAGGATATGTAAATATTTGTCACTTCCTCACCTGCTCAAAAGAGAAAGGCCAGCTGCCATGGGCAAGGGCACATAGCCCCCAAGGCCAATTGGTTGAGTAAGGTGTGCTTTTTTGCATAAGGGCTGGAGGTTTGGAGCTGGGGCAGAAAGACCAGCAGAACATCTGGCCTGAAAAACACAAAATGGAAACAGGACAGACCTGGGAACCGGGCAGTAAGAACCACCTGTTAGAACAAAATGGCTGAGAAGTCAGGTTAAGAAGCTAGCTGGGAGACTAGCCCAACAAAAAGCCAACAGCCATAAACTATATAGATGTCTCTATGTCTTTATCATTAAACCTCAAGCAGGATCCCCAAAAGCCCTATATGTGGGTAAAGGTGCTTACTACCAAGCTGAGAATCTGAGTTCAATTGTGAGGGCCTACAGGTAGAAGAACTGACTGCACAAGAAGTCCTATGAATTCCACATGTATGTTGTAGTATATATACATCGACACATATTACATGTGCACATACAAACACAAACAACATAGAGAGAGAAGAACATAATTTTAAAAGTTATATCCAAAATATATAAATCCTTTGTAGATAAAAGAAATGTTAAGAAAAAAAGAAATGTTTATAGATATGCAAAACCCTGATAAAATATATTAAAAACAATATACAGGAAATGCAAACTTAAGCTGCTTTCGGGTAGTCTAAAGATTGGCTTTTACGGAATATTCTAAACGAGGAACGCACAGACACCTTTAAACGTTTCCTAACTCCTTCCCTGAAAGGGCTCTCTAGGCTCCACGTCCTGACTGTATTCATCTCTCAGTCATTCTCAAGCTCCCACCAATGCCCTCCAGCTCCATCTGCTCTCCTCACACAGCTGCCATTCTATGTGAGTGCCGTCCTGCATGGGTGCAGCACTAGCCCTCCCTCAGGCTGGCCCATATCTTGCAATGTACAGCTCATTTCCCTGGGGTACTCACAAATTAAATCCTTGCCCTTTTAGAGATGCAGATAAAGTCTGCTCATCATGACCTCTTTGCCTCCTCCTGCCTTCCTAATCTCCTTCTCTGGAGACCCTGTGCTTCATACAGAACCCTGCAGTTCACCATCTAACTAGGCTCCATCCTGCTTTGTTCCTGACCTCCCACTCCACACTGCACTCCTGGACAGAAAACACAGATTCTTTCACTGCTGTATCTCCCACAGCACCCAGAACAGAAAACTAGTGCACTAGTTAGCTCATTGCTTTTCCTGACCTTGAAAATGTACAAATGCCTTTCACCCAGCAATTTCATTCCTAGGAATTTACCCAACTGATACAAGTGTATTAATTTTCAAAATCAAACAAACAAACAAAACAAACCTGTTATCGAAGTATGAAGTGTATGAGAGGATCCATCCAAACATCAATAATATGATCCTTAAAATAGACCAATTTGAATGTATATTACTAGTTAGAGAAACAGAAAACTTGGACTGGAGATGGAGTCCAGTGGGTAGGGTGCTTTCTTAACATGCACCCTAGGTTGCAGGAAGTACTCGCACCCTACCATGAGCCCTAGATTGAATCCTCACTACCTCATCACATCAGGTGTGGTGGTGATAGGCATCTGTCATCACAACAGGAGGAGATGAGGGGACCAGAAGCTCTGAGGCATTCACTGTGTAGCAAGGTGGAAGTGACGAAACAGGAAGAAATGAAGGGATGGATGAAGGGAAGGAGAAAACAATAGTAAGATATTTATATGATCCACAACAAAGACGTCAGCGGAACTTGATAGAGAGAAGGAAGTGTTAGTTTCTAAGTTTAGGTATTTAAACATTTGAGCCCACACTTGAGAAGAAGGTGTAAAGCTGTTTGCCTTTAGTGAGGAGGATGGAGCACAAGCACAAGGCTCAGACCTGCAAAGCACACACTTTACCGCTAAGCTGAGACCCCAGCTAAGTAGAATGGTCTGTTTACTTAGAAACACTTCTATTTTTCTTTCAGAAAAAATGAACAAGGATCTCATAAAACATCCAAAGTTAAAATACATATACATTTTAACTCACTGTTCCAAAATAGTCATCTGCAAAACAATTTATAATATATATATCCTTTCTGTCTGAAATAAGTATTAACAGTTATTTCCAGAAGACTACAGTAAAATATTAGTGGTTTGGGGAAGGCTTTATTTACTTGATAAAAGAAAAAAAAAATACCTCCAATAAAAATAGGACTAGGCACTGCGCTGGTCTCATAGTTACCATTCAATTTTACTCCATCTTACATGGATCTAAAGTCAACAGAAACATGCCTCTGGACCCTGTTTTCAAGGCCAAAGTTAAAAGTGAGATAGGAATACAGAGGAAGAAATTCTGAAAAACCACCCAAGGAGCACTGATGTTGGCTAGGCAATTTTGTATCTGACACAGGTATCTACACCACAGTGCTACAGACCTTGCTCCAGTGTAGACATAAAAGTGCACAAAATTAAAGAGTCAAGGCTTCTCCACTGTGCCTGTAAGAAAATCGAAGGCAAAGCACTTCAATTCCTGTACATTACTCTTCCCATCTCAGAACTGGCCCTGAACTCCCAGTGCCATTTTGTTTGCTCTGAGACTTTGCCATTGAATCTAACAACTCCTAGCTATTGAATCGAATTGCTTCACATGGATTCATTGATAGCGCCAATAGCCCCAGGACAGACCTCTGCTCTCCAGATGAAGAAACAGAAGCGTAAGGTCTGAGAACCACTAAGCAGCAGGACTAACATGTTTTAATTCAAACATGTTAGATTCAAATTCTTCAACAGCATCTTACACCACTTAGCCCTCTCTGTACTTTCAAGGCAGAAAACACTGAAGATTTCTCAGAAACCAACATTCTTAATACGTAATCTGAAGGACAGCAAGCCCACCAGGATCAAATGCTTATTTTTGGAAATGCTATTGGTTCTGCCATTATTAGATAATTAAAAAACTGTGAAATTTAATTTGCAAGATGTTGTGATGCTTTATGTCTGAAAAACTGTTTACAGTGAGAAACTGGAAACCTCATAACCACATTAATAAAACAACCTGTTTTAATTCTCAATCTATCACTATTTTCCTCACTTATATAAGATAAAAGGAATCAACAGTGCACTAGAGGTATACAAAGTAGTTCACAGGATCACATACACCAGGGACATGGTTTCCGTCTTAATACATACAGGTAAATTATAGCATGTTCACACAATTGACAGACTCACTGACCCTATGTTTCTGAGAGCGCATCTCAGCCCTTCAGGGACACATGACTGTACATGAAGATCAATATCACCATTGTTATTACTGTATCCTTTGGCTTTTCCCATCTGTACATCCAGGATGTAGTGATAAGTACAATTAAATTCAAAACTCAGAACAAGACCTCTGGATGTACACGCTTATAAAAACTAAACGTGAACACGGAAAAGTGATGTTTCTTCTGAAACTGATGATGAACCCACAATTCTACACAGTGCAAACACAATAAACACTAATTGGGGAAAAGGGGCTGGAGGGGACAGTTCAGTCAAGAAAGCAGCAAGAACTGAATTCAATCTCAGAACCCACAAAAAATACATGGCATAGTGGCTAAAGCTTATAATCCTATATCTAGGGAGGTAGCCCCAGAAAGATACCTTGGGTCCCTATCCAGTTGGCCAGCTGGCACCAGCCTAGCCTAATCAATTATTTCCAGGGCAGTGAGAAACTCAAAAACAAAGTGGGTGACAGCACCTGAGGAATGACACCCCAGAATGACATCTGACCTCCATATGCATATGTGCACATGTACCTACACAAACATACATAGATTAAAAAGTATAACTTGAAAATTAAATACAACTAACTAGCCTTACAATTTATCACTGTAGTCAAATTACATAAGAATAAATGCTACTAATAAAACTCGTTCCACATAGTATCAAGTGAAGTACAATAACTTCAAAGTTTGAGAAATAAAAATCCTATGGGCTGGGTAATCAGTTTACTGATAAGTATTTTACCTAGCATTTTCAAGGCTCTGGACTCAATCCCCAGCACCAAATTTTATAATAAAAATTAAAAGCCTTAGGGTTAAAACTTCAAGACACTGTATATAACCATGTACTGATCTTGTACTAAGTTCAGGTACTTTCAAGATGATTAGAAACGTCCCTGACAGGCAGCTATGGACATCCCTCATGTTCCCAGGGTCAAATGTTCCACGGTTGGATAGATGTGTTTGGCATGTTGGATGTTTACTCTTGGAATATCAGGTAGAGGATACAAACTGTATCAACTGGCTCAGTCCTCACAAAAGTTCTACAGGGCAAAGACTAAATATTTATGTTCACTTTCCAAACAGGGAAACAGAGGCACAGGTGTGGTTGCTAACTTGCGCACAGGAAAAAGGAAACGGAGTTTGCGGTTAAGGCCTTCAGGGTAGGAATGTGGTCCCTCTGCGGGGCTCATGCTGACACTGTAGCATGGTAAAGAATACGGTACCCGTGGGTAGCAGGGGTTCCAACGGGGTAAAGGCATGCTCCATAGCGGGGTATGGATTCTGTATGGAAAAGAAAAAAAGTCCCAAGTTATTTCCCAAACGTAATTCTGCGACAGGAGTAAGCATCCCGCAGCAGGCACTTTGGACCCGGCACTACGGGAGGCCAGGAAGGTGCAGCGGTGGGCGGGGGAAAGTCCCAGGCAGAGGCTGGAGGACCGGGAATCTCAAGCGAGCTCCAGGCTCCAGCTCCGGCCACTGCCTCTATTCACCCAGACGCCCCAGCTTCCATCCGGGGACTGGCGGCGAGGGGCGGCCTCCCTCCCGCCCTCCCTCCTTCCCGCGCCCCCGCCCCGCCAGCCGGCGCGGGCAGCCGCGCACTTACACAATGGCGGGTGGAGCCACGAGCGACGCGAGCGAGGGCTGCGGGAGTGACGGATCGACAGCTCGGCGCTCGGCTGCCGGGCCTGGGGCGCGCCGCGCGTTCCCGGGAGAAGGCTTCGTGTGCGAGCGCAGAGCCCCGCCCCTTCCGGAGCGGCCCCTGGCTGCCGCCTGCGTCGCTTCTAGCAACCGCGGGATGCTTAGTACCAGCCTGCTGTGCTCAGTTCCCTGCACAGTGGAGAGTTCCATCCGCCTTCGCCCATCTGTCACACCCAGTCCTCTGAGTCCACCTTCTCTTTCATCTTCTGTTTCCTGTGCTTTGCACAAACAATGCTTTGTAAACATACCAATGGGAACCCTTTAAAAATAAATCACCACGTTGTAGGAATGCAGCTTTTTTTTTTTTAAGCAAAGCCAGAGAACCAAAATTTCACCACCACCATCTCTAAGCCAGCATAGATGAGGACTCAGAAATTCTGAGAACCTGTAGATCTCCTGCTGGCCCAGGAATAACAGAGACCCATCCCTGCGTTTAAAAACTGAAAGACCCACAACGTGAGGACTCCCTCACGTTCTGACTCAGGAGAGGCGACACCCCAAAATCACCCACAAGAAACGGTCTTGCTGCAACTTGCAAGAGGATTTTTATTCGAGAGCGTTCTCGGGCCCATGGTCATACACCACGCAGGGGTAGAGGACCATGGCGCCCCGAGTAGCTGAGTAAGGGGGTATTTAAAGGAAGAAACCACAACTCAAGGAAGTGGGGAGGGGTTGTTGGAAAAATACCAAAGATACCAGTTAAGAGTCATAAGGAAGTGTAAAGTCACAAGAGTCACAGAGAATACCTGGTAATTGTTTTGGTTAACTCTCAGTTTCTAAGAGCCCCTAACAATAGCACATTTGCATGGCAGTTTCCGGCGTTGGTCAGGGTGACTTTTTTTGAATGAACACTCTTTGAACTCAGGAAGCAGGTAGGTGGAGGAAGGAATGTCGCTATCAAGGTATGATTAGCATACCTTGGAGCAATGAGTCACAAAGGTTACATTCCCAAGCCTCGACCTAAAGGCCTAGAATTTTGTTACTTCTTCAAAACCAGTTCCAGGTATACCGAGCTAGCCTCAAAAATCACTGTGTAGGGAAAGATGACTTCATTCATCTGGTCCTCCTGTTTCTTCCTTCTGCTATTTCAGTCATGACTACTATGTCAAGTTAATGTGGTTGGTGCTGGGTATGCAGCTAGTCAAACATTCTGCTAACTGATGTACTTGCCCTTCCCCAGTCGGTAATAGGTAAGTCCTTTATAACTCAAACATCCATTTCTTTCTAATTTAAAGATTCCAAATACACTTCCCAAACTTGGGCAATCATTATTCAATTCTTTCCAGTTTTGATGTCAACATTTTAGCTTCTAACTAGCAGAACATACACTATTTGCCTTTCTTTGACAACTTACTTCACTTGGTAGGCATAATGTCCTCCCATCCCATCCATATCTCTGTAAATGCCATTATTTTATTATTTTTATTACTGAAGAATGCCATTTCTCTATCATGATATCTTTGCAAAGGAATGCTACTTCAATAAACATAAGAGTACAGAGCGTTTGGAGGTGTTTTCTTTGGATTTCTGCCCAGCAGTGGGATGAGTAGACCATATGGTAGTTCTATCTCCTGTTTAGTTAAGGAGTTTCCATTGTGTTTTCCATAGGTCTACGATAACTTAAACTTCCATTAACCATGATGGAGTTTCTCTTTCTCTTCCTGCCTCCTTACTTTCCCTTTGTAAGTATCCCTATCACTATCCCTCTCTTCCATCTCTCATCTCTCTCATGTTGATATCCTCTTGTGCTTTTATTTTAACTCCCTGAGGATTTGTGATGGTGGACAGTATTGTTTATACTTTTT
This sequence comes from Mus caroli, assembly GCF_978045245.1. Lineage (NCBI taxonomy): Eukaryota > Metazoa > Chordata > Mammalia > Rodentia > Muridae > Mus > Mus caroli. The sequence continues at coordinate 105,776,682 of NW_028227262.1, read as the reverse complement.
GGCCATGTGTGCATCCTTTCTTGAGACATGGCTATTCGAGTCATTGGCCCACTTCTAATTTAGATTATTTGTTGCCATGGTTGTTTGGAAAAGCTGTTAGATCTCAAACCCATGACAAAGAGCCAACCTGGACCTGCTTGTCAGGTTCCCTCTGCATTGCTCAGTTCCTACCTGCTACAGGGTGGGGATGGCATACCCCACCTCCTAACCTAAATGTTTCCAGCCCTTCCCATATAATCAAGCCATTTTGCATACCTGGTCCTTTTTGTCTACCATCTCCTCTCCTGCCTCTCCCTTTTCCCCTCTCCTCACAAGAGTCAGCTCAGAGTTCTTCCAGAGGTCCCCGACTCTGGCTGTGCTCTCCCTTTTATCTACAATAAACATTCTCCTTCACCACACCTAGGAGCAGCCATGTCCTTCCTTTTTGTTCCCTTTTTTCATTCACGTTCCTTACACATACTGAAAAGTAGTCACTTGTACAATAAATGATCTAATGCAGCACCTTCAGTTCTGTCTGTCTCCAGTAGCTGACATTTCATAATTTTGATTCTTTTTTCATTTGCTATATCAAAACATGTTTAGCTCAGTAAAGACCCAATATTCACTTTCACTTTTGTTGTTTATACTTTCTGGGTCATGACCAAAAACAAAAAACAAAAAACAAAAAACAAAAAAACAAAAACAAAAACAAAAAAACAACCAAATACAAATCTTTGTTCCAACCAATGTCTAAGTGTTTTTCTTATATTGTCTTCTGGAATTTCACATCTCACATTTAAGTCTTGATCCATTTTTCCATTGACTTTTATACCCAGTAGAAGAAAGGTGTCTAGTTTCTTTTCTTCGCATACAGATGTTCAGTTTCGCAGAACCTTTCACAAAAGGGTAGCACCATCTCCAAGATATGATTTGACTGCCTTTACTGACATCAACTGACTGCAGAAACAGGGACTCAAACTCTGAGTTGTCTTTTCTACTGTTTTGTGTGCCTGGTTTTAACTGGCTGGTTTAATTACTGTCATTTTCCAGTGTGCTTTGAAAACAAACACTGTGAGACCTACCACTTTGTTCAGAATACTTTATCTAGTTGGGATCTTTTGTGGTTCAAAACATTTTCTTTCTGTGAAAAGTATGGGTATTTTGGCAAAGATTTCATTAAATACATTGAGGTAGTGTGTGTTAGATTAATAAGCAATTGAAGGGAGGAGAGCAGAAAAAAGAGAAGCATAGTCTGACCTTCGGTGGGGCAATGTTTATTCATGGCAAGGGGGCACTTTTGCAACCCACATGTGCAGATGACCAAAATACCTACAGAAGAAGATGGGACCTTATCAGGGAATTAATTACTCCATAGTTCATAGGGAAGCTAGGAAGTGTAATCTTTCAGTAAGAAGCTATCTGGAACTCTGAGAGGCCATAAAAAAAAAAAAATACAAGGCAAGGGTGTTATTGGTGTTTTCTGCTGAGGCATGTCTCTGTCAGAGGGGATAGTTCAGGCTCCATTGAAGAGGGAGTCCTCTGGCCCTCTAGAAGGGGTAGAGCCTTAACTTGACTACCTAAAATAGTCAGGTGATTGCCATCTTATCTTTTTAAGGGGACTTAGAAATAGTTATTAGATGTTTTAGAGGTTTTGTTTACAGAGTAAAGTTGAGAAACTTTCTGGGAAGGTTGAGAGACAGGGAGGAAAAGAGACAGGAGAAAGGAAGAGGACATGGCATTGATTCAGGGTGACAGTGACTGGTCCATTGCCAGACTGTTGCACCAAAATGAACTAGCAGAAGTAGCAGGGAGCCACAGAGCATCAAATAAAGGGAACAGGAGAAAATACAAGACTAATTTAAGAATTGTAGCTGGGCTCTTCCTGTCTGACCAGCACCAGGGTGGCTGGGGCGCAGGGTCGGCTGACACCCGACAGCTACCCACAACACCCGCCACAGGATCTTGGGACTTCTGGTGGGTGGAACACACCTTCTGCTCCAATCCAATCGCACAGGACCTGAGACTGCTTTGGTTGGGGAGGCAGAAAACCGGCCTGAGTAGGGCCACAAGCCTCTTCCGGTCTGACCAGCACCGGTATAGCTAGGGCGCAGGGTCAGCTGACACCCACCAGCTACCCATGACACCACAGGATCTTAAGACTTCTGGTGAGTGGAACACAGCGTCTGCTCCAATCTTTAAACCGTGACAACGATAACAACTAACCCCAGAGATTACCAGATGGCGAAAGGTAAACGTAATAATCTTACTAACAGAAACCAAGACCACTCACCATCATCAGAACCCAGCACTCCCACTTCGCCCAGTCCAGGGCACCCCAACACACCGGAGAAACTAGACCCGGATCTAAAAGCATATCTCATGATGATGGTAGAGGACATCAAGAAGGACTTTAATAACACACTTAAAGAAATACAGGAGAACACTGCTAAACAGGTAGAAGACATTAAAGAGGAAGCACAAAAATCCCTTAAAGAATTGCAGGAGAACACTGCTAAACAGGTAGAAGACATTAAAGAGGAAGCACAAAAATCCCTTAAAGAATTGCAGGAAAACCAGACCAAACAGGTGATGGAATTGAATAAAACATTCCAAGACCTAAAAGGGGAAGTAGAGACAATGAAGAAAACCCAAATTGAGGCAATGATGGAGATAGAAACCCTAGGAAAGAAATCTGGAACCATAGACACAAACATCAGCAAACAGAATACAAGAGATGGAAGAGAGACTCTCAGGTGCAGAAGACTCCATAGAGAACATCGGCACGACAATCAAAGAAAATACAAAATCCAAAAAGATCCTAACTCAAAACATCCAGGAAATCCAGGACAAAATGAGAAGACCAAACCTACGGATAATAGGAGTAGATGAGAATGAAGATTTTCAACTCAAAGGACCAGCAAATATCTTCAACAAAATTATAGAAGAAAACTTCCCAAACCTAAAGAAAGAGATGCCCATGAACATACAAGAAGCTTACAAAACTCCAAATAGACTGGACCAGAAAAGAAATTCCTTCCGACACATAATAATCAGAACAACAAATGCACTAAATAAAGATAGAATACTAAAAGCAGTAAGGGAAAAAGGTCAAGTAACATATAAAGGCAAGCCTATCAGAATTACACCGGATTTTTCACCAGAGACTATGAAAGCCAGAAGGGCCTGGACAGATGTTATACAGAAACTAAGAGAACACAATTTCCAGCCCTGGCTACTATACCCAGCCAAACTCTCAATTACCATAGATGGAGAAACCAAAGTATTCCACGACAAAACCAAATTCACACATTATCTTTCCACGAATCCAGCCCTTCAAAGGATAATAACAGAAAAAAAACAATACAAGGACGGAAACCACGTCCTAGAAAAAGCAAGAAGGTAATCCCTCAACAAACCTAAAAGAAGACAGCCACAAGAACAGAACACCAACTCTACCAACAAAAATAAAAGGAAGCAACAATTACTTCTCCCTAATATCTCTTAATATCAATGGACTCAACTCCCCAATAAAAAGACATAGACTAACAGGCTGGCTACAGAAAGAGGACCCAACATTTTGCTGCTTACAGGAAACTCATCTCAGAGAAAAAGATAGACACTACCTCAGACTGAAAGGCTGGAAAACAATTTTCCAAGCAAATGGTAGGAAGAAACAAGCTGGAGTAGCCATTATAATATCTGATAAGATTGATTTCCAACCCAAAGTCATCAAAAAAGACAAGGAAGGGCACTTCATTGTCATCAAAGGTAAAATCCTCCAATAGGAACTATCAATTCTGAATATCTATGCTCCAAATACAAGGGCAGCCTCATTCATTAAAGATACTTTAGTAAAGCTCAAAGCACACATTGCACCTCACACAATAATAGTGGGAGACTTCAACACACCACTTTCACCAATGGACAGATCATGGAAACAGAAACTAAACAGGAACACAGTGAAACTAACAGAGGTTATGAAACAAATGGATCTGACAGATATCTACAGAACATTTTATCCTAAAACAAAAGGATATACCTTCTTCTCAGCACCTCACGGTACCTTCTCCAAAATTGGCCACATAATTGGTCACAAAACAAGCCTCAACATATACAAAAATATTGAAATTGTCCCATGCATCCTATCAGATCACCATGGACTAAGACTGATCTTCAATAACAAAATAAATAATAGAAAGCCAACACACATGTGGAAACTAAACAACACTCTTCTCAATGATACCTTGGTCAAGGGAGGAATAAATAAAGAAATTAAGGACTTTCTGGAGTTTAATGAAAATGAAGCCACAACATACCCAAACTTATGGGACACATTGAAAGCATTTCTAAGAGGAAAACTCATAGCTTTGAGTGCCTCCAAAAAGAAACTAGAGAGAGCACACATTAGCAGCTTGACAACACACCTAAAAGCTCTAGAACGAAAGGAAGCAAATTCACCCAAGAGGAGTAGACGACAAGAAATAATCAAACTCAGGGGTGAAATTAACCAAGTGGAAACAAGAAGAACAATTCAAAGAATCAACCAATCGAGGAGCTGGTTCTTTGAGAAAATCAACAAGATAGATAAACCCTTAGCCAGACTCACTAGAGGGCATAGGGAAAGTATTCTAACTAACAAAATCAGAAATGAAAAGGGAGACATAACAACAGACCCTGAAGAAATCCAAAACACCATCAGATCCTTCTACAAAAGGCTATACTCAACAAAACTGGAGAACCTGGATGAAATGGACAAGTTTCTAGACAGATACCAGGTAGCAAAGTTAAATCAAGATCAGGTTAATGATCTAAACAGTCCAATATCCCCTAAAGAAATAGAAGCAGTCATTAATAGTCTCCCAACCAAAAAAAGCCCAGGACCAGATGGGTTTAGTGCAGAGTTCTATCAAAGCTTCAAAGAAGATCTAATCCCAGTTCTTCACAAACTATTCCACAAAATAGAATCAGAAGGTACTCTACCCAACTCATTCTATGAAGCCACAATTACTCTGATACCTAAACCACATAAAGACCCAACAAAGATAGAGAACTTCAGACCAATTTCCTTTATGAATATTGATGCAAAAATCCTCAATAAAGTTCTCGCTAACCGAATTCAAGAACACATCAAAACAATCATCCATCCTGACCAAGTAGGTTTCATCCCAGGGATGCAAGGATGGTTCAATATACGAAAATCCATCAATGTAATCCATTATATAAACAAACTCAAAGACAAAAACCACATGATCATCTCGTTAGATGCTGAGAAAGCATTTGACAAGATCCAACACCCATTCATGATAAAAGTCTTGGAAAGATCAGGAATTCAAGGCCCATACATAACCATGATAAAAGCAATATACAGCAAACCAGTAGCCAACATCAAAGTAAATGGTGAGAAGCTGGAAGAAATCCCACTAAAATCGGGGACTAGACAAGGCTGCCCACTCTCTCCCTACCTATTCAACATTGTACTTGAAGTCCTAGCCAGAGCAATTAGACAACAAAAGGAGATCAAGGGGATACAAATCAGAAAAGAAGAAGTCAAAATATCGCTTTTTGCAGATGATATGATAGTATACATAAGTGACCCTAAATATTCCACCAGAGAACTCCTAAGCCTGATAAATAGCTTCAGTGAAGTAGCTTGAGTTAATAAAATTAACTCAAGCAAGTCAATGGCCTTTCTGTACACAAAGGATAAACAGGCAGAGAAGGAAATTAGGGAAACAACACCCTTCTCAATAGTCACAAACAATATAAAATACCTTGGCATGACTCTAACTAAGGAAGTGAAAGATCTGTATGACAAGAACTTCAAGTCCCTGAAGAAATAAATTAAAGAAGATCTCAGAAGATGGAAAGATCTCCCATGCTCATGGATTGGCAGGATCAACATTGTAAAAATGGCTATCTTACCAAAAGCAATCTATAGATTCAATGCAATCCCCATCAAAATTCCAACTCAATTCTTCAACGAATTAGAAAGGGCAATCTGCAAATTCATCTGGAACAACAAAAAACCTAGGATAGCAAAAACTCTTCTCAAGGATAAAAGAGCCTCTGGTGGAATCACCATGCCTGACCTAAAGCTGTACTACAGAGCAATTGTGATAAAAACTGCATGGTACTGGCATAACGACAGACAAGTAGACCAATGGAACAGAATTGAAGACCCTGAGATCAACCCACATACCTATGGTCACTTGATCTTTGACAAGGGAGCAAAAACCATCCAGTGGAAAAAAGACAGCATTTTCAACAAATGGTGCTGGCACAACTGGCGGTTATCATGTAGAAGAATGTGAATTGATCCATTCCTATCTCCTTGTACCAAGGTCAAATCTAAGTGGATTAGGAACTCCACATAAAACTAGAGACACTGAAACTTATAGAGGAGAAAGTAGGGAAAAGCCTCGAAGATATGGGTACAGGGGAAAAATTCCTGAATAGAAAAGCAAAGGCTTGTGCTGTAAGATCGAGAATCGATAAATGGGACCTCATAAAGTTGCAAAGCTTCTGCAAGGCAAAAGACACCGTCAATAAGACCAAAAGACCACCAACAGATTGGGAAAGGATCTTTACCTATCCTAAATCAGATAGGGGACTAATATCCAATATATATGAGGAACTCAAGAAGGTGGACTCCAGAAAATCAAATAACCCCGTTAAAAAATGGGACTCAGAACTGAACAAAGAATTCTCACCTGAGGAATACCAAATGGCAGAGAAGCACCTGAAAAAATGTTCAACATCCTTAATCATCAGGGAAATGCAAATCAAAACAACCCTGATATTCCACCTCACACCAGTCAGAATGGCTAAGATAAAAAATTCAGGTGACAGCAGATGCTGGCGAGGATGTGGAGAAAGAGGAACACTCCTTCATTGTTGGTGGGATTGCAAGCTGGTACAACCACTCTGGAAATCAGTTTGGCGGTTCCTCAGAAAATTGGACATAATACTACCAGAGGATCCAGCAATACCTCTCCTGGGCATATATCCAGAAGATGTTCCAACCGGTAAGAAGGACACATGCTCCATTATGTTCATAGCAGCCTTATTTATAATAGCCAGAAGCTGGAAAGAACCCAGATGCCCCTCAACAGAGGAATGGATACAGAAAATGTGGCACATTTACACAATGGAGTACTACTCAGCTATTAAAAGGAATGAATTTATGAAATTCCTAGGCAAATGGATGGATCTGGAGGGCATCATCCTGAGTGAGGTAACATATTCACAAAGGAACTCACACAATATGTACTCACTGATAAGTGGATATTAGCCCAAAAACTTAGGATACCCAAGAGATAAGATACAATTTATTAAATGCATGAAACTCAAGAAGAATGAAGACCAAAGTGTGGACACTGTGCCCCCTCTTGGAATTGGGAACAAAACACCCATGGAAAGAGTTATAGAGATAAAGTTTGGAGCTGTGAAGAAAGGATGGACCATCTAAAGACTGCCATATCCAGGGATCCATCCCATAATCAGCTTCCAAAAGCTGACACCATTGCATACACTAGCAAGATTTTGCTGAAAGGACCCAGATATAGCTGTCTCTTGTGAGACAATGCCGGGGCCTAGCAAACACAGAAGTGGATGCTCACAGTCAGCTATTGGATGGATCACAGGGCCCCCAATGGAGGAGCTAGAGAAAGTACCCAAGGAGCTAAAGGGAACTGCAACCCCATAGGTGGAACATTATTATGAACTAACCAGTACCCCAGAGCTCTTGACTCTAGCTGCATTTGTATCAAAAGATGGCCTAGTCGGCCATCACTGGAAAGAGAGGCCCATTGGACTTGCCAACTTTATATGCCCCAGTACAGGGGAATGCCAGGGCCAAGGGGTGGGGGTGTGTGGGTGGGGGACTGGGGGGGGGGAGTGTATTGGGGACTTTTTGGATAGCATTGGAAATGTAATTGAGGAAAATACCTAATTTAAAAAAAAAAAGAATTGTAGCTGGACTGGGGTAAAAGAGATGAAGGTTCCTTTTAGATAGAATTTTACCACAGTATCTAAAACAGCAGTGGGTTAAATGACCTTTCCACGGGAGTCTTCTAAAACCATTTGGAAGCACAGATGTTTACATTAGGATTCCTAACAGTAGCAAAATTACAGTTATGAAGTAGCAATATGGTTTGGGGTCACCACAACATGAGGAACTGTTATTAAAGCGTCACAGAACTAGGGGGTTTGAGAACCACTGAGCTAAAAGGTCTTTTTGCATATGTATCAAGAACAAATGGAGCTGCTGTAGAGTGAGAGCTATTGGGAGAGCTTGCACGGAACATTTTGTTTGGCTATAGAGCGAAGGTCAGTAAGTAAAGCATTTAAAAGACAGGGTAAACATACAAGTATAAGGAAAATAAGGAGAAAAGAAGTGATCCAGGGGAGGATCCAGAGTAGCAATGATAGAGGAATTTTAATCCAGCAATATAGCAGCTCTGACCAGATCCAAAGACCTAATTCTGTGTGATCCACCTGGAATTCAGACACACCATACACCGTTAATCCTTCTGGCTTTCATACAAACATGCCCTCAGTACACACCTTTAATCCCAAGCAATGCCACCTAATTGAGAGATCAACAAAGTGATGGATCAGAGAAAGACTTGACAGAATGAGCAGAGATAGGATACACCCAACACTAAGGAGAATAAAGAGGAAAGGGAGGTTATTTAAGAGCAGTGCAGGAAGGAAAAGCTCGTCAGTTGGAAGTCAGTGTAGTAAGTGCAGATAAGTCTGTAAGTGGTTCATGCAGCACAGTACAGGTCAACAGAAGCATCCAAGCCAGAGAATAAGAAGGAGGCAGAAATTTAGAATAAATTATGAGAGTTAGTTTGAACCAAGTACAGCCATCCAGTGAGAAGCTGAGAGAAGCCAGGTTGATTCAGTCGGCTGGGAGAAGAGTTGAGCCAGAACAGCTGAGTTGAACCAGCCAGCCAGAGTTCAGAAAGAACTAGAAAGGCTGAGCTTATTCAGCAGAAAGCTAAAAACCACTACTCAATGCTCTTCTTCTTTGATAGCTCCATTCAAGTTTCTAACTAACAGTAAAATACACACTATTTGCCTCTCTTTACCAACTTACTTCACTTGATAGACATAATGTCCTGCAGGCCCACCCATATTTCTGTAAATGCAATTGTTTTATTTTTATAACCAAAGAATATTTAAGCACATAAAAGGTTAACAGACAAAGCCTGAAGCTGAAGCCTTCATGGTCCAGGTTTGTAGGGTATTAGATTATAGGGAGACTAGAAGCTTCCAGGTCTAGGCCTGCGGATAGTTGCATAGAATCACTCTGGGTTCAGCTAAAGCTATATATTCATAAAGCTTGGGTACAGCTCTCATCATATAACATCATCTGAGGAAATAAAAGTGACATTTATGTTTATAGGGGTTAGATGGTAGAAGAAACTAGAAGCCCATACATAGGAGGAGGATTGTGGTTGAAATTTTATGGTCTCTGTTGCTGGCCCTAGGTCCCACTTCAAACCAGCTAGGATTTCCTGGCCAAAAAAAAAAAAAAAAATAGCATTGACAGCCTTAGCATGAGTCAGATCTTTTTAAATTTGGAGGGCTAAGACAGTCAGAGTTGCGCTGATCCTGAATACCAGATTAAACCAATCTGAGCTGTCAAGACACAGAGGATAATTATCAGAGGATAATTATGCAAAGAAGGCTTTAGTCCAGATGTTTTACTTCTGAGTTCCCAAAAGCAAAGTCTAGAGTGGCAAGAAGGAAGATGAGGTGGATGGCCCATGGCCTGTTAGTCCACTTTCAGAGGGTACCCAAACTGCTTTTCAGGGCTTGTGGATGTTGATCTGTTGGTGACTGCTTAGAGCTGACATGATAGATGAGGGGAGTAGCAGATAGAGTGTCTCAGAAGAGAATCCATCCAAGGAGACACGATAAAACCTAACAGCTGGTAGAAGTCCAGGGGGTAATAACTGTACAACTTGGTGGGGAACATTAAGAGACAAAAGTTACAGGAAGAAAAATTTTATTTCAAAATTAACATGAATCAATATAAGGTTAAGTATAAAGTTAAGGTTAAATGAAAATGTACGGCTGGCTGGACCATGACCAGAGTTCTATAGAAAGCTCAGGAAACTGCAATTAGAGAGTTTAATATATCAGACTCCTGTATAAGAGACATGAACCTGGAATCTTTATAAAAAGAAGTCAGATAAAGTCAGCACCTAAGGAATGAGTCTGAGTAGAAAGTGTCTGAGTGATAGTCTTTGTTTCCACATGTGATAAACTTAGTATGCTTGTTTAATATATAAGCAACAGCATCGATTATTAATGGAGTAAAAATAGTATCTCATTTAAAGCACTTTTTTGGCTAGAAATCATTTGATAAGGTAGAATTTTAAAAATTGGCACTATGAGCTTAAATGACCATAGCTTATTTATATATAGCAAATATATTTTATATTGTCAGGTTATGTAAAGTGACAATTTCCATCTAACAAAAATGTTGGGAGCCATTAAGACAACACAGTTGTCCTGATCTCTGAATTGGGCCTCTTCCCCGAGAAGAAAAGGGGGTCAAAAGTGGGCCACCGACACACTGCTTCTGAGAACAACCACAGAATGTTCCAGCCCTAAGTCATCGCAGATGTCCTGACCACACCCTGATACCACCAAGTTCCTGCTTCCCCACATAGCTGCCAAAAGAAAAAATTTCTATCCCCTCCCCAGTCATAAGTACTTCTCCTTTAGCTTGTGCAATTCTATTGCCCCACACCTCCCGCTGATAAGTACCGGTACTTCCCCTTTTGCTTGTGCATTTAAACCTTGGACCTGGCTAATACATTGGGGCCTTGATGCAACTCAGAACGTTTCCATGTCGTTATTCGCACAAGGTTCTCTTCTCTCTTTTCCCCCCATTTAGTTTTTAGGAGAAGGTCCCCTCGAGACCCTCGAATAACTGGACCTGCTGGACAGGTCACAAAAACAGATTATTTTTACTTCCCAATTTAAGGATACAGCCAGAGACAGTGACTATCTTGTACTTCTCTGGAATATTTTATAATATCGAAAGTTACTGCATGTCAGTGACTACACTGAACACCCAGAATGGTTTCCTAAAATTAACCCTATTAGCAGAAAATAACCCTTTTTACAAATCTCTGCATTCTCATGCTATACACTCAGCCAACAGATGAAAGATGAAAGCAGTCATGTCATAAGAGACTGAATTATAAAGTAGGCTAAAGCCAACTCTTTACTCCTCCTGCCAATGGGAAAATCTCTAGGTTGTCATATACCTACAGCAGTAGGCATATTTCTTAAGGTCACTCTATTTAAAATCAATTAATTGGCCAGGCAATGGTGACTTGCACCTTTAAATCTCAGAACTCAGGAGGCAGAGGCAGAAGGATCTCTGTGAGTTTGAGACCAGACTGGTCTACAGCACAAATTCCAGGACATCCAGGGCTACACAGGAAAACCCTGTCTCAGACTAAAAAAAAAAAAAAAAAAGTAGACTGTTTAGGGTCCTAATTTGCAAAGGAAAGTAAGAAAATTATATGAGCTTTTGGCTTTTAGAATTTCTTGGAAAACTTACACAAGCACCACTACCAAAGCCCTTATCTTCCTTGTAGGCTTTCACTACCAAAGCCCTTATCTTCCTTGTAGGCTTTAAGTTAAGAGCACACACACTGGCCCTGCAGCTCTGTATATGTGTAGAGACTAGTTTGCATTCTTAAAGCTCCATGGGTGAGCCAGAATTAGAGACAATGTTCTTCATCTGTTATCTCCTCCTGAAGCATTCGAGGGCTTGGGACATCACTAAATAGAATGATTTGTCAACAGATATAAAACCAACTCTCAAAGACACCACTTCAATATTCTGAATAACTTTCAAAGGTGTTTTGATGACAGAGCGTTTGGCATCCTTCTTTAATGAGGGAATATTGGAGGCTAGGGTGTGGACCTTGAATTAGCTTGTGCTAAGAAGAAGACTTGAATGTCAGGATAAAGGGTATGACCAATTGCATTAGAGTGCAGGGACCATACTACTCAGTGGTAGGCTTATGTACGAGGTTCCTCTGTTCTCAGCACACTTATAAATCTGTTCAGGAGACATTGAAAGCAGAGTCGTTGCTATTTGCCTCTCTGTTGTTTGAGACATTTAGGATGTGGATGCAGACCCTGAGATCCTTTATTGGCTAACATACTGCATTCCCCTGTCACATGAGACATGAGAGACTTTACACAAAAAAGGAGGGTTTTGTTTTTGTTTTTGTTTTCTTGGCCTACCTGCAGCCAGTAGACATATACAGCCAGAAAGTGGGCAGGCCTATGATTCAGGAGGCAGAAACAGCAGTTTTCTGGCTGGTCTTATTTTCCATACATTCTTGTCTTGTAATGAGGCTAGCATACAACTTACTCTGGTGGGATAGTGCTCCCTCCAAGGGAGCTTGTACTCCATCAAGTCAAACTACTCTTGTCTTGGGGTTTCATGCCATGTAGATGTGCCATGAATTTAACCCATTTTACACAAGCAAGCATTCTTTTTTTTTTTTTTTCCTAGTATAAAATGAAGTTTATTTGGGACATGGGAAGGGGCTTTGGAGAAGGGACTAGAGGCAGAGAAAGAAAGGATACAGAGAAGGAGAGAAAGAGAGAGGGGGGAGAAATAAAGAAAAGAAAAGGCTGGCCAGGAACACATGAAGAGATAGAGGGGACAGGGATGGAGAAAGAGAGGGAGGGAGAGAGCACATCCAATCTTTATAACCAATTTTGATATACGTGGTTTTGAATGTTATTTTACATTAAACAGACTTTAAGTGTCCTTTAAACTTGCTTTGCTTTACCTGCTTTGAGCTTAGTTCTGACAACATATGCAGAATACTGTGCATAAATATAGTCCACAGAGAGGCTGGGGATCTTATTTTTCTGATCCTATCCTAGCATCCCTTTACCAAATGGCAGGTTTTTATATGACTCCATTTAAAACAAACCATCTTGGGAGCCTGGTGTTGTTTCCTTAGTCTAAGACAGGGAATACAGTGATAAGTGAATACAGGAATAAGGCTACCTCATGGTCAGCCTTAACCATGATGTCTGAAAAGTCATATGCCATGTGACTTTTTTAACCTTAGTAAGACGGTGACTAAGTCACATGGGTGGCAAAACAGCTGCCTGGTTGCTATTTACTCTAAGACATCAGCCAAGAACATTTTGGCTCTATTTCATTTATGTATGTTCTATTTGGGGGTTTGCTTTGTATTTGGAATCAATGTATTTGTGGGTGTCCCTTGTTTCTTTACATTAATTGTATATAGACACTGCTGGTACTGCCTCTTAGAACTGCTTAGGGTGATATTCCTTACTGTTTTGTTGCATTGTGTAAATTTATTTCTTTAAGAAAAATGTTTCCCTTCATTTTGAGTTTTTCATTAACCTATTGGTCATTCAAAAGACAATGTGAATTTTTTAAAAAGATTTACTGTATCTTTACTAGGTTTGTAAATTTTCTAAAATTTCTCCTGTTGATTTCAAGCTTTTATCTTTCTATTGTTGTTAGAGAAAATACATGTTAGATTTTAATTTTAAAACACTTTTGAGATTCATTTTGAGGCCTAGTATATAGCCTGTTGTGTTAATTACCTTATGGATTTCTAGGGAAAAATACCCTGACAGAAGCTACTTAAAGGGGTTGGGGCAGTTCAAACTTTGAACTGGTGTACAGTTCAAAGGTACAGATACCTCATGGTGAGGAAGTGTGAAGCAGCTGTTGACAGCATTGTGTCTCCACTTAGAAAGCAGAGAGATGGATACTAGTGTTCAGCAAAATTACTTTTTTTTAAAATTCAGTCTGGGACCCCAGCCAATGGAATGATTTTACCCTTATTCAGGAGGGTCTTCCTACCTCACGTAATTCAAAGAATCCTCTGGTAATTCTAAATATGATTCAATTGACAACCAAAACTAGCCATTACGCCTTGCTAGTGAATGTGTCCGTGTATGTGAGAGAATTGTGTGTTCTGTAGCTACTGGTTAACTTATTCTCAAGTATTTGTTATGTCTACTTGGTGCTAACGTAGTTTAACTCTTATGTGTTTCTGGGTTTTCTTTGGTTAATTTTACTTTGTGGGAGAAGCTGAAATATGTCCATTACTGAAAGCAGTATGTTGGGAGCACAAAGGTCCTTGTGCTGACTGATCACTAGGGAAATCAGCAATGGTAATCATGTAGAGTTGTCTCTTCAAAGAAGGAAATACATGTTTTCCACCCAGAAGTCTGAGAGTAGAGATTGTTAATCATGCGGTGACCTTTGCTCTCTGTAGAGCAATCCTCCAAAATGTTTGCTCCAGACTCTTTCTCACTAGACCTGTATCTTTACCCTTGTTTCTCAGTCAATAAGACCCATCCATAGGAGAGATGTAACATGTATAGCCCAAATGACCTCACTGTCTATATGATAGGCCGCTCCATAGCCTTTCCTAGACCCTTAATCTAATACATGTAGCCTATCTCTAGAATCTTCTTGGAAGAAATGGCATGAACTTTGAGTTGAGTTTTGATGTCAGTATGCCTCTTTGTGCACAGAGAATTTTATTACACCAGGAAGCACCCCCCCCCAAATTGTACTGTTCTTAAATATGCTAACAATAAATAACCTGGTGTCAGACTCTCTGGAAGTTTGAAGCAGCAGTGTGTAAGTGAGCCTGAACCAAGTTTTCCTTCTTGCCTCTCAGGTTCGTTTATTCTTTTCTCTGATGGCAGCCATGCTTGCAGAGATCCCCAACAATAATATATTTTTGTTTGTGTCTCTCTCAGATCTTACTTTGTTGAGCTGAGTTCATCTATATTTACAATGGCTGTTTCCTCCTCTTCAGTTAAATAATGACCTTGTCTCTATAGATTTTAATTTAATGTTTAAGTTTCATCTGACACAACTCTTTTTGTACTTTTGCTGTCACTCTATAAATAACACAGAGAGGCCCTCTAAACTGTAATGCTGCTTGAAACAAGTAGTAAACATTACTGTGTGAAACACATGCCATACAAGCAAAGAACAGATTGGAAGAGATAGAGGAATGAATGAAGTGTGTTAAAAACAAAGCGGGCGAGATTACATAAGTGTTTTTGGAATAATAATTCTGGCTTCAAGGTTCAGCAAGAAGGATGGCATCATTACATCTATAAACAGGCAGCTGTTGGATACATGTCACTGCAGATATATTTTCTGAATAGGGCCACATTGGCTCTCCACAAGGTTGTAGTTCTGATAGTTTTCCTAGTTATTCTTTTTACCAGGCACACACATGTAAGATTCTGTCTTTTCCTATACTCCAGCATTAGTTATTAGTCTGTCTGTTACTTTTTGTTTTTACTTAGGGCTCTGTTTTAATCCTTAGAACGTTCACAAAGGAATGTCCTATCAGTAGATTATGTGTTTCCTCGGGATATAAAAAGGCTGCGCTATTTCCCTTTTCTGAGACAGGCAAAAATGCAGTGGGAAATTAAGGAGGTCATAATATCTGGGCAGAATGGCTTTGCCTTTGATCTTTATGGGGGATAGGAGACATATCTTAGCTGTGGTGATTTGCTGGCAGGCTTCTTTTGCCATTGGGCGGGCCAAGGTCATCTGACTGAATAAAAAGTGTTTACAGTTGTTTTACTAGTTTAGTAGCATGAATTCCTTTTAACTTCTTCCACTAAGACAGTAACAAAAGCACACACTAACATACACACAAACACATAAAACACACACACACACATACACACACACACACACACATACACACACACACACACACACAGACAGGGAGAGAGAGAGAGAGAGAGAGAGAGAGAGAGAGAGAGAGAGAGAGAGAGAGAGAGAGAGAGAGAGAGGAGAGAGAGGGAAAGAGAGGGAGAGAGAGAGAGAGAGATTGAGAGAGAGAGAGAGGATTCTCAGCATGAATGTCTCTCCAAGGACACAGGGCTCAGGTGAAGCTCAGTATTATAAGAGGTTCCCGTACCCTTAGTTCTGCATGGCATGGCATTTTTCCATAAAGTAGGACATTGGACCAAGGAACTAGACACTGAAGCTACTCTGAGCCAGAAAATAGGTTAGGTTACTCTTTAGGCTTTCAGCAAGCTAATGAGCAAAGACAAAAGCATGTCCAGTATCGCAAGGAGACACTTTATACATATAGGTTTCTCTCTCCTCCATGAGTAAAAGAGATTTATTTTGATATTTAAAGCTGTTAGGCTGTGGAGACTAGAAGGAAAATGAGGAGAGTGGCAAGAGGTTGCCAAGGAGATAGAAGCAGTTCTCATATCCTCGGAGAAAGCTCACCAGCTCACTCATACAACTTGACTGAACATCCACCGCCCCGATGTTTCCTGTTTGGTTGTCTCCGATCCCTCTAGGGACCCTTCCTCCCCTACCACAACACAATCTAGCTTTCTCTGATCCTCATAAGTAGTCAAAACTCTCTTTTCAAGTTAAAAACAAGTTCCTGCTTGCTTACATACGGTGTTTAGAATTGACTGGTTTTCGAATAAAATGTACAAAAAGCCTCCAAACTGCTGCTTGCTAATCTGTTTTTATTTTCCACCGTATTTCTCTTTACTTTGAAAAGTCCAGTGAAGTTTGTGTGTGCCTGTGTGTGCATTTGAACAGAGCATCCTCCCTAGTCCTCCATTCTGCAGAAACCTCCTACTTCTCCTACTCTTCACAAAAGCAGCTTATTCTAAGCTTGGATATCACCCCTTGAAGCTTTCCTCAATTTTACTATCTGCAATAACTTCTCTGGCACACGGCTCCCTCCTTGAGAATGTTTATTTTGCTGGTATATTTATTGACTTTCCAGAACAAGGAAGTCATTTTGTCTGACCCATTCAATGCTGGAGTCTTACTGTCAATCAGAGCATATGATTCACACTAATAACTCCCTTTCTCTTTCTGTATATTTCTTTATGGGGAACAAAAAAAGTTATCTAAGAGATATGTTAACCCTACATCCCCCATGATGGTTTATCTATATTATCAATTTGATAGGACCTAGAATCACCTAGGTGACAGGCTTCTTGTGCCTCTGAGGGCTTATCTAGATGAGGTTAGTTGACGAGGGAAGACCTACCCACTCTGACACCATTCTATAGGCCAGGGAGCTACAATGAATAAAAATGAGAAAATGAGCTGAGCACAAACATTCATTGACCTCTGCTTCCTGATTATAGATGCAATGTGGTGGCAGCCTCATTCTTAGTTCCAATATGTCACCTGACGGGTAGTGCTATAGCAACCTAGAGAGAATACCAGATAGATATGTAGAGAAAAGGTTTGACTGGTGTCTTAGTGCTCTATTGCTGTGAAGAGTCACCATGACCACATGAAGACTTATAAAGGAATTAATTTAATTGGGGCTTGTTTACAGTTTCAGGGGTTTAGTCCATTATCAGCATAGCAACATGAGGCAGATGAGGTGCTGGAGATGTAGTGGAGAGGTCTGTATTTGGATCTGTAGGCACCAGGAAGAGAGAGGCACTGGGCTTGGCTTGGGTTTTTAGAACCTCAAAGCCTACATCCAGTGATGCACTTCTTCCAAAAAGGCCACACCTCCTAAATCTTTCAGAAAGTGCCACCCTCTGGTGACCAAGAATTCAAACCTATGAGCCTATATGGGACATCCTTATTCAAACCAGAAGTGGGCAAAGTAAATGTATGGATCTTTCACCAGTCAGAAAAATGACTTTGGTGAAGGAAGGTGATCCGTGACAGGAAGTGGAAAAGGAGGGGTGAGTGTGAGCAGCATTCATGACCAGCATGTATGGTGATCACAAAGAAATCTACTATTGTGTATGCTATTATGCAAAGTATTAGCCCAAGATCTAACCACCCCCACCCCAACCTCACCCCCAACCCCCCTCCCCCCAAGATCCTGTTGTCAGCACAAAGGAGATTTATTTGTCCCAGAGGGACAAAGGGGAGGGAATAAGAAACAAAGAACAGGAGATAGAGGATGAGTGATGAAGGAGAAGGGGAAGGAAATGGGGGCTGGGGAGGGACAGTGGGGAGGATATTTATGCCTCTGGATTCAGGAAACACACAAGGCCTATAGGAAAATGGTGATTTCTAAAGGTAAAATGGGAAAGTCTGTGTTAGGATGCAGTGCTTGATTTTAATTGGGCATGCTCATTAGGTGAGCTTTTCATTGCTCTGCTTCAATACTTTGATAGCTGAACCCTGCTAGTCAGCCTCAGGAGAAGGAAGTGGCCAAATAAGGAAATGAACCTTGGGAGCTAGCTTTAGTTATGTAATCTAACAGTTTTTAGCCAGGTAAAGGGAATGGAAAAAAGGTCTGCCAGAGCCAAGCTCACCACACTTGAGAGGGCCAGAGTCCCTTCATATGTTACTTTAAAAAACAAAGTGCACTTTCTGAGAAAAAGAAAACAGGTTTGGGGTAAATTAATATGTAAAACTCAAAGCCACATCTTCTTTCTTGGTTATATATTAGTTGTGGAGGGTAAAAAAAATTTCTCTATAATTATGAGCTTTTGCAACAAAGTATCTAGACATTTCATTTACTGAGATGGGGAAAGACAGAACTGCTTAAGGGGAGGGAAATGATTTAATA
The DNA here is from genome assembly GCF_978045245.1 of Mus caroli. Classification (NCBI taxonomy): domain Eukaryota; kingdom Metazoa; phylum Chordata; class Mammalia; order Rodentia; family Muridae; genus Mus; species Mus caroli. The sequence goes on along the minus strand of NW_028227262.1, from coordinate 105,758,101 downwards.
TAAACAACAATAAAACTTATATGAAAGTCTCACATTGGAAATGTAAATGAAGAAAATACCTAATTTAAAAAAAAAGAAAAAAAAAGAAAGTCTCACTTGATATATTTGTCTTGATGATGATATGTTGTTGATGATGACATGTTGTTTTTGTGTGAATTGATTACAAACATTGTGGCGCCATCAAAATTCTTAAGTTAAAAACTAGCCCTTGTTTTTTGTAAATAGTGAGTCAGATCACTTTCTAAAATGAGAAAAACTCATTATATCAAAAAGAACAAAAAAATCTCAATTTAATAAATGGAATGCAATACTTTCCAGTACACTAGTAGATTTTTTATGAAACTAGACAAATTGATAGTTAAGTACATCAAGAAAAAGTACATATAAAGAGCCAATAACATGTTTTGAAAATATATCAGTAAGAGGATTTGTTTCTCTGCTAAGAATAAAAAAATATCTATTACCACAGTTTTAAAACTAGCTAATGTCGTCTTCTAATTAGATATTTTGGCAGAGTAAAATAGATTTCAGAAACAAACTAATGTATATAGAAATATGCTTCATGATAAAGCTGACATTTTATATTAGTGGAAAAATATAACACATTTAGAAAAAAATTAATAAAATTATATAAACATGGAAATGATTAGAAATCAATACCCATCTCACATCATAAAAAGATACGTTTCTAAAGTACTAAAAAGCAAAATATAAAAGTCCATTCTACCAGGTATAGTGGATGGTTTATGTATATTATCCCAGGATTCTAGAGACTGAGGTCAGAGAGTTGTATCAAATCTTCACATAAATGCTGTTGGCTGTCTTTTGAAACCCACAGAGATTCAGATCTGTGGGACCCAAAGACTTAGGCTTTCAACAATGCCACCAGTAGCCTAACCTAAGCTCAACTCCCTAAGGCCAACAGGCTGCTTTTCATGCGTAGTAACTGGGGTTAAGGGTAAGGTGACAAACAGAAAAAAAAGTAATGATTGATTATTTAATTCAGCCGTTTCTCCTTCCACTTTCCACCCATTTTGGGTGCAACATCTAGGAAGACGTGGAGAGGAGAAAGATCAGAAGTTCGAACCAAAAATACTCTAAGGGTCAGGGATTAACAGCTAACTCCTGGTTGGTTCCATCTTGTATATATTTGCATAGACCCGTACCCCTGCCAATCAGAGCCCATCTGAGTCTATAAATTAGGGCCTAAAGGTTCAGGATCGAGAGACACGTTGGACAACTGCTCCAAGGAGGAAGAGAAGGAAATTTCAGAGTCTGAAATTGATGGAGTCCCATACATACTCCAGCTTCTATCCAGATTCTAGCTCTCAGCTGGCCCCTGGCTGTGATTCAGGGGTGGGATGAGCAAGTGGGTGTGGGGTGGGACAGAACTCTAAGACTTGCCAGAGAAAGATCCATTGCAGACTTAGCAACATCAGGTTCTCACTGCTTCTACTCACAGAAATATTGCACCTGCTTTATATGTTGGGAATTTGTTTCCTGCCTTTGGGCTACCTTCTGCTTCAAGAACCAACATTACTACCTCAGACTGAGCTGCACGGCAAGACTTGTTGGGCCATCAGACCTTTTCTGTTATTTGATGCCCTGGTCCTCTTTCATTGCTTGGCAATGGATGCTCTCAGTTGGCATCCTGAGACCCTTTTAACACTTAGAGCTGTGCTGCTTGTCAATAATCTCTCAATTGACGCCATGACGCCTTTTGAGGTCATGGAGCTGTAACACAGATACTTTTGGTTGGCCTCTCTAGGTCTCAGGGTTTCTACTTCACATTTTGATTCTTAACTCCTTCTTGGCAAATAAAATTCTACCTATTTTCATTACTGTATGCCCACTCCATTCTTGGCAAGAAGGGCAAGAGAAGAACTCTAGGTAGAAGAGTGGACTGTCTCAGCACCACCATTGCAGCTCCCCTTTATCATTTTCTGCTGTCTCAAATCAGTGTGTGGAAATATTTTCCTTCAGCCTGGAGGATGTTGCTAGCATTAATTATGAAGCATTTCTTCTGGGAACAAATTCTCCAAGCTTTTATTTTTCTGAAAACATCTTTGTCTCACTTTCAGTTTGGAATGATGTTTTGTTAGGACAGAAAATTTTAAATTAATAGAAATTGTCTTTCAGTGCCTTAAGGAAGTGTTCACATTACTTTTTGGGTTACTTGTTACTGAAACTAGGTCTGTGGTGGGCTTGTTTGATCCCATCAATACTGCATCCCCGGGTATATATTTGTGCGCCCATTTGCTTTTTCAAGTGGGTCCTTGGCTAGTGGATTGTGATGTGTTTAGAAATAATATTCGTTGTGTTTAGTATAGCTCTACTTTATTAAGCCTCTTAAATCTAGAGATTCAGATTATCAATCAAATTCATAGTTTTCCAGTAGTTCACAAAAGTCCATTTTCAGTAGGTTTTTTTTTTCTCTTTGTGCTTCTGTTTGCACAGTAACTTTCTGATGAAATTCAATGATTCTTTTCTCTTGGAAATTATAATCTACTGATATATCACACCTGTGAAATGTTTGTTCAAGGTATTGCATTTTCAAAGCTAGACACTTCATTTGTTATTTTGTAAGTGTCCTTCAAGTCTCTTTAAATCCTTGAGCATAATTGTAATGGATGATTTTGTGTCTTTATCTGCTGATTAGATTGTACTTGACGGTTCAGAATCTCCTTATAGCTTTTTACTTTCTGCTGTGGGGTAAGTATTTGTGGTTCTTTCAATGTCTTATACTGTTTTTTAGTTTGGATGCTGATTGTGATTTTTAAGTTGTAGAGTGTTTACATTCTGTTTATTTAAATATTTTAGACATTTGCTAAGCAGCTGCCTGTGAGTCCCCTCTGTCCTACTAAGGTTTGTCTTTAGTGTCCGGGGTGGTTTACAATAGTAACCACTCTAGGACTCCAAGCCTCTCTACAAAGGCTTGACTTTTCTGGTATTTGTCCTGTGTGCCTTGTGAATGTAGCAGTGGATCTCCTGCCTGGCTGATAACTTCAGTATCTCTCAACCCTGTGTGGGCTTGGGATGGATTTACTTATACTCTTCCTGTTGTGCCTTGCTTGGTGCAATAGAGTTGCTCATAACAAACGCTGAGGTGGTCATAGGTCTCATCTAGTTCTATTTCTCACAGATGTATTGTGATGAGTAATTTTTGACAACCCAAAATAAATTAGAGTCGTCTGAGGAGAGGGAATGTCAATGGAAGAATTGTTTCCATTCCATCAGAGTAGACTATGGGCATGTCTGTGGGGTATTTTCTTGATTGATGTTGAAGAAGAAAGGAACCAGACCACTGTGTGCCATCCTTCCCTGGACAGGCACTCTAGGCTATAAAGAAGAAAGATTTGAGCGTGCCAGGGGAAGCAAGCCTGTAAGCCCAGGGGAAGCAAACCCATAAGCTGTGCCCTCCATGGTTTCTCCTTCAAGCCCCTGCCATGAGTCCTTGCCTTGGCTTCCCTCAGTGATGGACTTTGATCTGCAAACTAAAACCCTTCACCCATGTTGATTTTGGTCAGTGTTTTATCACAGCAACAGAGAAGGAAACTGGGACAGTATTTTTTTCTTTCTATTTCTATCTTTCATATATCTTGTCCATTTGGGAGCAAGTAGAAGTTCTTTCCAGTAAGTTTAAGATCAAAGCATAAATCCCCAACAGTTCAACAGAAACTGCGTGTGCATAGTCAGTAGTTTTTGACGATTGGGCCACAACAGAGGATGGACAATTGATTTAATAGTGTTTTCCATTAAAGCCATAACCTGTAGAAGAGCTTTTTTCTTTGGTCTTTTAACTTTGATACTCAGCTATTCCTGAGCTCACTCTTTTTTGTTTGTTTGTTATTGTTTTATTTATTTGTTTGTTTGGCGGTGGTGGTGTTCACAGTCTGTGGAAGGTGAAGTTCTTGCTTTCTGTTAATGTGGCCCAATAAGTCTCTTTCTGAAATTTATTCTGCCACTTAAGCAGTCTGAGTATATTTTTCTATTTATATTATAGTTTTTTCTATGTTATGATACTGTCAAATTTTTGCTCCTCTTTTTTTCTTTTGATTTTGGTTTGGTTTGGTTTGGTTTTGATTGGTTTTATTTGTTTGGTTTGGTTTCTGTTGGTTTGTTCTGTTTTGTTTGTCCAGGGTCTCCCTATGTAGCCCTGGCTATCCTGGAACTCACTAAGTAGACCAGCCAGACCTTAAACTCACAGTTATTTGCCTGCTTCTACTCCCCCACTTTTTATTTTTTTCATCACATAGATTCTTTTGTAATCCTTTTCAACCTCTTCAATGTGAAGATTTTAGACTCAGTTCTTCTGTTGGTGGTGCGCTGACTCCTTCCACCTTCTTTTTTTTTTTTTCAGCTTTTAAACATTTATTATAATACTGCATTGGTCATTTTTCACTGTTCTCATGATATGCAAAAGAAACATTGTAAGAAACATTGTAAGAAGAAAGCTTTATTTGACTTATGGTTTCAGAAATTTCAATCAAAGGTCAGCTGGGTCTGTTTCTTTGACTCTAGAATGAGGCAGAATATCATTATAGCAGAAGTGTGTCACAGAGGCTGCCTACCTCCTAGTGACCAGGAAACAGTAGAGGCCAGGACACTTCAAAGACACTCCCTCAGGGATCCACTTCCTCCACCAAGGCCTCACCTCCTCAAGTTCCCAAAACAATGCCACCAACTGAGACCAAAGCCTTCACCTCCTAAGCCAGAGGAGGACATTTGAAGTTCAAGCTACCTACATGCAGAGCAGTGTTCTCTTTGCTTAGGACAATGACTGGGATCCTGAGGCTTCCTAATTAAATTTTACTTGAAAATATCAGTTAGTAGTCTTTGGACCAATTTATGGCAAAAGCTTTCCAGTGAGCTTTTGTCACAGCTGATTTTTTTTCCCTTTCTTTTCAACCCTGCACAAAGCACAAAGACACTGTGTTAAATTCTCATGGTTGGTTGTGAGCATTAGTGGATTATGCAGGATTACATTCCCAGCAACTACCACATAAATCCCAGGTGATATATTTTGCCCCAAATGTGCATTATGGTTTTAGCTCTGGAAGGGCTGAATTCTTATTAACAGCAGATGAATACAGATGTATTCCCCTTCTTTTATTTAAGCGTGCGCTGAGCACTGCTTTAAATATTTTATATGTTATTTCATTCAGTCCTAGTAATATGCTAGATGATCTAAGTACTGCAATTAGTACTATTTTATAGATTAAAATGAGATCTATAATAATTTTCTTAGGTTTTATTGAACAGGTTCATATCACTGAACTTGCCTCTTGCTTTGTTTCGGCAGCTACAATCTCATTCCCATGTTTTTCAAGTTCAGATGCACACCCACCCACATGTACACATAGCTGTATATGCATACATATACATGTGTATTCTTATACTTGTGTGCACATGTAAATATAAGTGCATACCCTTATATAAACAATAGATACATATTGTTCATATACATATAGTTTAAATAGCTTATATAGTTTAAATAGCTTTAATATATTGATGCTTTTAGTGAGAGGATATTCTAATTTGCTTTCTGTTGCTGGAATAAACACCATGTCTAACAAAAACTTAGGGGAGGAAAGGGCTTATTTCAGCTTATACTTCCAGGTCATAACCCATCATTGACAGAAGTCAGTGCAGGGACTAAAGCAGAAATCATTGAGGATGCTGCTTTCTGGCTCACTTTCTGGCTTAGTCCCAGCCCTAGGTTCCACTAACTTTCTTATATGAGCCCAGGGTCATTTGCCTAGGGGAGGTACTGACCACAGTAAGTGAATCCCTTCCATATAAATCATTAGTCAAGACAATGCCCACACAGACATGCCCACAAACCAATCTGATCTAGGCAATTCCTCAGTTGACATGTCCCTTTCCCAGGGGATTCTAAACAAGCTGACAGCTAAATCTAATTAGGACAGAAGAGCTACATTCCGTGCCAGTTTAATACAGCATGGGCCTGGAATGTGCTAGAATGCCGGCATTTGGGGCTGTATACACGGCTTATATGTGAGCAGGCAAAAGGTGTGAGAATGTACCTTTTTGTTTTGAATTACAGAGAACACGTGGAAGGAGTAATATTTCACTTTCCTTCAGCGCTTTAGAGATGCTTTTACCTTCCAGTCCAACTCCTGACGTTCCATTACACAGTCCAATCCAATTAATGTGCTATATCTTCCTTGTTGTACTTTTTAAAAGTCCTTGAAAATGTCCACAGTCTTCTCATTCCAAGCCTGCATTAAGTTTAATAGTAGTACACAATGTTCCACTAAAAACAAAACAAAAAAACCAACCAAACAAACAAAAACTGTTCTCTGCTTGTCCTGATTTAGACAGCAGAGGGATTATTCTTAAACGAAGATGTAACTGTGACATTCTTGGACTGAGAATAACAGGGTATGGTCTCCCTGTGGACACACACACACACACACACACACACAAAACCCTAGAGCTTGAGGTAAAATATAAATTTGATATAGTTTCTGATTTTATAAATGAAGACATAGCACAAATAAAACTGTTTACAAAGCAATAAAATTGGGAAGGAAGGGAACACTACACATTTCAAATTTCCCAGAAAAACGTGATTTACCATAATTTCTATTCCATCAAATATTGATTAGGACAAAATGTCAGAAAATACAAAAATGTAAATGATGAAATGCAAGCACTAAACTTGCTGGCTTCCATTACTAAGATGTACATTTTGTATATAAAGAAGACTGATTGGGTAGTTTAGAGTCCCACATGCGTCTCTTGTTCCTCAGAGGCATGTGTCCCAGTTAATTCCTGTTAGTTCTTACTATACTAAGCTGCCCATAATTGGCTACATCAAATTTCCTTCCAATATGTATATATTGTAATATATTATTATATTTATTAATATACATTATACATTAAATATATAGTATATTATATATTATGCATCTATAACATCATGTTATATATAGTATATTTATATATTATATATTGTATGTATTTTATATGTTATATATTGTATATATTATAATATTTTTTTTTAAGATTGAATTTATTTTTAAAAGGTTTGATTTAATCACTTTCTAAGATACTGAAATCATTGACACAGCAGGTCTTCTAGCAACTGTGGTTCTGAGATACCCCAAAGTGTCACATACCTCAAAGAGCCTGATCTTCCAGCAACTATAGTTCTGAGACTCCACAAAGTGTCAAATCTCACAAGGAGCCTAAAATGTCAGTGCTTTTGCTGACCAGGGATGGTTTTAAGGAAATTTTCTACTTCTAATTTGTACTTAATGCTTTTTCTATTTTCTTTTTTTTTTTTATATTTTTTTTTATTACATATTTTCCTCAATTACATTTCCAATGCTATCCCAAAAGTCCCCCATAGCGCCCCCCACTTCCCTACCCACCCATTCCCATTCTTTTGGCCCTGGCATTCCCCTATATTGGGGCATATAAAGTTTGCAAGTCCAATGGGCCTCTCTTTCCAGTGATGGCCGACTAGACCATCTTTCGATTGTATATATTATAATATATAAATATATAATATATTATGAATTTATATAATAGTTAAGTATTCTATTATTAATATAACCACAAAATTATATCCAGTAATTAATTAGTACTGAAATTGTTGTTAAATACCTGTGATGTTTCAGACCTTGAGTCCCATGAGAACAGGAACCTTTCCATACCTCCTTGGCTACATCAAATTTCCTTCCCATGTGTGGTGTGTGTGTGTGTGTGTGTGTGTATGCTAGGAAGACTATTATTACTAGAACCACAAAAAATTATATCCAATAACTAATTAGTCCTAAAATTGGTGTTAAATACTTGTGGTGTTTCAGACCTCAAATCCCATAAGAACAGGAACCTGTCCATTAATACTGACTCTTTACAGGGTACTGTGTACATATGTAAACTCAATAAATACTTGTTGGAAGAAAGAAGGAAAGATAGAAATAAATATAATGAGCATTGTGCTTTTGCTCAAAATGAAGTTGGTGGGCTGTATATACAGCCCAGGGATAGAGTCCTCGCCTAGCACATGTAAACCCTAGGTTCAACTCCCAGTGCAGAAAAAAACAAGCAAGCAATAACAACAACAAGAATGAGCAATTAGTCCATGTATAAACTTCGTTAACACTTGACTGCAAGTCCTATGCTAGTTTTGATAAAAGAGAAAAATAAATGTCGTTCTGTTCTCAGCAAGGAATGTGACATTTAGAAAGAGAAGACTGATATTTTTATGATCTTTCAGCCATTTTCTTATGAATGAAAATATCCCGTCTTATGATCTGGATATGATTTCTTCCAGCCATGACAGAAACAAGCTGGCTCCATGTAGCCTGCTGTGTCATGGTTTTGGAACACTGTTTTAATGATGGTTGCTTAAAGTGGAAACTTTCACATAGTTTATTTATAAGATTAGCTCCCACTCCTTTTAAGTTACTCTTTCCAGAGTAAGTGAGCACAGTGTGTTTTGCTCAGTATTCTTCCTTTTCAGTTTATAAGCACACTATCCTACCTTCTGTCAGCCTTCTACAAATTACAGATATTCACAGTAGAGGGCAGCAAAGGAACACATGTCAAGATGGAATTCCTGGTACACGTGCTGATGCTCTTTGTGGGCTCCCTTTGGATGGTGTATGGCTAGGTCTTTCAAAGAAAGACAAGCAACTCCTAAAGGAAGAGCTCAGAAGACAGTGTGGAAATATGCCACTAGATACCCCCAAAACTGAAAATCAAGGAGAATCATAAACCCGTTAATCTACTTACTTCATGGACTGGAATGAACATAATATTTTTGCCAATAACAGAATATGGCTTTATTTTTTAATGTTTATCTTGTCTATTTTTCTGAAAAAAAAAGTGACAGTCATCATTTTTTTCAGACTGTATTTCATTACTTGGATAGGTAGAATTGAATTATCATCTTTTCAAAATTCACCCCTCGGAGTTGATATCAGGTAGTTTAATATTTTCTTATGTCTACGAAGGGTTAACAAATACAGAGAAGCATGTTCTGTAACACTGTAATCCTTGCACTCTGAGCCTCTGAACAGGACTGTTGTATATGCAAACCCTTGCTGAACCCATAAGATGCCTCTATTGACTAAGGAGCAGCTCAGAGCAATGTTTGGCTAGGATGAGGCCATCAAGTTAGAATATGTTAGCTTCATGGAATTTATACAGAGCCCTAAAGTTTGAAAGCTTGACAGATGGAACGATCTGGTTTGTTTTGTTTTTAAGGTCTCCTGTCACAAGAGGAGGTAGAGGTTGAAAGGAAATCAAGTAGGATTAACCTTGGCTGTACTTGTGGGTCAATCAAAGAGAGAGTCACTGTTAAGCCAGCCTCCTTATTTAGAGGCAAAACTGCTCAGGAGTGATGCTGTCCATACTACCTGGAAGTCTTTGATAGATACAGGCACAAAAGTAAAGGATGCAATAAGACAGCTGCTTGCTGATGGCATTTTTTTTTTAGAAAAACAAAACAAAACAGAACAACTGCTGGGGGGGGGGAGCAAAAAGTAAGTGTTCACTTTTATCAAACAATAGCATGCTCATATAGACAAAAATGATTATGGCAATCATAAATACTTATAGTTGTTTATATCAACGATAATGTAATTCCATGGTTTGTAGAGTCTGAGGTGCATTTTTTTGTTCTCCACATATCAAGACCATTGACCTCAGATGCATCTCTAATTGATGGTGGATACAGTGATTTTTCAAGCAGGAAGAGCATGGTTCCTATTCCATGTGAATGCACAGTTTGGCTATAGCTGTTTATTTCTTATCAAAAGAAACCATTCACCCAGACAAGTCATAAAATCAAATGCATGATTGTGTCTAAAAGAAGGCTAGACAAACACTTTAAAAGAGCTATAAAATAGCAGCTCCAAAAGGTAGAAAAGCATTGCATCAGGATTTAAGTTGGATTTTGTTTTATGGTACATAAAATAAAGATGTATGTTAAAATTAATGATATTCATATTTGATAAAAATGTAGGACTTTGTTTTCATTTTATGACTGGGGAATCTGAAGTCCAGAAAGACTAAGAAAATTTCTAAGAAAACATAAAGCTATATAATTCCTATCATAAATTTAATATCATAAATATTTCTAATAGAAATACTAAGAGTAACTCATTCACTCTTTTTCACTCTTTCTCATTAAAAACTATTAGTGTTTATTTCAGTCAGAGTTTCCATTGTCTTGAAGAGACACTATGACCAAGGCAACTCTTAGAAAGGCAAACATTTAATTAGGGCTGCTTACAGTTCCAGAGGTCCAGTACATTTTCATCATGATGGGAAGCATGGCAGTGTGCAGGTAGACATGGTACTGGAGGAGTCAGGAATTCTATATCTTGATCCGAAGGCAACCAGGAAAGACTGTCTTCCATAGGCAGCCAGGAGGAAGGTTTCTTTCACACTGAGTGGAATCTGAGCATAGGAGGAGAGTCATGTGACCCACCCCCACAATGACACACTTCCTCCATCAAGGATACACCTCCGCCAATAAGACCACACCTCCTAAAAGTGTCACTTCCCATGGACCAAGCAAATATTCAAACCATCATAGTGGTTTTGGCTATCCATTTAAAAAGAAAATGTGGCTTTTGTAAGTATATTAAAGAAAGAAAAGAAAAAAAACAAAATACTTGGAACACCAACTTACAGTAAGTACTGTGATGTTCTGTTCTAATACGGAAATTGAATAATTTTTAAAACAAAAATAATTAGTCCTTTGAGTTTTATACCATGGGATCATATTAACCCGCTTCCCTAGCTCTCCCCAGATCTACCCTCCCCATGTTTCCTACCAATACAACTTAGTGCTCTTCCTTCCTTCCCTCCCACTCCACTCCTTCCTTCATTCCTTCTTTCCTTCCTTTAAGACTGATCTATGCTGCCCACACACTCACATCTGTGATCTCTCACTGGACAGTAATCAGCTTACCAGGTTACACTCAGAGAAAACTGTATCTACCTCTCCCACACAAGAAAATGCATTTTTAAAAACCTAAATACCAAAAGGTTTATTTCATTAGTTGTTGATTAAAACATATTTGAAGCAGTGTGACTATAGGAAGCCCATAGAATAAACCCACCAAGATCCATAAAAAGTTTTAATAGTACGCAAACCTTCCTGCATCCTCAAGTGTTCTGTAGTTAAAATTTAAACATACAGACATAAAAGAAACAAGTGAATTAATTTATTACAAGCATTATATCTGCTTGTGTCAACAAGTCCACATCTCCTTACTCTGTAGGCAGAGTGTGAGCTACAGTTTGAAAGTCAATATAATTTGAAAGCCAGGCGATCCAGAGGACTATCACTGGAAACACACCATAGATCACCTAATAGTTTTGAAGTACAGATGTTGAGTCAGGCTCTGGATCCATTTCAAATTCACACTCAGCTTCTAGTTCTGAGGAGCAAATAAGGGCCAGCAGCAGTACTCATTTATCACATTCCTACAAAGGAGGTGCTTTTAGTTGCTATGGGCCCACATCAATCTGAAAACTGAGGTCTTGTTTGCTTGTCAAGAGTGCAAACAGAAGTATATTTCAATTTGAAGACAGGGAGGCCTAGGCCTTTTACTCTATGACCTTGAGGATAACTTCCTGCAGAACAGGCAAAGGCTACGTCAGGTCACATCAGGCTCTGTGTTTGAGGCAATGCTTCATATTAGGTGGTCTTCTATTTACAGAGTATGTAGCTGTGCACTACTGAGCAATGCAGGTGATGCAGTGTATTTTATTCCCTGGTGGCTTATTTGGCATAAACGGAGAGAAAAATGTTTCCTTTTTCAGGAGGGAAGAAGCACCCAAAGTGTCTCCTTTCAGTATCTAGCAAGTTAGCTGTCTCTGTTTCCCACTAATAGTTCTTTTGTCAGATAGGCTTTTGTCAGATAGGAGCTCAGCTGAAGTCTCTCCTGGTAAGGAGCTGCCATGAAAATATGTGGAGATTGTCTATCCATGTGGACCTTCTCTTTCAGCTGCTGGTATCTTCCTCTTCATAGTCAAGTACTCCTTTTTTTGGTGAAGTCTTTTGTGGATATGTTAGAAAGGTCCTGTACATTCATTGTCCATTTAATTTAAGACAAACAATTTTGAAGTGCATTTTATTGCCAATTGCAATTGGGTCTGAGCCGAAAGTTAGGGTTATTTCTATTTCTTCACAGAGACAAGGGGGCAGAAGTTCCGAGAAAACCCTTTTTAGTTCAGCATAACAAAGACATCCTGATCTGGGACTCCCCAGTAACTCCGGATTTCCCAGCAAAGATACAATTCCTTTGTAAGGACTGGAGAGAGAGACATTTTTATAGTCAAATATAAAAATAGCCCAACTACCAGAATTAGCACAGACCCATTATTTTATAAAAGAATAACAAAATAGAGGTTTTCTGAAAACTAATTTGTTTCACTAAGTTTCAAGCTGATCTTAAACCTTATTATTCCATTTGTATAAAAGATCAACTTGAATAGTTGACCATATAAACTTTTACTTATTTGCTTAATATTATCTTAGTTCAGTTTTAAACATAAAAGTTCTTTACAACTTAGATTTTATTGTGCATGTTTCGTCGATCTTAAAATTATTCTGTTTAGAATTACCTTTTGGGCGAAGTACTGTGGTGGCTACTCTTATAAAGAGAAGATGTGTTTGGAAAAGCTAACAGGATTAAAAAGCATGAGTGCTCAGAGAATTTAGACACACACACACAGATACACACACACACACACACAGGGGTGGGAGGGAGGGGGAGAGAAGGTACTTTAGAGGTTATAATTGCTGATGAGAAGCAGAATAGTTGACATATAAGCAAGATGAAAAAAAAAAGAACAATTACAAGACTTCTTATCTAACTCAAGTTAATTTATTATTTTTATTCTTTTTAATTCACAAAGCCATGCAAAAGCATTTCCTCCCTATCCTACATATCCACCTCTTCTTCCTGGTCTGGTGTCCCTCTGTCACTGATGTGGGCTGTTTCTAAGGAGTTCTCTCTAACCTTTTGGACTGGCTGGTTTGGGGTCCACTTGACACACGCTAGACTATCAGGCAGGAAGGAGCTGCAGTTGAGAAAATGCCTCCATGTGACCCAGATATAAGACATTCTTTTCAATTAGTGATGAGTAAGTGAGGGCCCACACCCACCCACTGTGGATGATGCCACCTGAGCAGGTGGCTCTGGGTTCTGTGACAAAGTAGGCTGAACAAGCCAGGAGAAACAAGACAGTAAGTAGCACTCCTCCATGGCCTCTGCATCAGCTCCTGCATCCAAGTTCTTGCCCTGTGTGAATTACTGTCCTGACTTCCTTTGGTGATGAACAGCAGTGTAGAAGTGTAAGCAGAATAAACTTTTTCCTCTCCAAATTACCTTTTTTGGTCATGCTGTTTCATTGCAGCAAGAGACACTTTAACTAAGATGACTTTTTCTAAGAGTCAACGGGCCTACTACATGTCAGTGAAATCTGAAGGGCAGGGTGTGTGGTGTATGTGCAAGCATACGTGTTATTTATGTGAAAGGATGGTGGTAACGACCTGGTGTAAATTGAACACTCCAGTGAGGTGAGTGTTTCTGAGAAGATGGGAGACATAGCAGCTGAATGTTAGTGTGGGCAGAAACTCATGTCGCTTCTTTATTCTTGCAATGATAGGAAGTTAGTCAGTGAGGAACATTAAGTTCCAAACTAAGAAGTAACAATTTTTCTCCCCAAATCCTGAAGACATGAATAGGATTTCTGGTGTGCTTTGTATTATCAGAGTAATTGTGCTGCAACTCGGACCAGAGCAATGAAGAATTAGGTGAAAATGTATAATGTGTCAGCTTTAATAGCTCAATTTTATTCTCAGATAACAGATTTGGTAGATACATTTTAAAATGCTTTATTAAGGTGTACTTCACTCATTTTTTTTTTTTTTTTTTTTTTTTTTTTGGTTTTTCGAGACAGGGTTTCTCTGTGTAGCCCTGGCTGTCCTGGCACTCACTTTGTAGACCAGGCTGGCCTCGAACTCAGAAATCCGCCTGCCTCTGCCTCCCGAGTGCTGGGATTAAAGGCGTGCGCCACCACGCCCGGCTTACTTCACTCATTTATGATATAAATATGAGTGTGCTTTCATACAGTCTTAGACATTTGCAACCATCACAATGAGCTCAGAAATTCACACCACAACATACAGAAACCTCATGCCCAGTACTGTGACCCCCCTTTTCCCTATTTGCCACTTGAGGGACATTTGGGTTTTTATACTTTCTTGCTGTTTTGAATACTAATTCTATAATAATGTTTAGCTTTTGTGTGCATATAACTTTTTATTTCTCCATGCTGTGCAACAAGAAGTTGAAATGCTGGGTCATTAAGGCACTCTGCAGTTCTGCAGGTCGTTTTCTGAGGCTCTTCAAGGTTGTTATATGGGGGAGCCACCACGCTTCTCATTGCCTCTGTAGTGCACGAGGGCTTTAAGTTTTCTGCATTCTTGTTAGTGTTGTTGAGTCTCACCATCTTGAGAGTGTGCAGTATCCTCTCATTAAAGTCCCCTTGATACGTGATAGTTTTGAGAATATTATTATATGCTTCTTGAGCATTTTAAGAATTTTTATTTTGTATATGTGTATGTGTTTCTGAATGTGCCACTGTACCCAACAGCTGGAGTACATTAGACATCAGCTGCCCTGTTCTGTCTCTCTCTGCCTTGTTCCTCTGAGACAGGGCTTCTCATTGAACCCAGGGCTAGGCTGGCAGCCCCAAGCTCCAGTCATCCTCCTGTAAACACAGCAAGGCAGTTAGAGGGGTATGCTGGGCCAAATTTGGCTTCTAGTGTGGGTGCTGTGGGTTTGAACTTATGTTCTCATGCTTATTTAGCTCTTACCTACAGAGTCTTGGCTAGTTTTGTATCTCCACTTCAGAAATGCCTGTTTAGAGCCTTTGCCCCTGTTAAATAGTTTTAATTCATGTTTATTCTTGAGTTGTAAGTTATTTATGTATTTTGGGCATACTTATTACATATGTAGCTTAAAATGATTTCTCCCATTCTGTGTGAGAACATTTTCATATTGTTTAATATTTGAAGATTTTAAAAATATTTCCTTTTTTCTTTTGTTGCTAGTCCTTTTGGCCTCGTGGCTGGAAGTTCTTTGTCAAATTTCAGGTCACAGGGATGTACCTTTAAGCTTTCCTTCCAGTCATATATTGTTGACACTTACTTTAGGATCTTTGATAGACTTTTTTTAAAAAATTGTTTTATTTATTTATATTTCAAAGGTTTTCCTCCTTCCCGGTTCCCACTCCGAGATTTCTTTATCCCATGCCCCTTCTCCTTTGCCTCTGAGAGGATACAAAACTTCTTGTCTACTATCCTTTTCTCTGTTCTTTTTTCCTCTCTTTCTTTCTCCTTTCCTCCTTGCTTGTTATTCTATGTTTTTTAAATATGCTTAGGCAGGTGAAGCTATAGTTCTGATAGATATCAAACCTAATCCACAGATCAGCAGGGAATATGCCCATTCTAATCAATATTAACTTTGCTAATCTATGAACATTTGTTTGTTCCTTTTCAAATATATTTCATGGTGTTTTGTAGTTTACAGAGAGAGCATTTGGTGCTGCTTTAATTTAATTTGTTGTGAAGTATTTTATTCTTTTTATGTTATTATGAATGAATTTAAAATTTTTACTTTTACATCATTCCTTACAAGCGTATAGAAATACTATTGATTTTTGTGTTTTTCTTGTTTCTTAAAATCTTGTTAACCTTCTTTATAGTTATAATACTTGATGGAATACTCTTGACATAAAAAAACAAGAACAGGAAGCTTCTATATAATTGAAGCTGCTTGCTTGAATGGTGGGAAGAGGCAACTGTAATGTCTTCTCTTTGCCTAGTCAAGTCAGATTTCTGTGCTCAGTAACACAACCAGCCTACCTGAGCATCCCTGCATTTGATTTCAAGCCATACCTCCCAATCCTTCTGCATCACAATGAGGGGTCACAAAAAAATATGAAAAGTAAACCCCACCTTGCAAACATTCATGCAGAGAGGACAGAGTTAGTCAGAGCCAAGGTGACTCCATGGCAGGCTGCAAAGTGGCACTTTGTGAGACTAGGCCTAAGTTTTTGTTTCCCAGAACTGAACAGTCTGAAACAGGTCAATTCCAGGAAAAATCACCCCTTATGCACACTATCAGGAAGCTGCCCCACCACCTAGCCTGAGCCAACTTTACAGGTGCCCAATCAGCAGCTGTATCAGCTGCCTCACCACCTAGTTTGAGCTAAGTGTAGTTTATCAGCAAAAGTCTTCAAAATTCCCCAGAACCTTAACCAATCACAAAGATATCTATACCTGGAGCTAGAACCAACCACTGAAGGTAAAGAAATATAAAAGTCACTTACTCCTATCCTAATAGGCTTTAAATTGACCATACAAAGTCCACACCTTTATCTTCCATCCTGATATATGGTGGACCTCTGCATTCAGGTTCTCTGCAGAATAAACACTCTTTGCTATTGCATACTATTTGAGTCTGGGGTATCATTATTTGCAATGGATCTTTACAATGCAACCTTTCTTTCTCTATTTCTTATGGAGAAAACCCAGGTAGGTAGGTAGTTTTAATTATTTTACTCCTGACTTTAACGGTAATTGGATTGATCAGTTTTTAGCCAGAAGATTGAAGACAAAACTTCAAACATTTTCAAGGTTGTCAGTGGACTGGCTTTCCCATATCTCTGCCATCCTCTTAGGCACATTCATAATGTGAACACTTCCCTCCAACACATGCCAGTCATGAATCTTTTGTTTCTAACGTCAAATTCTGCTTTATACATTTCTTTGTTTGGAAACAAATTTTTGTTTATATTGTGTTACTATGGTTTATCAAAGTCCTCTATCCTTTCCTAATTAAATGGTAAGAGACCTGTGCCTTTGGGGAGAACTTACTACTATTATTTTGCCAAGTAGGCAGAGCATCAATCTGCCTTCTAAATACTTTCCCTATAAACATAGATGAATGCAGCTTTTTACTCTCATCAGAGATGCCTCTTACAGCAGTGTATTACAGTTAATATAGAAACTCACTACTTATGAAAATACTTAGAGTAGGAGATGGTGAAGCACTGAACATTATCTATCTATCTATCTATCTATCTATCTATCTATCTATCTATCTACCTATCTATCTATCTATCTCTTACTCTCTCCTAAGGTACAGAGAGCACTGGATAGGAGAGGGCAGAGAGATTGCAAGAGCTGTTGGTGAAAACTTAAAGTATCGTCTTCTGGATATAACACGACCACTGCACTCACGTGCTTGGTGCTTGCAGAAACTGTGGCCCAAGGTCTGTCAGTCAAAATATCACCATTCATGGCAAATGCTCACTACTGAAAACTACAACAGTTGAAAGACGCTGCGGTTAAGGAGAGTCAGTTTTAGTCAAGGTTGTGGCCTCTTATCGATTGTCCATTCTTTAGTGGATGGTCCTTCATCTATGTGAATAAAGACTTTTCAAATTGGACTCAGTAAGTCAAGAACTCATAAGACATTGTATATGGGTATGAAATTCTCTGAAAGTAAAACAAAATTTTTAAAATGGAAAAAACACTCTTCTTAAAATTATAACTAGATAGATACTTTCATTGTAGTATTTTTAAAGTTTTCTATTTTGCATAATTAGAAAATGTTTTTCCTGAAGAGCCAACCTTGATTGTGACAATTTTCAGACTCTTGCAAACTTTACTAAATCAAATGTGTGTTAAAAAAAATTAAGTTACTTTACGGTGTGTCAGATGCCCTCTGTGAGGTTAACTTGAGTGTCAATATGATGAATTTTAAAAAATACTCAAGTGAGGCTCACTTGTGGTTATAACCGTTAATGTTGTTTCCAGAGAGGGCTAGGTCTTGGGGGCTCTGACCTAATCAATCTCTTTTAATCGCTTCATAGATTCATAATGTGATAGCATTACTTTTAGGTGGTAACAAGTATGAGGGGAGTTAGAGGCAGCAGGTCACTTGGCAAGTATCTCTGAGGCTATTTCTCACCCTGGAACCATCTCTAGTTCACCTTTCTCTGTTTCCCATGTACCAAGGCCTCATGCTCTTGCTGCTGTGATAGTCTGCCCAACCTTGTGGGCAAGCCAACCATGGATAGCACCCTTTGAAGCCATGGGCCAATCAATCAATCAATCAATCAATCAATCAAATAAAAGTTTTCTTTCTAAAGTTGTTTCTGTTAAGAATTTGGTTACATTCATGAAATAATTGACTAATTCACTCATCTCTGTTTTTTTTATTTGTATTTTTTAAAGAAGAGCATGTAGAGACCTTGGATAAAAAGCAGGTTGAGGAGCTGGAGAGGTGGCTCAGCGGTTAAGAACACTGACTGCTCTTCCAGAGGTCCTGAGTTCAATTCCCAGCAATGACTTGGTGGCTCACAACCCTCTGTATGGGATTGTATGCCCTCTTCTGGTGTGTCTAAAGACATTGAAAGTGTACTCCTATACATAAAATAAATAAATAAATCTTAAAAAAACCAAAACAAACACATTTAATTAAAAAAAAACAGTTTGTTTGGGCCCAATATCATAAATTACAGAAAACAAACACTCAACCATAAGTTCTGAAAGGTAAGTCATATCATTTCCTTTTTTCTCCTTTGTCAAATACTTAGGAATGCAAAATCAGTGGTAGATAAATGATGTTTTATTTTTGTCTTCATCAGACATGTAATAAGATGAAAAACAAACTTAATTTTGCATGAGCTAAAACTAGGCAACAACTAAAAATCTTACTCATGTCTGTTTACTTACAACATTAACATAGAAAGAAAAACACCAATTAGCAGCAAGAATCTCCAGAGCATTAACAAAAAAGATAAGGCCATGAATACATGTGTTCTTAGACTTCGAGAAACTCAAAACTTTTGAAAAAGAAAGATTTCTGTGTTAAAAACCAAACCAAGCCCCCCCAACCCAAACAAACAAACAAACAAACCAAACAAACACAGGAAGAGCAGGTGGGTCCGATCCCACATTTGTCTGTGTTCTCCCCTTGCTCCTGGAGTAAAGTAGAATCTGACCTGCTGTTTTTCCAGTCAGCACAGTCAGCAGTTACCTTAATAGCCTGGAGGTAGGTAGGCAGGCAGAGGGGCAATCACGTGGCTATCCCTCCTATGCATCAGCTAATTTCAGACTCTAGAGTTAGCCTTGGGAACTTAAGAACTCCCAAACAGATGCTTTTTCTAAGGGATAAGGGAGAAAGTAAAATCTGATCTGGCTGAAAAGGAAATAAAACCAAACAGTACATCTGTGAATTATTTAAATCCAGCATCAGAAGGATGATAGTGAAAATTAAGCACTTCTGTTTAGGCACCTGCTCCTTTCTTTTTTCTTTTCTTTTTTCTTTTTTCTCTCCCCACCTCCCCCCAACTTTATGTGATTCTATCCTCGCGCACTGGTTTTGGTTTATTTCCTGTCCGAACGTATGATTGTGTTTAATTTCTACCCAAGCACTCAACCCAGCCTTATGATTTCTTCATATATGCCACCTTGGTGAGACTTTTGAAGGAAGGTGGCTATAATCAAAGTACAGTGTACATGTTAGAGGTGGCTTTCACTTGGTTGGAAACATGGGGTACATTTGCTACTTCTGTATCCATAGAAAGAAGTTTCACAAACAGACAAAGGCCTCTGATATAAATATTTGCTCTTCAGGCAAATACAGAGGACATTGACACGTAGGCTTCCTCCTGGGTTCTGGGATGTAAGAAGTTTTGTATAGACACAGGAAGCAATAGGCTACTCTAAGATGGAGGATCGGGCTGTGTCATTCCCCCAGTCCTGCTTCTGGAGCTGCAGAAAGCTTTGTGACAAACAAGCCTGCTGTTATTTAGTATGTTAGCTTGCTATGACTGGTAAGGGGAATGCCCAATGAAGGTACTCAACAGTGAGTTTATTTTCTGGCAGTTCTGGGTGCTGGGGTGTGGGAGCTTGGTGTTGGCAGAAATGCCTTCTGGTGAGGTTTGTAGTTCACTGTTCTCTTGATGTGTCCTTCTCTGTTTTTCTGAGTACTTACTGATCTCTTTCCTCTTTGTATAAGGACACAGTCCTATTGACTGAACGGGAGCAACATTATGACCTCACTTAGTTTTAAGACTGTTGAGACAAACTCACATTGGAGGAATAGGACTTTAACATGATCTTTGTGTGTAGGAGACACAGTTCAGCCTACAACACTCAGAAAGCCATTATTCTATTTAAAGTGCATTATGGAATGAAGCCTGTTCCCCTTCCTCAGCCCTTTTCCTCTTTCTTACATTGATGATCCATATTAACACATGCACATAACCATGCTACATACATGTCCACATCCCTGTGTACCTTACATATATACAGATAGCCTTGCCATAGCACTTTGTTGCTTTGAATCTATGAGTTTCTGGTCTTCGTAATACATGATTAGCAAATGATACTGCTCGTTGGCATTGCCAACGATTGATGCTTCCTATGTGGAAATCGAGGTAGACAGTCACATCAACAGTCACAGCAGTAGCAATGTGTTCAGTATTGAGGAATATGCTTATTTGTTTATTGTTCCACTTACCTGAGACATGAAAGCAATTAGCATCCTCCTCTCACCAATGGCAGATTGGCTTTAAGAGTTAGTGAGTTGTCAGAGGGTACAAAGCTAGAAAATCCTAGGCTATTTCCTAACCCATCACAAACTGGAAATTTAACACAATGACAAGAAACAGAGAACCTTGGTAAATCTCTATCTTTCTCACATGACTTGGCTATTAGTGGTAAGGATGGATTTTTAAGTAAGGAAACATTGGTTAGATTTCCTGCTGTGCATCATTGCAAATTTTGGGACTGCTCATGTTCATTGTTTACTATTGTTCTTCTGTAAGTTTACATATTTCTGTTACTGAACTGCCCCAAAAAGATGACAAAGAAAAGCAAACACTAGGAGAAGCACAGAATGTGTTTGGGAGATAAAGATAACCAACTCATGTAAATACACGGTGGAGAACTTGGCACTGTATGGAGTCTGTTCAAATAATATAGTAGTAGTATAGAGAAAAGCATGGGGTGCGTAAAGAGGTCAGGACATAGTTTCTTATCGCATAGTCTTGGGATATAAATAGAAAGTAAATTAAAGATTGCCAGGCTGGGCCGAAAGTGATCTGAGCAGAGTCACAGCATGTTTTTATGTGATAGCATTTATGTTGACCTCTTGGGGTGAAAGGGGTTGTTCTATAGAATCCTTACAAAGAAATAGTTCATCTTGGCCCAGCCCCTTCAGCATCTCATTTCCCTTGACAGAATCCATGTTTCCGGTCTTGCAAATTGTCCCCAGGATAAAAAAAATAATGTGAACACTTTACTGTCACAGTTCTACCACAAACTCTGGATTATGTAAATATGATATACAGCAAGAGCAATCCACCTGAATAGTTTTAAAACCAGCAAAAATCCATAACCATCTCAAAGAACTGTAATTATATAATTGGATCAACAATGTGAGTCTTAAGGTTGTTTGCCATCTCCCACTACTGCAAGGGGAGAAGGGAAAATACCCTCCCACCCAGCATAACAAGACTCTTTTCTTCATCATCTTGCTGACTTTCAATCAGTGGGAAATTCATCAAGATTTGGCTTTTCTCATATAGGAAGAATTTTATTTCAAACACTTAATCCCCCGTCACCTGCAGTGTAGCAAATAACTCTACTTTTGAGGTCATAAAGTTCACACTTCTTAACAGTCTGGTGGAAGCTCCTTAGTTCCTCTTAACTCAGTTCACTGTCTATGTCTTTCTCTGTCTATTTTTCTCAGTCCTGTCTTTAGCCTTAAATACAAGTTACTGATCTCTGGATAATGGTATCTTTTGGACCTTTGCTCTGCTCCCTTCTCCATTCGTGATCTTACAAACCTTCATGCTATTATCTTCAGTTTTCTTGCTTCTTGCTGCAAAAGTTGCAGTTATCAAGAAAGGAAAAAAGGAAGGAGAGAAATAGACAAGAAGGGGACTTTCTATGGCTGTCCCTATGAAGGATTCTTCCTGTAATGGTCCAGAGGACAGACAGCTTAGATACAAGGAGATCAGGAAAGCTGGGAGACCACTGGGGCCAGATATAAAGGGTTAGACTGTCAGTAGAGAAGTGGGAATTTAGGCTATTTCAATGGACATTAGTATGGAAAACTGACAGAAAGAAAAAGTTCCACTGAAAAATCCAAATCCACTAAGCAAATAGCATAGTTTAATGAAATAGCCACAGAGGAGAATATTTGCCTTGTCTTGTGTGTGTGTGTGTGTGTGTGTGTGTGTGTGTGTGTGTATGTGTGTGTTGTAGGGGATAGAGGTGATCCAACTGAGGAACATATAAGCTAATTTTTAAACAGAGGCCCTTAAGATGATAAGAAATAAAATGAAAAATAATAATAGTTGACCTACAGTGTCCTGAATGGAAACAAGACAATAGAAAAGAGAGCTGAAGTTTCCTCAATGACAATTGAACTTGATGCTTCATGCAAAGTTTGCCCACCAGATGTGGACCTGAAAAATTCACTGCCTTTTTGTATATATTTAATCTAAGATCAAAGGCTTGCAAGAAGAAGCATGCATATATGTATGCATATCAAATTGCCTTTTCCACTGCTTAAGGTGCTTCCCCAATAATTCAGATGGCCAGTAACATGGCGCTCACATTTGCCGCAGACCCTCTGTGTCTGCGTGGAACGGGTCTCTCAACGCGGGTGGGCAAAGCGTGGATGAATGACAAACAGACGCACACAGGAGAAATCGTGTAGAATCTAAATATAATTTTCAAATCGAGCATCAGACTTTTTATACAGAGGACAATAAGGAAGTTGGGTGACATATTCACAAGGTACAAATGAGGTAACCAAAATCTTACATAAAACAGAGGAATACAAACACAAAAGGTCTAACAGGAACCACCTGAGATAAAATTTATTGATAACAGCTGGGATCAACTAGGGCTCCACCTAAGATTCACTAATCTTAAAAGCCAGGGTCAAGGGCTTCGCGCCCTTGCCATAGTTCCTATTTTAGTCTCTTGTATAGTCCACCTTCCCCTTAGGCCATTGTAAATACGAGTGTATGGGTGTAACTCTGCTATAGTTCTAAGTATCTATTCTGGTTTTTCCTATGGTCTAAAACTTCCTTTTTCTTTAGTGATGGTAAATTCCTGTATAAGGGAGTGACTTAGCTTTTACAATCTTACTAAATTCCAAGCCCTTGATCTTGGTCAAGGACGTTTTAGGACTGTTGGAACACTGGTGAAAGGCTTTAGCCATGTCAAAATTCAATTTTAAAAAGCACTTATAATAAGAAAATACTAAAAGAGAACATGTAGATCCATACACTAGACTAATGCGAGAATGGAAAATTAATGTATGGGTAGGGAATGCTAGACTCCAAGAGGAGAGCTTCCTTAAAACTCTTTTGCCTCATAAGTGACTTTTAAGCCTTTCGGCTTGTCCAGCTGACTCGACCAGAGAGCGTAGCACACATTCTTCCTTAATCCTTTCAGCAGTTCAGTGAAAGAAGGTTAAGATAACACTGCAGGATACCAGTAAACTAGACTGGTATAGGAAGCTGCAACTTAGGCCCTCTGGGAATGAAAGATGATCATTTTATGGAATGGGTGTGATAGTTAATGAAACAATGCAGTGAAGAATACTTGTTAGAGCCAGCCTGTGGGGCTGCATCTGCTTGGTGGAATACTGACTGTTCTGCCTGGCTGCTTTCTACCTGTCTACAGGAAAGTTCTAGCTGATGAGTTCCTTAACAGTGTCTTCTCAGATAGGCCATGCTGTACAGAGATATCCTAGGATGGGACTGTATGCAAGAAGCAGCAAGGTATTTTCCGCTGGGTGGGTATTCCCATACAAAGTATGTGAGTTCTGTAGTAGCTTGAAGTCTGAGAGCAGCTCTGGTTTCTCCTCCTTGTCCACCTTGAAACCCTTTGTATATTATTCACCCTCTCTCTACATCTTCATAGATCATGGGGTTTGTATATCTATCGACTTCTTAAGGCTTTTGTGAGGATTAAGGGAGAAAATGCCTATAAAAAGCTTAGAATGGAAGGAGTTACAGAGACAAAGTTTGGAGCTGTGACGAAAGGATGGACCATCTAGAGACTGCCATATCCAGGGATCCATCCCATAATCAGCTTCCAAACGCTGACACCATTGCATACACTAACAAGATTTTGCTGAAAGGACCCAGATATAGCTGTCTCTTGTGAGACTATGCCAGGGCCTAGCAAACACATAAGTGGATGCTCACAGTCAGCTATTGGATGGATCACAGGGCCCCCAATGGAGGAGCTAGAGAAAGTACCCAAGGAGCTAAAGGGATCTGCAACCTTATAGGTGGAACAACATTATGAACTAACCAGTACCCTAGAGCTCTTGACTCTAGCTGCATATGTATCAAAAGATGGCCTAGTTGGCCATCAATGGAAAGAGAGGCCCATTGGACTTGCAAACTTTATATGCCCCAGTACAGGGGAACACCAGGGCCAAAAGGTGGGAGTGGGTGGGTAGGGGAGTGGGGGGGGGGGAGGGTATGGGGGACTTTTGGGATAGCATTGGAAATGTAAATGAGGAAAATACCTAACAAAAATATTAAAAAAACAAAAAGCTTAGCATAGCACCCAGGCCTTGATAGGAAGCACAAAACAAAGGAGATTTTCATGAAGAGGCCTCTCCCATGTTCTTTGCTGTACGATACTAAAGGAAGCACCAGAATGTTTACCTGACATAAGAACACACTCTTGCAAAGTCCCAGGTTAAATTTTAAGTGTGAGTCTGGTTGATGGCTCTTGTGTTCATACTACACCATGATAACAAACTACAGCCACAAGAAATAAATGAGAATTGAACAGGGTTAATATATGAGTTATCTGAAAACCAAGGTAGCCCATGATAAGAACAAAAAAGGGTAGGCCACAGAATATTACAATTGACCCTACTTTCTCGGACTAGCTCCAAACAGAGTATGAGGAGAATATGACAGAGTCAGAACTGAAACAGAAACTATGGAGAGAGTTGGCGTTCGTTGGGAGAATGTGTATGGCCTTAAATTCAATTTTCAGCTCTATATGAACTGAGAGCTTGAAAGATTTATAGAAAGTAAAAGCAAACTGTAAAACAACAATGAAGAATCAATCTGTCATCTGAGGAGACCAAATAGTTTTACAAGAATAGGAAAAGAGCCAAAATAATGTAGTTGGCCTTGGTAAATAATAGTGCATATTCATAATATTACTATTATTAAATAATAGTAATAGTACTAATTTAATCTGAAGAATACTAATATGTTAAGTGAAGAAGAAATGTGGTGGAGTTTTGGGTTACCTTTTCATGGAGAAGAATCAAAAAGTAATGTGTAACACAGAATAGGGATATAACTTCACAAACAAATAAAAGGGATTAAAGGATGTAAACTGGTTCCTTCTCCAAGGAGTTAGATTAATGAATCTAGGATTAAGAAGGAAAATATTTTTCTACTTTTATTTTATATCTTCAAGGAATTTTTTTCTCTTCGTACTAGGGATTGAATTTAGAGCTTTGCACATACTCCACCACTGATCTACACTCACTTCTGAACCACTTAAAAATTATTTTGAGGCAGGTTCTCATTATGTGTTCCAGTTTAGCCTGGAGCTTGCTCTGGATCCCAAAAAGGGCGATTTGTGGTGATTCTGCCTCAACCTGCCAAGTATCGAGGACCACCAGCCTTTATGTGATCTTTAAATTCCCTCATTTTTTTCTAGTAATCTATGCTTATTTAAGTAATGAAACTATTTTCTCTTAAAAATGACTTACTTGGGGGTTGGAGAAATGGCTCAAATGGTTAATGTCTGCTGTTCATTCAGAGGTACTGAGCTCAAGTCCCAGCAACCACATGGTGGCTCACAACCATCTACACTAGGATCTGATGCCCTCTTCTGCCATGCAGGTGTACATGCAGATAAAGCATACGTGTACAAGAGATAGATAGATAGATAGATAGATAGATAGATAAATTGTACCTTAAAATAATTTAATTACAGATTCAATTAATATTTGCTAGTGTCTATATCTCTCTATATACTTTGAATTGTGTCTCAATTTCTGTCACATTCCTTATAATATTAAACAACCCATTGTTTATGAGTGTTTGAAATGGACCTAAGAAAAGGCTAGCCTGGATGTGAGGAAGATTTGTGTGTGTGTGTGTGTGTGTGTGTGTGTGAGTGAGTGTGTGTGAGGCAGAAGTCAACCTCACAGGAGGGGGCCTGTTGAGTAAGAGACAGTCAGATCCTCTTATCACTTCCCTGGGCTGGCATGGGAGTGGCATCGTGATAGGAGGTAAGCCTCCGTGGATTGCCACACACAGTTTCATTTAAGTTGTATGTGAGCATAGCCTTCAGCTGCTACTGAAATCTCAAGAGCAGAGCTGTTACTGATTTAATCACCCAAGAAAGAGGCACTGATCTGGCTCTGGAAGGAGGGGTCCTCAGAGCCTGATTGGTCCTATTCCAGGCCTGCTAGGAACCCTTCTCATTACTTTCTCACCTGGAATCTAGCCCCCAGCCCACTTTGTCCCGCATCTCCACTTCCATGTTTGTCTTCCCCACAGCCCAGCCTGGTGACACTTCATTTCTGCTGTCTCTGTTCTGGTAATTCAATACCTGTTTATCCTTCAGTTTCCTTTCCCCCAAGGATTTATTGTCACCCTATATCTACTGAGAGGTCTCCCTTTATTTATGCTTGGGATAGGAGGTGTAGCCCTTTGCTTTATTTTGTGTTTGTTTAATTCTTTCTTGTTTTGGTAGCTTTTTTTTTTTTTTTTTTTTTTTTTACAACATGGCTGAGATGAACCCATGTTGTCTCCACAAAGCTAATTTAGAAGTTCCATTATTCCATTATTCACTTAAAGTAAAGTCTTTAGTTAGTAGACTGAAATTACGTATTTTATTAGTGTTATTTAAAATTATTAATGTCATTTCCAGAGGACAGGGCATATTGAACCGTTTTTTTTTTTTTTTTTTCCCCAAGCAAGATTCTAGATGACTCATGCTGAAATTTGAGATCTATAAATTTATTTATCAGAATCATTAAGTATTGAAAGGGAAATCTACTCCCACATGGTCCAGGAAAGAACAGTACATTTGAAGGAGCAAATGTCCAATTCTAGATTTATCTTTTCCATCTTGGACAAAGTACTTTCTCCCAGGACTTTAGTAAAAGAATGGTAGGTAATTGTGTGGCGGCTAAGAGGCCATCTGCACCACTTGTACTCAACCTTCTTTCTTAATGCTGGCACCTTATGATACAGTCCCTCATGTTGTGGTGACCACTGACCACAAAATTATTTTTGTTACTATTTCATGAGTGTAATTTTAGTTTGGGGAATAGAAGGTTGCCAAAGGGGTTGCGACCCACAGGTTGAGAACCTTCGAGCTAGGTTAACCATTCTGCAGCTCTGCTGGGCAGACTGATGTCACCCCTCGAACTTGTTGCACTCACAACTGGCTTCATGCAGACTGTGAAGTGTATGTCCATCATTGGTATGTAGCGAAGTACTTTTATTTATTTTTTGCTTTGATTATATTATGCTTTTTGCTTGATTCAATACTCTACATTAAACATTTTTATAAATTAACATTTTTATTATATATATATATATATATATATATATATATATATATATATAAAATTCTAGATCTCTAGAGCTCAAACTCAGGGACTTTTGCAAATTCTAGGCAAAAACTCTGACCACTGAGCAATATTGCCAACCTATACATGGACTTATTTATTTTAAAATTTTATTTGTATATCAATCATTTTATGTATAGGGGTGTTTTGCCTACATGGATGTTTGTGTACCACATGGATGCAGTACTGAAGGAAGCCAGAAGAAGGCATCTGATCCTGTGGAACTAGAGTTACAAATGATTTGTGAACAGCCATGGCAATCCTGGGAATTGAATCTCTACCATCTGCAAGAGCAGCTAGTGTTCTCCACAGCCTCACATGAATTTACTTTAATTCTTATATAGAGCCTCAAAGAAAGAATTTTTAAAAATACAAGAATTAATGGTTTTATTCATTACATATATTTATGTAATTATGAATTCATTTTAAAAGATAAACACTAACAATTAGTACAGTAAATTGAATTTTTCTTTCTAAATAGGCTTACTTAAGTTCAAAACTGTGAGTTGTTTCAGTGAAAATCATGAGGTATCTATGGGATCCTAGCCTGTGGATGTGATGAGAGCTAGGAAGGCCCCATGCAGCCAATGCAGCTGATGAAACATGTCCTGTCCCGTCACGCCCTTCGTGACTGGGCCTCTACATATATTAGTTTTCCACTTGGTCACATCTTTAAATGTCTAGCTCAAAGGTTGCTTGCCTATTGAACTGTGCAAGGCTGAAGAGTTTCATCTTCTCAAACAGTTCAGTGCATTGTGACTGCCCTATTTACACGGACCATAGGCTGCATCTTACTCATCTCTGCATCTCCAATACATCACTGTGCTTGGCTTACAATGAATGCTCAATGAACATTTGCTGAACGAATAGGCCAAGTCACTGCCTCACTAATCATAACAGGGAAATGTTTCCTACCTCTGATTATTTTTATTTATTTATTTATTTTTCACTAACTCTATTATCATTGGCCCCTGCTTTTATCTCATTAGTTGCAGAGTATGATGCCTTACAATAGCACTAGCAGGAAAAGCAGACCTGATATCAGGGGCCAGAAATAAAGAAAAACTCTTTAAGATTCCCCCAACTGTGTTTCTGGGAATAAAAACCCAGGATCTGAGCATGCTGACAAATGTTCATGTTAGACAGACCCTTTCCCACAGAACCACACCAGAACCTTCCTGGAGGCTTGGAGCCTAGTGTCACATTCATGACAAATTTGAGAAGGAAATACTTGTTATTGAAATGGGGAATTCTGAGGTGAGGTGACAACAATCTAGGATTAATGCTCTTCCATAGAAATTGATACTCCCTAACTTCTATTAGAGTAATTCGTCGTTTGCATACTTTATACTATAAAATCTAAAGCTCATGTAATCTCTGAATTTACAGTGTATGTCTACACACATCATTTAATTTTATCCCCACAATAATGGTTTGCAATTGGCCTAAGGTAGCAGAAAGGAGAAGTGAATGTTAGAGGTTGGTCAAATGATTTCCCCACATCACAAAGCTTGTAGTTATTTATACCAGAAGTCATAGGACTAGATAGTGAAGCTGGGAAGGCAAGAGTGGTCCACAACCCTTTTAGAAATGAGGTTTCATTGGAGCAAAGGCTTGCTTTTATGAGACAGCATGTAAATAACTGGAGACAAAGAACTGGCTATTGACTTGGTTACACAGAGTGTGTTGCTGTGGGTAGGTGATCTACGTGCTACCTTTGGTGTCCAAATCAATCCTGGTCCTGGTTCCAGCTCTGTGATTGTGAGGAATTTGTTCCTCTAATCTCTTGTGAGCTACCTACCACTTGTCAAATGCTTGACACAAAGAAAATGCTCGAGAAAACATTTTAATTTATATTAAAATCTTTTGACATCCTATGTCGTCCAATGGCTAAATAAATAAATAAATAAATTACTTTAATACTATGGGTGGACACCCTTCATGTGTCTCCCTTAAGTTTCTTAGGAATTGATTACTAATTGCATTTGAGAAGAAAAATAGAAATGCTGGTTAATCAACCTTTTCTGGTGTCAACCCCAGGGCTGTCTGACTTTGTAAACCTACATTCAGGACAATCTCTTAAAAACAAAAAACAAAAAAAAAACCCAAAAACCCAAAAAAACAACCTTTTATTTATTTAATGTATGAGTGCTTTCCAGAAGACAGCATCAGATCCTGTTACAGATCCCATTACAGTCATCACATGGTTGCTGGGATTTGAACTCAGGACCTTTGGAAGAGTAGCCAGTGCTCTTAACTGCTGAGCCACCTCTCCAGCCCTAGGACAAACTCTTAATGTCATTAGTTTCTCTGTAGGAATTTATCATGCATTAAAAACACAGCGATTGACCTCCTAAACTCCAACTAAATAGCCACTCTCCATGAAGATTCTGCTCACCTGCATCCGGGGCTAGCTTTCTGTGACTTCCTTAAGCAAGCTGCTTCTGGAATCTAAATTATCCATCACTGCCGCTTCTTTATTGAAATCCTATTTGTTCTTTGAAGCCAGATTCAAATAGCAGTGAATCCTTAAAAGACTTCTCAGATCAAAGACAGAAGACGTGTGTTCTCAGAATTCAGTACGATTTTTGTTTGTACTTTACTCAATGGAGTTCACATAGTGGTACATGTCTTAAAGTAGCCTCAGAAAAATTTACCTTTAACCTATTTTGTAGGAGATAGTTGGACACACACACACACGTATGTGTGTGTGTGTGTGTATATATATATATATATATATGTGTGTGTGTGTGTGTGTGAATATTAAATTTTTAAGACAAACTAAGCCATCCCTCAAGAATGTATAAGAATGTTTCTTTTTAAAAAAAATATTTTAATTGTGTGTGAGAGCATATATGAGTGTCAATGGGAGTGTGTGCATGTGAACACAGGTGCTCACAGAGGCCAGAAGATGTATCCCCTGGGCTGGAGTCAAGTGGTTATGGGTGCTGGGATCTGGACTCCTCTGAAGGAGCTTATGTGAACATAACTCCTCAGTCATTTCTCCAGCAAGAACGTTTCTGGTTGAAACATCTTATTATTTTGTAAGCACTTGAGATCCTCTCTTTGCTCAGAACTTTGTGCTGTAACATCAAATGTTAGGCACATAGTAAATATTTACCTATTTTAGGTCTCAAGTTCTCTTTATAATTCTAATTTCACATTTAGATCACTACAATTAATTTAAAAACCTCAAATAAAGACAAATAACAGACAGAATAGATAATTTATTCTAACACCTTATCTCTGCTTCTCATTTCACAGTATCTTTCTTTAACTCATTTTCCATTCTGTGTTAGCAGCTCATGTTTTATGCTACTCAAAAATTACTTGGTAAAACTGCAATCCACTTCAGCATGCTTATATGCTGATTAATTCATCATTCAAAGGCTAAAACCCATGACATGGCAATTTAATATTTTTTTGCGTCCAAACCTCACTGAAAATTATTATCCATTTCAGGTTCATCTTGTAACTTCAGCTTTGTGTTTGAATGACACCTTATGATTAATTGGAAATGGGGAATGCCATAGAGGTAAACCATCAACTATCTAACTTACCACTAGACAACTGGGAAGAGCAGTATGAGAGAAAAAATCAGTTGGATTAGTATAATGTTGTAAGATTATTTTAAATACAGAAACACAACTTTAAGTACATTGGCATTTAAGTTCCCATAGAGTATTTTTCAAGTAGAAGCCTTAGTAGCATTTTTTCTTTTCATTTTTTTCGAAAAGATTCTTTTCTCACATAATATATCCTGATTATGGTTCCCCAACTCCTGTATTCCTCCCATTTCCTTCCCATCTTTCCTTCTATCCAGATCTATTCCCTTTCTGTCATTAAAAACAAAACAGAACAAAAAATAAAAACTGCTAAAAGATAATAATAAAATATAAACAAATAAAATAAGATAAAACAAAAATTATCACACCGCAATTGGACAAGACAAACCAACAGAATGGAAAGAGCCCAAGAGAAGGCACAAGAACCAGAGACTCACTCATTTGCACACTCAGGAATGCCATTAAACACACTGAACTGGAAGCTATAACCTGTACTCAGAGGGCTTGTTACAGGCCAATGTAGGCTCTGTTCTTTCTGTTTCAGTTTATGTGAATGCATAAGAGCCTTGATCTTATTGATTGAGAGGCCCTTATTTTATTTGATCTTGTTTGTTGAGAGGGTCTTATTTTCTTTCTGCACTGTTCCCCACCCCATTCTATGCTTTCCTGAGCTCTGAGGGAAGGGATTTGATGGAGACATTCCATCTGGGGTTAAGTGTTCCAAGGTCCCCCACCCTCTGCATAATGTCTGGCTATGGGTCTCTGAATCTGTTCCAATCTGCTTTAGCAGGAAGCTTCTCTGATGATGACTGAACATGGTATTGATTATATTTGTCTTTCTAGGTCTGTGTTACCTCATTCAGGATGATTTTTTTTTCCTGGTTGTATTCATCTGTCTGCAAATTTCATGTTGTCATTTTTTTTAAAACAGCTGAATAGTACTCCATTGTGTAAATGTACCACATTTTCTTTATCTATTTTCCTGTTGAGGGACATTTAGACTCTTTCTAATTTTGAGTTACTATGGATAGAATGCAATGAACATGGCTGAGCAAGTGTCTTTGTAATAGAATGAAATATCCTTTGGGTATATGCCCATGAGTGGTATATCTGCATCTTGAGGTAGATTGATTTCCAGATTCCAGAGAAACTGCCACACTAATTTCCATTGTGACTGAACAATTTTGTTCTTCCTCCTGCAATAGATGAGTATTTTCCTTGATCCATGTCCTTGTCAGCATGAGGTGTCACTTGTTTTATTGATCTTTGCTATTCTGACAGGTGTAAGATGAAAGTAGTTTTGATTAGCACTTTCCTGATGGCTAAGAATGTGAACAATTCTTTAAGTGTTTCTTAGTCATTTCAGTTTTCTCTATTGAGAATTCTGCTTAGATCTGTACCCCATTTTTAATTATGTTGTTTTCTTTTTTAAATTTTTAAATGTATTCACTTTATACCCCCCCTCCACTGCTCCCATCCCAGTCACCCTCACCCACAATCCTTTCCCTATCCCTCCTCCCCTATTTCTCCCCTGGGTATGCCACCATCCTGGTACTTCAAGTCTCTGTGAAGCTAGGAAGCTCTCCCACTGAGGCCAGAGAAGGCAGCCCACCTAGAAGAACATATTCCATGTACAGACAACAGTTTTTTATATAGCCCCTGTTCTAGTTGTTCCGGACCCACATGAAGACCAAGCACATTTGCTACATATGTGTGGTATTGCCCGCGCTTTTGTGTGTCCCCCTGGTAAGAACACGCTCAGGGCAACCGGAATCTTCTGCAGCACAAGCTTTATTGCTTACCCCATCAGGAGCCAGTGGAGAAGGGAGCCAGAGAGAGAGAGAGATGGCGGAGCCCCCTCCCTTTTATGGAGGACTGTCCTCCGCCTCGGACGTGTCACTCCCTGATTGGCTGCAGCCCATCAGCCGGAGTTGTCGTCACGGGAAAGGCAGAGCACATGGCGTGGAAAGCTACCCCGGCACATGCGCAGCTTGCTTGTTTACTACTTAGAACACGGGTGTCAGTGCCATCAGCGCCATCTTGTAATGGCAAATGTGAAGGCGGCTCCTTACATCTCCCCCTTTTCTTTTATATAAGAGCAATAGGCCACCCATATTAATGAGAGTGGAGATAGAGGTCAAATCCCCAGTGTGTAAAATAGGGGCTTTACACAAAACCTCCTCCCAGGCTCATCACCCAAAGGGGTCTTGGTCCGCTCCCCGTGTCGTTTTTCCTGGGGGAAGGACACTTGGACACTCAACGTTCTTGAAAGATGACATGTCTCCCTAGAATAGGCTCATATATGCCACAGAGCCCTTCTACTGCAGTGCTTAGCCGTGCAACTCTCTCGGGCTGCTGAAGCACACTCACTCTATCCCGTGCAATGAGACTAGCCTCGTGGGGTGCAAGAGCTGAGTGGCCAGCGACCTATTGCTTAAGCATAGATAACCATATATCAGGGGAAGCACCATGTTCTAGTGCTGCAAGCGCCTGGGAAATAACCATGTCTCTCCTAGTTTGGGCCTTAAGCTTACAGACCAATCAAAGAAGCAACACTAATCCACAGCAAAGAACAGCTCCAAATAATTCCACCCCCACCCATTCTTTAAAGAAGGAAAATGTTGAAAAGATAGTCCTTAGGTCAGGGACAGGTCCAAGTGCGTGGGGCAAGTCTCAATTTTCAAAGGGTCTGTTCAAATTTAGCCGTCCAATTCTGTATCTCCCAATGCTGCTTTCCCTTTGTTGTTGTCGCACTGGACATCACCAAGACGAGGGACATCAGTATTCCCTTGGTCAGTCTGGATTTTTCGGGTGAGTCTTTCTGGTATCCAAAATGGGTTGTCTTCATTCTGTGGAAAAACACAAACAGCTCCCCTGGATCTTATCAAAATAGGATCCGGGCCTTTCCATTTGTTATTTAAAACATCTTTCCATTTAACCATCTCTTTGGGCCTATCTGGCTCTGAACAATGTCGTTCAGCCGCGGTATGGCCATGAGAATCAAGATTTAAAAAATTGAGTGTAAAGAGTGCTGTAGACACAGACACTCTTGGTACTCGGGGTAGAGCCTCCTCGACTCCCCCTTTCTGTTTTATTAGATAGGATTTGAGGGTGCGGTGCGCCCGCTCAATAATACCCTGTCCTTGGGGGTTGTATGGAAGTCCAGTCAGGTGGGTTACGTCCATCTGACGGCAGAACTGTTGGAATTTTTGAGATGTATAAGCTGGTCCATTATCAGTCTTAAGGAGTTTGGGTTTTCCCCAAGCACTCCATGCCTCAAGACAATGTTGAATCACATGTGAGGCCTTTTCTCCAGTTAAAGGAGAGGCAAACATGATGCCAGAGTATGTGTCAATGGACACATGGAGATATTGAAGTTTTCCAAAGGAAGAAACATGTGTAACATCCATTTGCCAGACCTGTAGAGGTCGAATACCGCGTGGGTTAATTCCCACATGAGGAACTGGCAAGAACTCACAGCAGCTTTGACATTGAGTAACAATGTCATGGGCTTCTTTTCGGCGGCGTAATGTTTCAGCCGTCACATGAAAATTGTTATGAAAATTTCTTGCAGCCTCTATCGGGGATGTTAGGGCAGCAGCCACCACTTTAGTGGCTTTATCTGCCAGATCATTCCCCAGAGCCATGGGGCCAGGTAGGCCTGAATGGGCTCTAACATGAGTAATATAAACAGGAAATCTTCTAGATAACAAAACTAATTGTATCTGCTGAAAAATATTGGCAACTTTACTGGAAGGCTTAATCACTCTAGCCACTTCTAAAAGATTTACAGCATTAACCATATAACAGGAATCTGACACAATATTAAGGGGTTCTAAAAAGGTTTTTAAAACTTCTAAAACCACTAAACACTCTACCACTTGAGGTGAATTTTCATTATATTGTTTGGATACTACTTTACCATTAGCCACATAGGCACCTATGCCAGTTTTTGATCCATCAGTATATACCACAACCCCATTTTTAAGTGGGTTTCTTACTGTTATTTGTGGAAACACAACAGATTGATTTTGGGCGAACTGTAAAATTGGATGTTTTGGATAATGGTTATCTATTTGTCCTGAAAAGGAGGTAACTAAAACTGCCCAATCATTAGATGTGGCTGCCAAGGTCTGAACCTGTGCAGCGGTATAAGGTACAATTAAAAGATAGGGATTTCGTCCAAAATGGGTGATCGCTGCTTTTAGGCCTTTAAGGGCGAGCTGTGCAATTGCATCAGGATACCAATTTATTATTTTAGCTGGAGATACATTTGGATGGATCCACAACAATGGCCCATTCTGCCACAAAACTGCGGTTGGCAATTGTGCTGTCTTAAAGACGCATAAACTAAAAGGCTGCGAATCCTCAATACGTTGTAATTGTGCATTCTGTAAGGCATCTTCCACCTTTTGTAAGGCCTGGCTAGCAGCTAGAGTAAGAGCCCTAGGGGAGGAGATATGAGAATCTCCTTCTAAAATATCAATCAAAGGCCTTAACTCAGCGGAAGGAATCTTCAAAAAAGGTCTGAGCCAGTTAATATCCCCTAACAGCTTCTGAAAATCATTTAAGGTATGGAGGTGATCTCTTCTTATCTCTACCTTTTGGGGCACAATTTTATTTGGGGACACCACAGAGCCCAAAAATTGTCCTGTATCAGAAATTTGGACCTTTTCTGTGGCTATCTGTAAACCCCACTGACTTAAAGTCTTAAGTAGAAAAGGATATGCCTTTTGTAGTATGGTAAGGTTTTTATGGCATAGAAGGATGTCATCCATGTAAAGAAGCAAAATTAAAGAGGGGAATTGTTCTCTTACTGGCAAAAGAGCTTCTTGCACATAAAGTTGGCACATTGTAGGACTATTGGACATTCCCTGTGGTAAGACCTTCCATTGATACCTCTTATCAGGTTCCATGTGATTAATAGAGGGGATGGTAAAGGCAAATCTGGGCCTATCCCTTGGACACAAAGGTATAGAAAAGAAACAATCTTTAATATCTATAATAATTAAATTCCAGCCACGTGGTAAGGCGGAAAGTACAGGGAGACCTCTCTGTACGGGGCCAAATAAGTTCATTTGCTCATTAATGGCTCTGAGGTCATGGAGCAGTCTCCACTTTCCTGACTTTTTCTTAATTACAAAAATTGGAGTATTCCAAGGTGAGGTAGATGGTTCAATATGGCCCAGTTTTAATTGTTCATTTACCAGTTGAGTCACAGCTTCCAGTTTTTCAGAGGATAGGGGCCACTGAGGAACCCATATTGGATCCCCTGCTTTCCATGGTATGGGTCGTGCTGCCCCAATGGCTCCTAGAAAAAACCCAGACCCTGTCTATCTTGGTTTCCAGTGGGTGAGATGGGCTCTGTCCTTCCTTGCTCTTGACGTCCTAACCCTTTTCCCTCTTTATAACCCATCTTTGCCATGATATTTCTTACTTTAACCGAACACCCTCCCGACGGGGCATTCTCATTGGACAAAACAAGGCCCAAATGCTGCATAATATCCCTCCCCCAGAGGTTAACCGGGAGTGGGAGCACATAAGGTATGAATTTCCCTCGCTGCCCCTCGGAGTATTCCCATGTCAAGGCAACAGAGCTTATAGTGGGACATGATTGATATCCTAGGCCCTGTAATGAATGAGATGACTCTGTGGTGGGCCATGCTTTGGGCCACCAATGTGTAGAGATTATACTTTTATCTGCTCCGGTATCAAGGATGCCTTCAAACTCTTTTCCGCTGATCTTAAGGCGGAGCTTAGGTCTATCATTCAAAGATACAACCAAATAGGCAGAATCATTTCCAGAGGAGCCCATTTTCTTTGTCTCAGGTCCTGCAGATTTCTCCCTGGTATTATCAGGGAGGAGCAGCAGCTGAGCTATCCTATCTCCTTTACTAATAGAAAAAACGCCCTTAGGGCTTGAACACAGGACCTGTATTTCAGGGGAATGTTGACAATCCATAACTCCAGGGTGGACTACTAAGCCCTGCAAGGTGAGTGAACCCCGGCCGAGAATAAGGCCCATGGTTCCAGGGGGCAAAGATGGTATAGGCTCCACCGGCACCGGCTGAATACTCATTTGAGGCATTAGTAGGAAATCGGAGGTGGCGCGCAGGTCCACCCTTGTGGGTCTTCCTGGGTCGCCTCTCTGATTGCTTCCTGGGTCCTGACAAACCGGTTCCCATATCTTTGAGGGCCCTGGGACCGAGGGCCCGATAGCCCGTTTTTTGACACATCAGCTGATTGGTTATCAGGTGGGGGAAGGAATCTGCCCTTTATATCCCTCACAGAGCAACACTGGTCGGCTCTATGATAGCCCTTGCCACACTTAGAGCAAAGAGTGAGGGCCCCCCCTTTTTGTCTGGAGCTCTACAATCTTTCTTAAAATGCCCAGGCCTCCCACAGTTAAAACATGTCCTCCAATCATTTCTGCCTATGAAGCGTTTTTGGGATTGGAGGATGGCAGCCGCTAAGCCTGCATTGGTGAGAGGTCCCCCGAGCTCTCGACAAACCCTGAGCCAATCCTGTAAGCCTTTATTCTTTCTTGGGGCTATGGCCGTTCGACACTCCTGTGTGGCTTGCTCATAAATGAGCTGTTCTATCAGAGGTGCGGCTTGCTCTGAATCTCCAAAAATACGCTCTGCTGCCTCTGTCATTCTGGCCACAAAGTCTGAGAAGGACTCCTGGGGTCCCTGGATGATCTTTGTTAATTGTCCAGTGGCTTCACCTGTTCGGGAGAGCGCCTTCCAGGCCTTAATAGCCGCGGAGGAAATTTGGGCATAAGCTCCCCAGTGATAATTTGTTTGATCAGCGGTATAAGCTCCCTGATCCGTTAACAGGTCAAAGGTCCAATCTCTCTGCTCTGGAGTCAAAGCGGCAGCATTTGCTCGGGCCTGAGTTTGTGCAGCCTCTTGCCATAGTGCTCTCCATTCCAAATATTTGCCCATACTGGGGAGAGCGGCTTTTGCAATCATTTGCCAGTCGGCAGGAGTTAGTGCCATGCCAGCAAGCCTGTCTAACTGCACCAAGGTAAAATTAGCATTGGTTCCATATTTACGGACCGATTCAGCAAGCTCTTTAATCTGTGTATAATCTACCGGAGCGTGAACACGCCCACCCTCGGCTCCTTCAAAGACCGGAAATGCCTGTTGCATCTTCCTTTGTTCCTCTCTTGGAATGAACGAGTCTGCGCACTGCCTCTCTGCGCAGGGCTGACGCACTACGCAGGGCGGGGGCTCCGCATAGGGCGGAGGTGCACTATGACCCTGAAGCCGACTGCCCTGAGGCCAAGCAGCAAGCTGGCCTTTGCCAGTCGCTTTTGGCTTTTTTCTTGACCTATAAGCTCGCATTTCTCTCTCATAACAAGCTGCTTCCTCCTCCAAGTCTGTTTCCTCAGAAGGGCTAATTTCTTCATCTGATTCACAGCTATTAAGAACTGGCTCCTTAAACTCATCTTTTTTCTCCTCTTTCCTTCCAATCTCTCCCCAGGTATTCTTCCCTGACATTAACTTTTCCTTGGGTTCAAGACCCGTGGAAAGGCCTGTATACTTATTTGGCGCACCATGTTTCCTCTTTTTTTCTGCTCTCTCTCCCCGCTTTACTTCTGATAGACTGTCTTGAATTTCGTTCAGAATTCTCCACCCCATCTTAACTGCTTGTTGACATATGAAAAGAAACAAAAAGGCTTTTAACACTAGAGAAAGTTCAAGACCAGACATACCTTGTAAAGCTGTAACGCGCCGTCCGTTCCCCAGCTGAAGAGTTCTGAATCTACGTCGGATCCTTCTCAACAGTCTGTTTCCGGGAACACTTCATTAACCACAGTTCCCCAGCTGATGAGTTCTGAACCTACACCGGGTCCTTCTCAACAGTCTGTTTCCGGGAACACTTCATTAACCGCTCCTTCTCCGTGATGCAGTAGCTCGCGGGTTCCGGCACCATTTATTGCCCGCGCTTTTGTGTGTCCCCCTGGTAAGAACACGCTCAGGGCAACCGGAATCTTCTGCAGCACAAGCTTTATTGCTTACCCCATCAGGAGCCAGTGGAGAAGGGAGCCAGAGAGAGAGAGAGAGATGGCGGAGCCCCCTCCCTTTTATGGAGGACTGTCCTCCGCCTCGGACGTGTCACTCCCTGATTGGCTGCAGCCCATCAGGCAGAGCACATGGCGTGGAAAGCTACCCCGGCACATGCGCAGCTTGCTTGTTTACTACTTAGAACACGGGTGTCAGTGCCATCAGCGCCATCTTGTAATGGCAAATGTGAAGGCGGCTCCTTACAGTGTGGAAGTCCTAAGTCCAGCCCATGTATGTTCTTTAGTTGGTGGTTTAGATCCTGAGAGACCCACAGGTCCATGTTAGTTGACTCAGTCAGTCTTCCTGTGGAGTTCCGATCCCCTTTGGGGCCTACAATCCTTCCTCCTATTTTTCTATAAGAGTCCCCAAGCTCCATCCACTGTTTTGCTGTGGGTGTTTGTATCTGTCTGAGTCAGCTGGTGGTGGAGGCTCTCAGTGGACAACATGCTTTGTCTGCAAGCATAACAGAGTATCATTAGTATTGTTAGGCATTGGTGTTTGGACATGGATGGGTTTTAAGTTTGGTCAGTTATTGGTTGGCCATTCCTTCAGTCTCTGCTTCATTACCCATGCCTGAATTTCTTGTAGACAAGATAAATTTTGGGTTGAAAGTTTTGTGGGTGGGTTGATGTCCCTATCACTCCACTGGGGTTCCTGTCTGGCTATAGGAGGTAGCCTCAAGTTCCATATCTCCAGCCCTCTATGGATGTTTAGTTGGCAATATTTTTTTTTTCTATTATGTACACAGCCATTTTTCTGAATGGTGACCTTTGCCTTACAGAAGCTTCTTAATTAGAAGAGGTCCCATTTATTTATTGTTGAGTTAAGTGTCTGCACTATCAGTGTTTGGTTCAGAAAGTTTTCACCTGTTTAAGCCTGACTCCTACTTCTCATCTATTGGCTTCAGGTTTTATGTTGAGGTCTTTGATACATTTGTAGTTAAGTTTTGTGCAGGGTGATAAATATGGATCTATTTGCATTTTTCCATGTGCAAACCATCCAGTTTGATCAGTACCAGTTGTTGAAGACACTCAGTTTTTTCCAGTGATAGTTTCTGGATTATATATATATATATATATATATATATATATATATATATATATGATGTCCATTGTATTAGTTAGGGCTTTACTGCTGTGAACAGACACCATGACCAAGGCAAGTCTTATAAAAAACAACATTTAATTGGGGCTGGCTTACAGGTTCAGAGGTTCAGTCCATTATCATCAAGGTGGGAGCATGGCAGTATCCAGGCAGGCATGGCACAGGAGGAGCTGAGAGTTCTGTCTTCATCCAAAGGCTGCTAGTGGAAGACTGACTTCCAGGCAACTAGGGTGAGGGTCTTATACCCCCACCCACAGTGACACACCCATTCCAACTAGGTCACACCTATTCCAACAAGGCCACACCTTCAGATAGTGCCATTCCCTGGTCCAAGGATATACAAACCATCACATCCATAGGTGTGTAGATTTTTGTCTGGGTCTTCAATTTTATTTCACTGATTAATGTTTCTGGGGTGGACTTTTTTGTGCCAAAAATAAACATGCTGTTTTTATTACTATAGTTTTGTAGTACAATTTGAAATTGGAGATTGCTCCAGCAATTCTTCTGTGCTTTCAATCTTTCCTCTAATTCTTCCATGAGAAACCCTGACCTCCATCCAGACTTAAGCTGTCAGTATCTGCATCTGTTTCCGTCAGATGCTGGGTATAGTCTTTCAGAAGACAGTAATGCTAGACCCCTTTCTGCAAACATAACAGAGTATCATAAATAGTGTCAGGGATTGGTGCTTGCCCATAGGATAGGTATCATGTGGTTATTGGTTGGCCATTTCCTCAATCTCTGCTCCATTTTTGTACTGTATTTTGTTTAGACAGGACAAATTTTGGGTTGAAAGTTTTGTGGGTGGGTTGGTGTCCTTATCTTTCCACTGTGAGTGCTGCCTGGCTACAGGAGGTGGCTACTTCTGTTTTCACATCCCCACTATAGTTATTGCAGCTGAGGTCACCTTCATTGACTCCTGGGAGCCCCTCCTATCCCATGTCTCTGAGGCTTCCTAGAGATCACTCACCACTGCAGCTACAGATTGTCATTCATTTTCCTCTCACTCTGCCTCACTCTCTTGTCTCTACCCCACTTAGGCTGACTCCCGCATTCCCCTTCTACCCCCTCTTTCTCCCAGTCCCCTTCTTCCCTCTGCTCTCTATGACTATTTTATTCCCCCTTCTAAATGAGATTCAAGAATCCTCACTTGGACCTTCCTTCTTGTTTAACTTCTTTGGGTCTGTTGGGTTTATCATGTGTATCATGTTCTTTATGGCTAACGTCCACTTATCAGTGAGTACATGTCCTTTTGGGTCTGGATTACCTCACTTAGGCTGTTATTTTCTAGTTCCATCTGTTTAGCTGAATAATATTCCATTGTAAAAATGTAAATGAACCACATTTTCTGTATCCATTCTTTGGTTGAGGGACATCTGGTTTGTTTTCAATTTCTGCCCATTATGAAAAAAAGCTGCTATGATCACATGTCCCTATGGAAGACTTTTTGGGTATATGCACAGGAGAAGTATGACTGGGTCTATTTTATTTTGTTTTATTTTACTTTATTTTATTTTATTAGATATTTTATTTATTTACATTTAAATTGTTATCCCCTTTCCCAGTTTCCCCTATGCCACCCTCCTTCCCTGTGCTTATATGAGAATGTTCCCCCACCCTCCCACCTGCTACATCCACTCCAGTAGTGACATGCACTACAGGCCTAAAAGCCTGGAAGCAGTCATGAGGCAAAGAGTTTCACAGAAACAGCCTGCTGGAACCTTGGCATTCCAATAGCCCATATACTCAAACCCTGTCCCCTTGTTAGTCTGGTGTATGGATCCGTGTGCTCTCTTTCTGTATTGTTTTATTATAAGTGCCTTTTAGGATTGATTTTGACATATAGCTAAGCCTTCATCAGTGTTCCAATGTCCTAGGCAGTCCTTGAAGCTGAACCTGAGCTTGGAATTCAGTTAGAATGTTACCTATTCAGTAACACTCAAATTTACTTCTAGTAGAGATGGTGAAAATAATCAGGCATTACTATTTACTTGAATAGAGCTAGAAAAGCTCAGGATAGTCTGCATAGTAATTACTTAGGACAATAGCTGAGTCACACCCAAACATAGGAATAAACAATGACCTAGGAAATAGATGGGTTGCCACATGAAAGGGTTAGTAGAAGGGAATTCCCGTGGTGCAGGTTTTTTTTCACTAGGCCCAGAGGAATAGCATAATCAGGTATTTACTAAAGAACCCCTGGTGATGGGTTTAACCATAGACTAGCATTGCATCAGAGCATTCAACTGGCTCCTGTGTTTAGCTGATCTTTTTAATTAAGGGTTGTTCCTATTCTCAGTGGTAAATGCGGCCTGGATCTCACCATCTTTTTTTGTATGCATTCTTTTTGTTTTGTGTCAATGTAACTTGGCAGATGTGTTCACCAGGCCTTCTTGTTTTCCTTCTATATGAAAAGTCTGGTGTTCCTTTGGACAAAATACATTCAGATTCAGTTCTCCTTTGTG
Source organism: Mus caroli (assembly GCF_978045245.1). Classification (NCBI taxonomy): domain Eukaryota; kingdom Metazoa; phylum Chordata; class Mammalia; order Rodentia; family Muridae; genus Mus; species Mus caroli. The sequence goes on along the minus strand of NW_028227262.1, from coordinate 105,715,163 downwards.
TCTGTGTCTGTCTGTTAATTCTCGGCGACCCTTGCTCACCTGCAACCAGAAACCTGTTCCCTACAGATAGGAGACCCAATAGAGGTTAGTCTGTGGCACCCACCCACCCATCCATTCACACCTCCCCACCCTTGAATTTTCCTACACTGTGACATCAAGTCTTAACAGGGCCAAAGGCCTCTCTTTCCATTGATGTCCAACAAGGCCATCCTCTACTACATATGTGGGAGAAGCCATGTACTTTCTGGTTGGTGATTTAGTTCCTGGGAGCTCTGGTGGGGGGAGGGTTCAGGAGGTTCTGGTTGATTGATATTGTTGCTCTCCCTATGGGTTGCAAACCCCTTCAGCTTCTTCAGTCCTTTTTCTAGCTCCTCCATTGGGGACCCTGTGCTTAGTCCAATGGTTGGCTGTGAGCTTTCACCTATGTATTTGCCATACTCTGGCAGAGCCTCTCAGGAGACAGCTATATCAGACTCCTGTCAGCAAGCACTTCTTGGCATTCTCAATAGTCTCTGGGTTTGGTGACTGGTTATGGGATGAATTCAAACATGGAAAAGTCTCTGAAGGGCCTTTCCTTCAGTATTTGCTCCACACTTTGCCTCCATGTTTTGTTCCCCATTCTAAGAAGGACTGAAGCCTCTACAGGTCTTACTTCTTCTTGAGCTTCACATGGTCTATGAAATATATTTTGGGTGTTCCAAGCTTTTAGGCTAATATCCACTTATCAATGAATGCATACTATGTATGTTCTTTTGTGACTGGGTTACCTCACTCAGTATGATATTTTCTAATTCCATCCATTTGCCTAAGAATTTCATGAAGTCATTGTTTTTAATAGCTGAGGAGTATACCATTGTGTAAATGTATCACATTTTCTGTATCCATTCCTCTGTTGAAGGACATCTGGGGTGTTACTAGCTTCTGGCTATTATAAATAGAGTTCCTATGAACATAGTGGGGCATGTGCCCTTGTTACAAGTTGGAACATCTTTTGGGTATAGGCCAAAGAGTAGTATAGGAGGGTTCTTGGGTAGTACTATGTCCAGTTTTCTGAGGAACCACCAGACTGGTTCCCACAGTGGTTGTACTAGCTTGCAAACCCACCAACAATACGGGAGTGTTCCTGTTTCTCCACATCCTCGACAGCATCTGCTGTCACCTGAGTGTTTGATCTTAGCTATTCTAACTGGTGTGAGGTAGAATCTCAGGGTTGTTTTGATTTGTATTTCCCTGATGACAAAGGATGTTAAACATTTTTTCAGGTGCTTCTCAGCCATTTGGTATTCCTCAATTGAGAATTCTTTGTTTGCCTCTATACCCCATTTTAAATAGGGTTATTTGTTTCTCTGGAGTCTAACTTCTTGAGTTCTTTGTATATATTGGATATTAGCCCTCTATCAGATGTAGGGTTGGTAAAGATCTTTTCCCAATCTGTTGATTGCTGTTTTGTCCTATTGATAGTGTCTTTTGCCTTACAGAAACTTTGCAATTTTATTTTTTTTTTAATTTTTAATATTTTTATTACATATTTTCCTCAATTACGTTTCCAATGCTATCCCAAAAGTCCCCCATACCGCCCCCCACTTCCCTACCCACCCATTCCCATTCTTTTGTATGTTTCTCTGTATAGTCCTGGCTGTCCTGGAACTCACTTTGTAGACCAGGCTGGCCTCGAACTCAGAAATCCGCCTGCCTCTGCCTCCCGAGTGCTGGGATTAAAGGCGTGCGCCACCACGCCCGGCTGAGTTTCTTATATGACTTTTGTTATATAGTATTTTCTGGGCCTTTGGTTTGGCTTTCTTCTCTCTCTCTCTCTCTCTCTCTCTCTCTGTGTGTGTGTGTGTGTGTGTGTGTGTGAGTGTGAGTGTGAGTGTGTGTTATGTTTTTGTTTTCTGTTTTCATAGTGTTCCAGATTTCCTGGATGTTTATGCCAGGAATTTTGTAGATTCGGCATTTTTGTTGACCAGTATATCCATAAATTCTATTGTGTTTCCAATGCCTGATTTTCTCTTCTACTGCTTGTATTCTGTTTGTGAAGCTTGCCTCTCTGGTTGCTGTTTGAGTTCATACTTTTTATTTATTATTATTATTATTATTTTTTTTATTTCTAGATTTCCCTCACTTTGGGTTTTCTTTATTGATTCTTTTTCCACTTTCAGGTTTTAAATGATTTTATTCATTACATTTCATGGTTTGTTTGCATGTTCTCAGATTCATTCTCTCTCTCTCTCTCTCCCTCCCTCCCTCACCCTCTCTTTGTCTTTCTTTCTTTCTTTCTTTCTTTCTTTCTTTCTTTCTTTCTTTCTTTCTTTCTTTCTTTCTTTCTTTCTTTCTTTCTTTCTTTCTTCCTTCCTTCCTTCCTTCCTTCCTTCCTTCCTTCCTTCCTTCCTCTTGGTTTATTGAGACAGGGTCTCTCCGTGTATCCCTGACTGTCCTGCCACTCACTCTGTAGACTAGGCTTGCTTTAGTTAGTTAAAAAAATTATAAAAAAGAACCCCCACCCAACAATGCTTCATGGTGTTTTAATGTGGCTAACCACATACCCCACACCCCAGAAGGAAACAGGTTGTTCTAATTTGTCTCAATACTACTTATGTAGAGTAAAATCCTGATTTGTTTATAGTAAAGCAAATCCAAAACTAATCAAAAGTACAAATGTCACTATTCACAAAAGGGATCCATTTGTGGCTTCTGCTCCTGATTCATCTGTTGAAGACCTAGCCACCCATGTGGTTATATTTGGAGATGGGACTTAATGAAGACATGATTAAAGCTAAACAAGACAGCAAGAATGGAACCCTTGTAAGAATGGGGAAAAGATAGCCTAGGTCTTTCTAGCATGCAAGAACATAGGCGGAAAGCTCACACCAGCAAATGAGCCTTACTATGCTGGCCTTCAAACTTTTACTTCTGACTCCTAGAGCTATGCTGTAGTAAATTTTGTTGTTTTTGTTTGTTTGTTTGTTTGTTTTGATATTTTCTTTATATACATTTCAAATGCTATCCTGAAAGTTCCCTATACCCTCCTCCTTCCCTGTTATCCTACCCACCCACTCCCACTTCTTGGCCTTGGCATTCCCCTGTACTGGGGCATATAAAGTTTGAAATACCAAGGAGCCTCTCTTCCCAGTGAGGGCTGATTAGGCCATCTTCTGATACATATGCAGCTAGAGACACACGCTCTGGGGGTACTGGTTAGTTCATATTGTTGTTCTACCTATAGGGTTGCAGACCCCTTCAGCTCCTTGGGTGCTTTCCCCAGCTTCTCCATTGGGGTCCCCATGTTCCATCTTATAGATGACTGTGAGCATCCACTTCTGTATTTGCCAGGCATTGATATAGCCTCATACGATACAGCTATACCAGGGTCCCTTCAGCAAAATCTTGCTGGCATATGCAATAGTGTCTGGGTTTGGTGGCTGATTATGAGATGGATCCCCAGGTGGGGTAGTCTCTGGGTAGTCCATCCTTTTGTCTTAGCTCCAAACTTTGTCTCTGTAACTCCTTTCATGGGTATTTTGTTCCCTATTCTAAGGAGGAATGAAGTATCTACCCGTTGGTCTTCCTTCTTTTTGATTTTCTTGTGTTTTGCAAATTGTATCTTGGGTGTTCTATGTTTCTGGGCTAATATCCACTTATCAGTGAGTGCATATCTAATGACTTCTTTTGTGATTGGGTTACCTCACTAAGGATGATATCCTCCAGATATATCCATCTGTCCAAGAATTTCATAAATTTATTGTTTTTAATAGCTGAATAGTACTCCATTGTGTAAATGTACCACATTTTCTGTATTCATTCTTCTGTTGAGGGACATCTGGGTTCTTTCCAGCTTCTGGCTATTATAAATAAGACTGCCCTGAACATAGTGGAACATGTGTTCTTACTACCAGTTGGAACTTCTTCTGGGTATATGCCCAGGAGAGGTATTGCTGGATCTTCCAGTAGTATTATGCTCAATTTTCTGAAGAACCTCCAGAATGACTTCCAGAGTGGTTGTACAAGCTTGCAATCCCACCAGCAATGGAGGAGTGTTCGTCTTTCTCCCCATCCTTGCCAGCATCTGCTGTCACCTGAATTTTTGATCTTAGCCATTCTTACTAGTGTGAAGTGGAATCTCAAGGTTGTTTTGATTTGCATTTCCCTGATGATTAAGGATGTTGAACATTTTTTCAGGTGCTTCTCAGCCATTCGGTATTCCGCAGTTGAGAATTCTTTGTTTAGCTCTGAACCCCATTTTTAATGGGGTTATTTTAATTTCTGGAGTCCAGCTTCTTGAATTCTTTCTATATAAGTCCCCAATTTTGTTTTTTTTCATAGTATGTGATAGTAGTCTGAGTGTGTTATAACACTTGAGATGGACTTGAGAGGCATTGTTTTGTTTCAATGAAATACAAGTAGAAAAATACTAAAAAAATTTTTAAATGAATTACCTTTGAATGTTGAATATTTGTGTTTTAACTATAGCATATTATTATGACTATCTTGAGGATATGTAAATATTTTCATTGAAATTTCTAATTGTCTACCTTGGTGTAATGGCTTAGATCTTTAACCCCAGCACTTTAGAGGCAAAGAAAATACTAATGGAGTTCTGGGTTCTATCCCTAGGACTGCATAAAAAACAGGCACTGTGGAGCAAGCTGAACTCTCAGCATCTGGGAGGTAGAGGCAGGGGTATCAGACGTTCAAAGCTATTATCTGTTATATGATGAGCCCATGTCCAGCCTGTGATACATTAGATTTTATATAGAGGAATTTTAATCCAGTAGCATGGCTTCTCTGATTACATCCAAAGACCTTCTAGGTCTCTGTGATCTGGGTAGAGTATAGACATGCCCTTAGTACATCTTTAATCTCCCTAGCTGGAATTCTTTAGTATACACCTTTAATCCCAAACAATGACATCTTACTAAAGGGCAGAAAAAATGATGAATCAGAAAAATATTTGTCAGAATGAGTTAGAGATAGGATATCCACAACTCTCAGAAGAAAAGCTACTTAAAGCCATTCAGAGACTGCCCAAACATGTGATCCATTCCAAACCCCGATGCTGTTGCTGATGCCAAGATACACTTGCAGACAGGAACCTCGTATGGCTTTCCTCTGAAAGGCTCTGCCAGCACCTGACTAAGACAGATGGAGATACTAGTAGTTAGTCATTGTCCTGAGCCTGGGCACCCCAATGAAAGTTAGGGGAAGGGCTGAAGGAGCTGCAGGGGATTGCAACCCCATAGGAAGAACAACAGTATCAACTAACCAGACCCCTCAGAGCTCCCAGAGACTAAACCACCAAACAAAGAGTATACATGGGCAGTTCAAAGGCTCTGCTAGATATGTATCAGAGGACCACCTTATATGGCATCAGTGGGAAGGGAGGTTCTTGGTCCTGTGGAGGCTTCATACCCCAGAGAAGGGTAATGCTAGAGGGGTAAGGCAGAAGTGGGTAGGTGGGTGGGAGAGTACCCTCTTAGAGCAAAGAGTAGGGTGAAAGGATGGGGTGTGTGGAGGAGAGACCAAGAAGGGGTATAACATTTGACATGTAAACAAATAAAATAATTAATTAATTAAAAATAAGAAGGAACAGCATAGAGAGTGAAGGAGTTCAGTCAGTTTGATCAGTTAATTGAAAGGCAGTGCAGTGAGGGCAGTGCAGGGGACTTGAATTCATTACTGAGTTCATGGAGTTCAATGCTGCTTAGCTGAGCCAGCTGAAGCCAGAGAATCAGGGTCCAGAAGATTAAAACTAATTATAAGAGTTAGTTTGAGGCCAAGCAAAGCAGTTCAGTGAGAAGCTGAGAGAAGCCATATTGAATCAGTCAGCTTGGGTTGGAGTTGGAGCTAGAAGAGCTGAGTTGAGCCAACAAACCAGAGTTCAGAAAGAACTAGAGGGGGTGAGCTTATTCAGTAACAAGCCTTGAAGAAGGCAATTATATCAGGTGAATGAAGGTTACTTTTACAATCATATTGAAAAGAAACAAAACAATATCCCCACTTTTTTGTTTTATTTTATTTTATTTAAATATGTATTTTAGTTTAGTGTATGGGTAGTAGCTATCTATGGAATCTTCAAAAAAAAAGTATATCTTAGTAGATACTCCTTCTCCCTGACCCTCACCCCAGGTTCCTTCTTTGTAAACTCTCTGCCCTCATTTCTTTCCCTCCTTCATATCACATGTGCTCTTTGTTTTCCAGTTTCTTTATTTCTCAGAACCCATTTTTGCTCTCTCTTGGTCCCTTTTAGTTTTTTAGGCCTTACTTACTTTTATGCCTATGTATGTATATATATTTTCATGTAGATGTGGTTCATGTCTTTCCAAGTTTGATTCACCTTGCTTGATATTATACTTTGCAGGTCCATCCATTTTTCCTCTAAAATCTATAATTTCATTGCCCTTTATAGCTGAATCCAGTCCCATTAGGTATATGCACCACATTTTCATTATGCATACATCTGTTGATGGATAGCTAGGCTGGTTTCATTTCTTTGCTATTGTACATACAATGTGCAATTATCTGTGTAATCATTTATGCAGCCCTTTTGAGTAGGTGTCAGTGGTATAGCTGGGTCATATGTGTTGAGACCTGCCCCTACCCCAGGATATACCTCACACAGAACATAACAGGATATGTGATAAGTATGAGCTTGCTCTCAATCAAGTTATTTTTCTGTGTTAATGAATGGCAGGCATATTACAGAAACAATATGAAATAGCTAGCAGGAATGAAACAAAATCCAGATTTTGGGTACACTAAGAAACAAAAATCAGTGATTTTGGAGATACTCTATCTCTTGTCAGAGTTGTCTAGGAGCTGCATGATATTCAAAATATTCTCAGTTTGTACACTGTTCTCAGTATACAGGTACCAGTGATTGATAATGACCCTTCAGTGCCCAATGGAAGCTGAAATGTCTCTTCCCCTTCCTCCATGCACAGGAAACAAACTCATTTTGTCATTGGTGTGAAAGACTGTTGGCTGAGTATATGTCAAACTTCCCTACTAATGTTCTTGTGACTCCAACGCTTAGTGTGGTTGTTGTCCTACCAGGCAGATTATCTCCTGAGGTTCTTTGAGTCCATTGTCCATCTCTGAACAAGAGTCTTGAGAATGCTGTTGGTCAGTCACCTCTACTGATGTGGCAGGTAATGGGATTTGTGATTGTCAGTAGCATCAGAGGGGTGAGTCAGTTAAAGAAAGAAAAAGAGGGATCTTCTAGTGGTAAGGGAAAGAATAGGGAACAGGGGCATAAAACAGGCATCTGCTACATTTTACTTCTTCAGTGCAAACATTCTCATATTCATAAACTCAAGCATGCTAACTTTGCATAAAACAACTGCTCATCATCTCAAAACTGCACTCACTTGGTTGGGTAGAATAGCTCTTACCTCCAGGCCTCCTGTCCACCTTCTATGTGTGAACACATATGGTAGAAGGAGAGAACTAACTTTCCCGAATTGTTCTCTGACCACCTCATGCACACTGTATACATATTCAAATACACACACACACACACACACACACACACACACACACACACACACAGAGAAATAAAAATTTTAAAAAGATGCCTGGGAGGAGCTGGAGAGAGAAAAGGGACAGGATAAGCCATGTGACTTTATTTCAGCTGAAAATTTATTTAATAAATAAATGTACTTTATTAAGGGGCCAAATTATGGAGTGTTACATTATTCTAAGATATCTCCCATTGATGTAAAGATTCATGCTTAAGTTATATGTGAGGTGAGTGAACTTTCTCTCTTCCTACCTGGAGGTGTGTTTGTGAATCTGTAATGTGTACTGGTGATCAACAGACAGAGAAAAGTCACTAGTCCTGTTCATAAGAATAGTATAGGAACATGGGAAATTGATCAGAGCCTTGTGTATTCTGCCACCAGAGAGAGGTCACAGGGACTGTGAAGCTTAGTAGTCAGAACACCATGAATCCTATCTGTTGGCTTTTTTAAAAGCTAAACTGTGCAGATCTTGTCTGCTGAATCTGGGATCCAAGGACCTGGAAGAATGGGGCAGACTACAGTTTAAGGGTGTAGACATCCTTATTTCAGATTCAGTGTACTTTTATACACAAATATAACAAGAAAAGCCACGATTTAAGGAAGATTGTTTGTGTTCAGAAAAATATGATCAGAAAAACGTGTAAATAAAAGCCAGTAAGGACATATTAAATATTAACAGGGCAGTCTTTTCCTAGAACTTTCCCAGGACAGACCAACTTAACCACAATTGCCTGATACTATAGATTCTTTCTAGGAAAGCATGAAAGCAAGACCATGTTCAGATTCAGGGTATGCTGACTAGATCAGGTTCTACAGCTGTGTTCTGACATCCAACAAAAATAGACATGACTTATAAATTGAATGTAAATGTTTGTCACAGGAGGCATAAAATGACAGCCAAGAGCAATCCAGAGAACAAAATGCATCTGAGGTAAAAGGCCCTCTGCCTTTTTTCCTGGAGCATCTCTGACAATTCCCCCAGAGACTGTTTATCCTGGCTCATTCCTTTGACTGCATTTGGACACCTGTCCATCTGAGAGAGCACTGCAGGTAAATTTAGGATAACAACAGTAAAAGACTTTTAGGGGAGATGAGTAGGCCAAAGAACAGATGATAGCCTGGGACAAAGCTGTCTTGGGGTTTGGTGGGGTGTCCGTCTCCTCTGTGACATGAGGATACTCATCTTCTGTTGATGGAGTAGTACAGACAGAGGTTAATTGTTTTCTCTTTCGAGGAATCTTTCACAAGGTTTATAGAGAGACTTCAAAGAAAGCTGCTTCTTCCTCTTTAGGTCAAAAAGAAGAGACAGTGACAGAAGAAAGAGAGGGAGATGGCCATAAACAAACACATGTTCAGAATACTTTTAGTACAAACTATTCAGCATGGCAAAGTCCTGTCTTTGAAGATTGTATTAATTAGGGATACTATTGCCTTAATGAAACATTGTGGTCAAAAGCAACTTGGAGAGAAAAAAGGTTTATTTGGCTTCTACTTCCATATCGATAACTTGTCACCACTGAAAGAAGTCAGGATAGGAACCGAAGCAGGGCAGGAACCTGGAGTCAGGAGCTGATGTAGAGGCCATGGAGAGGTGCTGCTAACAGGCTTGCTCCCTATGAATTTCTCAGCCTACTTTCTTAGAGAAGCTAGGACCACCAGCCTAGAGTAGCCCCACCCACCATGGACTGCACCCTCCTCTGTCAATTGCTATTTTTTTTTAATTGCTCACAGGCTTGCCTGCAGCCCGATCTGATGGTTATCATTTTTCTCATTTAAGATTCTCTCCTCTCACATGACTCTAGCTTGTGTGAATTTGTCATAAAACCAGCCAGCACAGGGGTATTAGGTTCTGAACCTTAACAAATATTTAGCTACTCTAACACATCCAATATAGAGTAAAATGTTAAGAGCAAGAGACTATAAAAGTAAACAAACAAACAAGCAATAAAGCCTTTGGGAAAGAAGAATAGGGAGAACATGAAAGTGTGGTCACTGTCCCCAGATGGCACAGCCTCCCTCTGTGGCAGGGTGGTAGGTCCTTAATTAGCTTGCCTCTTTTTCCCCAGCTCTGTTGCATGACATCTCCCATGCCATCAATTTCCTGAAGGAGTACTTCTCTGGAAGACACCTGTAAATAGCTCTTAAGAGGTACTAAGTGTTTTCTCACATGTTTGTCTAGTGAGTACTTGAATCCAGAAATATCCTTGCATGCTAGAACCTATATGGGATATCTGCCTGAATGTCTCAGCTTCTTTAGTTTCTATACCATCTCTGATCTGAGGGAAAAGCCCCAGGGATAACTATAAGATAGGATTTTGAGTTTTTTTTTCATTTTTTTTAAAATAAAATTTTATTATTATTTAAAAGAGCCTTTCAAAACCAAACTGAGGTAAAAACCCTGTTCTTGCTCCCTGGGTTGTCAAACATTCTTTTGTGGATTTTGTATCACATTTGTATGCATTCATGGACAGCTTTCAGAATGCCTGGGACTTGCCAATTAAAGCCCACATTGAAATGTTATAAAATAGAGCTGTTTATTGTAATCACAGATACTGTACATAACATAGCAATTTACATCTTGAAAGCTAATTTAAAAAGTTGTTTGAAATAATCAGGGCCTTATTCAGCAGCTCCTGGATGAGGACATCTGTACAAATACTTACCACAGTAGCAATAGCAAGAGAGTAGGACAGAAAAAAATAGGTTAGTTAAAAGTTCAAACAAAGAGTGAAACAAGAAATGGAAAAGAATCCCCCTTGCTCTATTCAGTGACTTTAATGAACATTCAAGGGCACACTGTTCCAGAATCTCAGGAAAATATTGAAATACACTTTTGACACGACATCAGATTCCGATAGAATTATAAAACGTTGAGTAGCTACTTAATTAATTGCAGCTAAAGTTCCTGGGACTCTTCCAGACTCCAAGTAAACTCTCATTACTTGTTGAACCTTGGTAATTTTCTCTAGAGGAAAGCTGTAAAATATGTACCAGTCAAACAGATGGCTTTTAAACTCTCAAACCTCTCCCTCGATGGGATAAATTGCTACCTGTAATGCTAGGGAACTTTTCTGGGGTACACATGCCTCTTTGAAGTGGAAGGCAGGCTCTCTGGCCAGTACCTGTATACTCTGGAAAACCCTGCTTCTGGGCTGAACAACAGCCATGCTCTTGTATTTATGCAACCCTTTTACCATGAGACAAGACCCAGTGGCATTGTCCTCAAAAGGAGTAACTGTAATTTTGCAAGTTAGCATAGCTACACAGTTCTGAACATGTGCCTTCAAGGACTAGAAACAGGCAAGGTGTACCACTGAGAAAGATATGCTTCTCAACTGTGGCCCTACTAGTCATAAATTTCACATACATAACAAAAATGCATTGATTTATAGCCTTTCTGGCCAACCATGAAACCAGATTTTATGCTTAAAAATAAATGTCCCTATTGTTCAGAGAAGTTTATATATGTATATTTTTTCAAAGGAGAAAGTTATTTGGGCAACTGAAAAAAAAATCAGGTTATTTTGTAGAGCTTGGAGAACCCAGTGGAGTTATAAATATATATACACACTGCATAGATAATCTTTACTGAGCTTCACTTCTTGAAACTTCCTGATGGTTTCTTTAGACTTGTAATAAATCCTCCTTGAGCCTAATTAAATTGGGGTTCAGGATCACTAGTGTTTTATCTCTTACTGAACTTTTAACAGCCGCTTCATTATCCACTGGAGTGGGTAGAATGTACACATGAATAGCTGTGAGTAATGCAATATTTATTATCTTCTTTTCTGGTAAAATATTTTTAGACAGCAATGTTTTTTTTTTAAATACTAAAGAGTTGCCTTTTTAGTATTTAGTATAATATTGAGCTGACTAGATATCAATAAATGTTGATAGTTCAAAAAGTATTTTGAATCATTTGAATATATAAGGGTAACTTTTTATAATACTTTAAGTTTATTTTTATTAATATTTTATTTATTCTTTGAGAATATCACAGTGTACTTTTTTGTTGTTGTTTTTTTTTTGTTTGTTTGTTTTTTGTTTTTACGAGACAGGGTTTCTCTGTGTAGCCTTGGCTGTACTGGAACTCACTCTGTAGACCAGGCTGGCCTCAAACTCAGAAATCCTCCTGCCTCTGCCTCTCAAGTGCTAAGATTAAAGGCGTGCACCACCATGCCCTGCCACAATGTACCTTGATCATATTGTTTTCCACATTGCTACAGATGACAGTATTGATAACTTTCTAGTCTCATGTGGGAGGGACTTCGTTTTTCCAGGTAGGGAAAAATATTTCCTGACCTCATATTTTAATCCATAATATTTAAAAAAAATTTGTGTGGGTTATGCATCAATATATCTAATTAAGGACTTGCTTTTTTGAATAAAACACAACTTACATGAACAATCAAATAGTTAAAAACACACCAGAAATTGTTAGAATTCACTCATTCAATGATAAGCATGTATGCATGATTGTGTTTTATCCTCTCTGTAATAATTGCTGACACAATTTCACATACAAATATATTAATTTTCAAACAATCATATTGTCTTAGAAAAATGTGTGAAAAGTTCTCTAAGGAGCTTATTTATTTACTGTGTGTTTATTTGGGTGGTGTGTGCATGTATGCCCACATGTGTGCAGGTGTATTCACCCATGGAAGCACATGTGGAGGCCAAAAGTTTTTATGACCTTTTATTTATTTATCATTGAGCTTAGAATTTTCTGTTTTGGTTGGAGGATGATATCATATATATTCACTGTTAACACACAAAAATTTATTCTAGAGTTATTTAAGACTTGTAAAACTGCATTTAAAAATGAAACTGTATTGGATGCTACCATTTGTTCCAACATGTGAGGCCTGGAAAGAATGCATAATATGATGCCATCTTGGGTGCAGTAGATTCTCAATATATTTCTTTTTCATTAAGGTGTTTCCAATAGCTCCATGCAGGAGATGCAGTGAAAGGCTCTTTCAAGGCTGTTTTGATCTCTTGGACTTTATCCTCAAAGGGAGACAAGAAAATGGTTAGAAAAAAATATACTTAAGTAGAAAAGATATTATAGTATGGCAAGAGAACTTACTTGGAGCTTTGCAATATAATGTCACTCTTATCTGGTGTGGAGTTATAGAGAAAATATCTTAACTATTCCAATCATGTTTTTAATGAAATAAAAAATATTTTCTTAGGGTTTGTGAAAACAAAGGAGAGCTCTGTGTAAGCTAGAAATATATCCGTGGGTTCATAAGATCCTGCCATGAGTTTATGATGTGAAATGATCATCAGAGCTCTTCCCTTGATCTTCCTTATCAAAAGCTCCTTTTTAGAGCTATTTTCAGAAGCTAGGAAACAATCATTAACACTAAGTCTGTGCTTTAAAAACACAATTCAAAGAGGCTTTGGTCAGAGCAGTTTAACAAATCTCAAAGAAAAGAAAACAGTTTTTTTCCCCCTACAATAAAAGGGAACATTTGGTTCAAAGGAATGGCAGTCTCACACTAATTGAGAAATTATATTAGTTTTCAATATCAGAATAGACAGTGTAGGAGGAACATGGTTAATCAGAGATTTACACTGCTGTTTTACTTTATGGGCAGTTTAATAAACGCAGAGGGTTTATGAAACCTGTAGTTCAGAAGCCCACACTTGGAGAAGCATCACCTCCTCCACTATAGCTCTGGCATCATTTCCAGTCATTTCGACTCTTTATTCCATGTCCAACTCATGAAAGCCCTTCTAAGGAGCTCTCAAGGCTGGATATGGCAGTAAGCAAAAGGAGTCATGATCCATATAGCAAGAGACTTCTTTCTGTAGAAGGAGACAGGAAAAGGTTTGATGGGAAAATGGACTGGCAAATCAATTTTGTGCTTTGAATGAAAATGTCCCTCATAGGCTCAGATAATTGAACACTTGATCCACAGTTGGTGGTGCCCTCTGGGGGTTAGGAAGATGGCCTTGCTGGAAGAAGCCCATCCCAGGGAGCAGGCTTTGAGAATGTGAAGACTCCAGTCAATAGCAGTTCTCTGTTTCTTGCTTGTGGTTAAGGAATCTCTCGCTCTCTGTTCCACCTGCCATTCTTATCTGTTGCTAGGGCTCCCTCCCAAGATAGATTCTTATCTCTCTGAAATGTAAGCCCAAATAAACCTTTTCTTCTATAATTTGTCTTGTTCATGGCATTTTATCAAGGAAAAAGAAATAGAACTACTACAGTTAATGTGTGTGTGTGTGTGTGTGTGTGTGGTGTGTGTGTGTGTGCACACGTTTTAAAATCTAATCTATTAGCAAACTTCAATCAGGCAAGATAATTGTAGTTTCAATACTATGCAATGCATCTCTAGAGCCTATTCATTCTATGGAACTGAAACTTTTTTTCTGACTGTCACTGTACCTTTATTTTGTTTGTTTACATTCCAGTCCTGTCCCCCTTAGTCCCCCCCACAGTTACTCATCCCATTACTCCTCCTTATCTTTGAAAAGAGTGCTCCCCCTACCAGGCTTACCCCTTCCCTGAGGCCTCAAATCTCCTGAGGATTAGGCCTCCTGCTGAGGCCAGACCAGGCAGACCTCTGCTACGTATGTGCCAGGGGCTTGGGAGAGGATCCTTTATGCTCCTGGTTGGTAGCTCAGTCTCTGGGAGCTCCCTGGGCTCTGGGTTAGTTGAGACTGCATATCTCCCTTTCAGCTTCCTCAGTACTTCCTCTAATTCAACCATAGGGGTTCCCAACTTCAGTCCAATGGTTGGGTGTAAGTATCTGCTTCTGTCTCAATCAGCTGTTGGTAGGGCCTCTGAGAGGACAGTTATGCCGGGCTCCTGTCTGTAAGCACACCATAGCATCAGAAATAGTGTCAGGTCTTGGTGCTCCATTCTCCAAATTGGGCTGGTCATTGGATTGCCTTCCCTTCAGTCTCTTCTCCATTTTTGTCCTGCAGTACTTTTAGACAGAAACAATTCTGGAAGAGAAATTTTGACTGTGGGTTAGTAACCCTGTCCCTTCACTTGAGGCCCTCTCTATCTACCGAAGGTGGACTTTTCTATTTCCCTCCTCCTGTTGTTGGTCATTTGGCTAAGGTCACCTCAACTGAGTCCTCAGAGACTTTTTTCTGGGTCTCTGGTACTTTCTAACAGGTCCCCCCAGTTCCCACCCCTGATGCTGCTTATTTCTATTGCAACTGAATCTTTTTACCCTTTGGCCATCAACTCACAACTTCCCTCACCTCTAACTCCTGGTGACCACTAACAATTTTCTGCTTCATGCTTGCTCATGCTGTCATAAGTGGCAGGATTTCCTTGTTATACTTTATAAGACTGAGTGCTATGCACTGTATATATAGAGCACATTTCCTTTGCCCATTCATCTGTGAGAGATACCTAGGTTGCTTCTGTATCTTGCCTATTACCAATATTACTAAGAGCACAAGATTGTAGATATTTGTTCAAGATTCTCATTTCCTTTTTCATTACAGTGTAAAGTGAAATTACTGGCTACATGATCGTTTTATTTTTAATGTTTTAAGATACCCTTCACATTAAGTTCCATGATGGCTCTACCAGGTTAGGTTTATATTAGCAGTGCATAATAATTTCCAAACTACCCATTTTAGTAAATGTCTAGTAGTATTTCATTATGCTTGTTTTTGACTTAAATTTCCCTGATTTATGACATTGAATATTTTTATATACTTGTTGCTCAACTGTAAGCTTTCTTTTGAGAAATATCTATTCATGTTCTCAGCCTATCCTTAAATAGGCTATTTGTTTTCCTGTAATTGAGTTTATAATATATATATACGTATACACATATATGCATGTGTATATATTCTCCTGGATCAAATATGATTTGTAAGTACCTCTTCAGTCTTTTGACTGGTTATTTGCTGTGCAGAAATTACCTCAGCTGGATGCAATTTCTCTTTGTCTACATTTGATTTTGTTGCCTGTATTTTAAGAGTGATATTAAAAAAAAAATCTCTATTCCAGACTTGTCAAGGTTTTCCATTTCCTTCTATTTTATAGTATCTGTTTTATACTGTATGCAAACACACCTTTACTTCTCTTCCAGTTTGGATGCTTTTCATTTATTTTTCTTCCCTAATATCTCTTGCTATAATATCAGATAATACATTAAGTGACTTAGGGAAGGTGGGTATGTTCTCCCTTTTCCTGATTTTGGAAGGAAAGAAAATTTCACCATTTATTGTGCTATTAGATATGGGCTTGTTGACTGTAACTGCACCTTTATTTATTAAGATACATTCCATACATCATGTATGATTTCTTGATAGAGGTGTGTGTGTGTGTGTGTGTGTGTGTGTGTGTGTGTGTGTGTGTGTAGAACTCCAACCTGGAAGTTCATACTTGCTACATAAGTAACTATTCTATCACTTAGCTATATCCACAGTTCAATTATGACTTTATCTTTCACTCCATTAATGTAATTTATCACATTTTTGATTTATATATGTTAAATAGTCCCTATAACCACTAGGATGAGCTTTTCCTCAGCATCTATCAAGTAAATAGTTAAATTCCATTACATCAGAGAGCCCTGAAGTGCCAGCTTCAGCAGCAAGAAACCTTATTCTATTTTAGAAACTCATGCTTTTATAGTAGCAGCAGTTAAGCATTTTAAGTAGTTTTTAATCCTATTACTTTCACAGACCAATAATTGGAACCGTGAAAAAAATTGAAAAACAAAAATGATCTGAGAACCAGTCTAGCCCTTCTATGTTTATGTTCACCTGTTAGAAACAGCTTCATACTCTATTAAATAGTTGATCACTGCTAGCTGATGGTCATGGCTACCTCAAGAATTGGCCATATTGAAAGTGAGAGTTGAAAGGAAGCTATATAAAGCTAATTCAGCACTCCAGAGAGAATGCAAACAATAAAGATAACTTTCTGCTCACTTCTCACCTTACAAAGTAGAGTGAGGTATAGTCTCAAATTAGGTTAGATATTGCTGAACAGAATAGTAGGTGTCAGAGTGTACTGAGTGAATAGTATATGAGTGTAATACAATGGCTTGAGTAATAGTCTGAATAGACCCATGACCCTGTGTTCTCAGAAGCTTCTTTTCTAGTCTCTGAACTTGTGATAGAAAAAGTAGTGCTTGCTCAGGTTCAGATATCTTCCATCCTTGGGAAGTAGTAAAGAGAAGTTGCCCAAGTGTTCTCAGTTGATACTAGAGAGTAATTAGGACCAGGAGTTTAAGCATGTATTGATTTAAGTAAATTAAGACTTGATGGATATAAATAAGCTGCCTAAAACACTGCAGTGACCAGAAACTTCTACATTGCTTTGAATCACTGAAATTTTATCACTATTTTAATTATATCTTTTGTTACATTTTCTACATGTGATAAAAGTCTAAGTGTCTATTATGCAATAAAATGTTTTTAAAAACCTGAAATTTAGGTATCTAAATTTTGCTATCTTACACACACACACACACACACACACACACACACACACGGTCATTTCAATAATTACTTGGGCAAAATTGAAATAGATCATATATTACTAGCAGTAACACTGTACTACCCTTGATTCATTTTGATTCTCATCCTCATTGGATTAACAAATATCTAAGAGGTTAGTAAAGCATATCTGGCAGTGACTGTGATAATATTTATAGCAAGTATTGAATCCTGAGGGCTCTACTCAATGGATCAATAATCCATGATGTTATTAACACAGTGAAAACTAGAAGGTGGGGTCTTGAAGGTAGTAGATCTCGGAAGACATGTACCTTTGGGTATATCTGCTCTGGATTCTTCCAGTATGTTCTCCATTCTTTGTTTCTTGTCTTCAAAGAAGCCACTCCTCCTCTCATGCTAGACAAAATGTCTGGCTCAGAAACAGATATCCAGCTAACCATAGACAGAACACAGTATCATTATGAGCCCAAATTAATAATTCCTCTTTTTAAATAATTTCTTTTAGAAATTTGTTCATAGTGGTGAGACACCATTCATATTGCTGCATGAACAAAGCTGACTTGTACTGATTCTTTCAAAACAGATGTTGAATTTCTATTATGTGCTAGGCTCTGAGTTGGTAAGTCTTGTAGATAGAATGGGAACCATCTGAAGCAGAAGTCAGGGTGGGAAGATGATGTTTCATGTGGCACCTTATTGTTACCTAATAAATGTATTCACTAGATGAGATGAATAGATTCTAGTGTATTGCAGTTAGCAGTGTCACTGTGGAGATTTGAAAATAGTTTCTTTAGATGGGCCATTTCTACATTGCTTTGATGAGGAGGGAAGCTCAAGCTACAGGAAAGCCAAGGGTATATTTTTTCAAGGACTACATAGAATGTCTCTCTTAAAGCCACTGGTAGTGGTCTATGCCTATAATCCCAGTACTTGGAGGGTTGAGGCAGAAGGATTATAATTGGAGGACAACAAGGTCTACATAGTGAGAATTTGTGCTGGAAAAAAAATCCCAAACAAACAAGTAAATGAGTGGAAAAAAAAAAAACAGAGAAAGGGTTAGCTTTCAGTTTCAATATTATATTATCCTTAAGCTCAGTAAATATGTGTTAATTAATGGACTTAAAAAAAACTCCTTTGTTTCTTTTAATACCCACACATCTTGGCAAGCTAAATACAGTAATATAGGGAATCATTGGGAAGATTGGCAATTCCTTTTGCTCATTTACTGCTAATAAAGCGTTTTTATGCCTCATGAAAAGCTAGAACTTCATGTGTCGACCTTCTTAAATAACAGTTTTTGTGCAGAATTGAATTGTTTCTGTGCTTCTTAAGCACTTCCACATACATAACAGGAACCTAACAACCAGCCACTGTTTCCACATGTCACAGGTTGGTACAGCATTTCTAATTACAAATGAAAGTTAACCCACTAATTGTTGAATAAACCACCTAGTGCTCAACCTTATAGAAAATGAGGTGTAATTTTGTAATTAAAAATATAATGATACTTCCTGAGCCCTGATCATGAAATAGTCTGGGGGAGCTAATCTTTCTAAAATAAGAGGAATGGATTCAAAGTTCCATGCTAACAACACAAGGCTCATTGCTCTGGATTTCTTTCCTTTTTCCTTTTTGTAAAGTGCCTGAGACATAAAATTTGTGTTGATAATTATTTTCAAAGAAAAGTCAGCATTTTTAAGCACACTCACATTATTATACCACCATCATCACCCACCAGATATATTCGAAACGTTTTTATCACCTCAAAGGGAAACTTTGAATCTATTAATAATTCCTCACTTCTCTCTTCTGAGACTCTTTGAATAGAACTGTTGTTCTTTGAATAGGAATGGCTTCCATAGACCCATGTGTTTGGATGCATGGCCACAGGAAGTGGCACTATTAGGAGGTTAGATCTTGTTGGCTTTGTTGGAGGAAGTTTGTCACTAGGGTGTGATACTTTGAGGTCTCAGAAGCTCAAGCCTGTTCATTTCTTGTTGCCTGCAGATCAGGGTGTAGAATTCTCAGTATCTTCTACACCATGTCTGCCTTCACACTGTCATGATTCCCTCCATAGTAATGCACTAAACCTCTAAAACTGTGTGACAATCTAATAAAAATTTTCCCTTTTTTGAGTTCTCTTGGTCATGGTTTCTCTTCATAGCAATAGAAATGTAACTAAGACATTCTGGCAGCTACCACTCTTACTTTCTATCTTTGTGTCTCTGTGATTTTAATTATGCTAGGTATGTTGTTAAGTAGACTCACACAAAATTTATTTATTTTGTCATTCATCACAATGGTTCCAGCTTCAACTGTATTGTAATTTGGGACAGAATTTCATTCCTTTTCCAGATTCAACAGTATTCTGCGTGAATATGTGCACTATCTTGGTTTATCTGTTCATCTATCAGTAGGCATTTAGGTAGTAGTGAATTTTGATCCAGTTCAACAATAATTGTATAAAAAGTTATTTAAAAAGATGTAAAGATATTGGACTTAAGCTAGAAAGATCATGGATTTAGCATGATCGTGAACTGTATATGTGGGTACAAAGCACTTGCAGTGTGGACCATCTGAACTGAGTTAAATTGAACACGTGAAACTATATACCAGATCTAAAAGACCATAGAAGGAAAGAAGTTCTAGCAGCTCGTGAATAGCATTTAAGTATTTAATGCAGGTTGAAATTGTATCATTATTGGCTATGTATGGTTAAATAAACCACATTACTCAAATTTACTTTGCCTGTTATTCTCTTCAATGTAGCTGCCAGCAAGTTAAAACCACAAATGTGGCTCATGTGATAGTTTTACTTCTCTTTCTTAAGAGAAGTAAGTATTCATTGTTATGATTTCCCTATAGAACTTTTTTTCACGTATATTTTATAGTTTGCATGTTCTGTTCTCATTACCATGTAAGACACTTTAAATTCTCCTCTGTCTTCCTGAGGACCAACTGTTTGTTTTATTGAATTGTGTTCCATCTCTATATTTGTGTCCTTCCTCTTATTGATTTCTCCTTTTATTCCATTTTTGTTATGATCTGATTTCAAAGTTTCTGAAGTTGTATTTTTGTGGTCTAACAAGTGGTCCATGAGGTAAGAAAAGGGAGTATGGACTCTCCAACCACTGGAGGAAATATTCTGTAAATTTTAAGTAGATCACCTCATTTGAATTGTAGCTTATGTTTCTTTGTTAATTATCACTGTCATGATCTTTCCCTTGCTGACATTAGGGTCTAATAACCCCACTATTACTGTTTTGGAGCATATATATCTATTTGGACTTAGTATCATTTGATTTAAGTAGTCCAGTAATCCAATGCCAGAGGCATAGGAAGTGACAATAATATTTTCTTGTTGAAATGATGCCTTGGTCATTACATGATAACCTTTGCTTCTTTTTATCACTTTTGTCTTAAACTCCATTTTATCTGATATAGAATATAGGTGCTGTGACGTACTTTTAGTTTCCATTAGCCTGGGCTAACTTTTACTGTTTCTTCTTTCAGACTGTACTATTCATTATATGTTTCATGTAAGCTGCATATTGCTCAGCCTTGGTTTACTCAGTTAGCCAGTCTGTATCTTTTCATTGAGGGATTTAATATACTTTCACTTAATGTTAATACTGGTATATAAAGACCTATCCTCTTGTTTTGAATATAATGTTTTTCATTTTTTAGCCTGTTGTATATCTTTGTGGTTTGATTAAAAAAAAATGTGTGTATGTGGCGTATAGACACACATAGAGTACAGAGGACACATAAAGTGTTCTGTCCTATCACACTCCACCTTCTTCTTTTGATACAGGGGTTTCCCTAAATTTGGAGTTAAGGTGGTATTCAACAAACCCAGTGATATTCATGCCTCTGCTTCTGACAGGACTAATTACTGATATATGTACATCCTGCTTTTTATGTTTGTATGTGAGTGATAGCATTTGAACTCAAGTTTTTATGCTTGTGCAGTATGTGGTTTTACTCACTGAACCATTCCCAAGCCAAAGAAAGTATAGTGAAGGTATTTGATTCTCTCATCTTTGAATATTTGTTTTACTGTTGAGTTTTATCCATTTATTCTTTTACATCTAGAGAAAAAGACCCTTAAACATTTCAACAAGGGCAAGTAATGATGGATTCCCTCAGCTTTGTTTGCCTTGGAAAAATCTGTATTTACTATTGCCATTTCTGAAGGATAGCTGTGCTGGGTATAGTATACCTGGTTGACAGCTTTCCCGTTGCTGTTCCTTGTATTTTGTTTCCTTCTAGCATCTCTTTCTGATTTTAGAATTCTAGGGTTTTTTGTTTGTTTGTTTGTTTTTTGTTTTTACTGTATTATTTTACCAGTTTAAGCATAATACACTATGGTGAGGACTTTGGTTAGTCTCTAGTGTTCTTTGGGCCTCATACCTACCTAGATACTATATTTTTCTGTGATTTACAGATATTTTTCTGTTACTGTTTTCTTCAGTAGATTTTTTTACTTTTCCCCTATTCTTTGCCTTCTATGACTCTGAGAATTCAAATATTTATTATTTAAGTCAGCCCATAAGTCTTGAAGGCAGACTTAATGTTTTCTGATCTGATTTGGATATTTAGAAAGATATTTGCGTTCTAGGCATAATAGCATGTGCCAGTATTTGTAGCTATTGGAGATGTTAAGAATGGATGGCTGAGCCCAGGATATCACAGGATAGCCAGAGAAACATAGGTAAGACTCTGTTCATAAAAAAAAAAAGTTGTTCTTAAGTTCAGAAAAAGTTTTCTTCTCATTGGCTATGTCTATGTTTGATGTTTAAAGTTGTATATTGTATTTGTTGTATTTTCTTAGCTTTTTAAATTTCTGTTTAGTCCCATTTATGATCTCTAACTCTTCATTCATATGTTTTCTCTTTCATAACATGAATCAGTTTTTCTTTTTTAAAGAAGATTTTATCTTTATTTTTTAGTGGTGTGCGTGTGTGTGTGTGTATATGTGTATTTCTGTTAGTATGTGCATGCAAGTACAAATACCTGCGGACACCAGAGGAAGAACTGAATGCCATGAAACTAGAGCTATAGGCAGCATGAACAGCTTAACATTGATGCTGGAAACCAAACTTGGGTCTTCTTGGAGAGCATACATCCTCTTGACTGATGCATCATCACTCCATCCTCATGAATCATTTTCTTGATTATATTTCCAGATTTCACTATCCATCTGTAGTCTCTTGTCTCTCACCAGTTTTCCTTAGAATAATGATTTTGACACCTTTAGCAGATGTTGTGCCAGTCAGTATCCTTTCCTTTAGGGTCTTTTTCTAGACATTTGTGAAGAACTCTTGGGGGGCATCATACTAGTGTAAGTAGGCATAGCAAGGAAGCACTGAACACAGCCACTATGAAGAGTGAACAATTGAATAAAACAAACAGTTTGGTTGCCTCAGAGAGTGCAGGACAGCAATAGCTATAGAAGCTTCTTCACTTGATCTTAGCCAAAAGGCCAAGAAGCGATTAGAAGCTTCTTATGTTTTACAGTGCTATATGACAAGAGAGGTGATGCTCAGAAGCTCAGAATCTAGGTGGTTAGCATGGAGATTCTTTAAGGCAGATGAGGTGCTAGTTAGCAGCATTAACACAGCCCATCAGGGCTTCTGAGAAATATGTCAGGTTGGGTTGAGCCATTGTCATCAGCACTGCTACTTTGGAGCCTTCTTTGGCTACTTAACATTTCATCTTTTATTGTTGATAAGGAGTGGCAGTAGGTCTTGGTTTTCTGATGAGGAGGAATCTGCGAAAAGCGAAGACTCAGAATGCTGGTCTATTTTCCACTTGACTATGGACATTGAACATTTCTTTAAGTGCTTCTCATCCATTAGAGTCCTCTGTTGAGATTTCTCTGTTTAGCTCTGTAGCCCATTTAAAAAATTAGATTATTTGCTTTGTTCATGTCTAATTTCTGAAGGTTGTTATGTATTGAGACTATTAGTCTCTCTGTCAGACGTAGGGTTCATGAAGATCTTTTAACCAGTCTATAGGCTGCCATTTGTCCTATTGATAGTGCCCTTTGTTTTACAGAAGATTTTTCAGTTTCATGAGGTCCCATTTATTTCCACTTGACTATGGACATTGAACATTTCTTTAAGTGCTTCTCATCCATTAGAGTCCTCTGTTGAGATTTCTCTGTTTAGCTCTGTAGCCCATTTAAAAATTATTATTGCTCTTAGTGCCTGAGCCATTGGTGTTCTGTTCATGAAGTTGTCTCCTGTGCCAATGTGTTCAAGGCTATTCCTCACTTTCTTGTCTTTCATATTTAGTATATCTGGTATTATGTTGAGGTCTTTGTCCACTTGGAGGTGAGTTTTGTGCAGGGTAGCAAATATGAATCCATTAGCATTCTTCTACAAGCAGAAATCTAGTTAGACAGTACCATTTGTTAAAAATGCTTTCTTTTTTTTTCTGTTTTATGATTTTCACTTATTTGTCAAAAATGAAGTATCTGTGCGTGTATGGGTTTACTTCTGGGTCTGTATCTATAATAACTAAAACAAAGTTTTAGCAACCAGTACTTAAAACTGTCACCAAAAGTAGTTTGATTTTCATGACTACTTGAAAAACATGCCTCACAGTTACCTGGCAACAGCCAGGTGTTCCCGGCTCACTATAAAAGGGGCTGCTTGCCCCCTCCTTCCTCTCCCTCTCCCTCTCCCTCTCCCTCTCCCTCTCCCTCTCCCTCTCCCTCTCCCTCTCCCTCTCCCTCTCCCTCTCCCTCTCCCTCTCCCTCTCCCTCTCCCTCTCCCTCTCCCTCTCCCTCTCCCTCTCCCTCTCCCTCTCCCTCTCCCTCTCTTGTTCTTGCTCTGTCCTCTTGCTTCTGCTCCCCCTCTCTCCATTATCCCACGCTCCATGTACTCATGCCCCCCCCCCACACCTTTCTTTCTCTCTACTCCCTCAACTCCCCTTCCCATACCCTATATAAACTCTATTCTATACTTTACTGTCCTGTGGCTGGTCCTTCAGGGGAAGGGATGCTGTAGCATGGGCATGCAGAGGTACCCCCTTCCCCCACACCTGACTGACTGTACATCCTCCAGACATATTCCTTCTCTCTTTATCTTTTTATAAAACCCAACAACTACTTTATCAATTTAAACAGAGTTTTAAGGTTGCCTTTTAAAAATTGCCACAAGACATAGCTTTTTGTTTATTGAGTGTAGTCATTGAAAAAGCAAGTTCTTTTAAAATCCTCATTGGAATATAATAGAATAGTAAGGAGCCATGTTTAAGTCACTAACAAGGGGACGGTAGTTCTGTTTCTACTTTTTTCTTTCTGTCAAAGGAGATGAGAGATAATATATTCTAAAGCCAAATATGAGTCACTGTGGTTTGGGAACACAGATTTAGGACAGCCCAAACTCCAATGTAGCAACAGTTTCATAAAATTCTTGTAGTAACAGAACGAAGAAAGTCATAAATCAAGACACTTTCTAAAAACATTGGTGGAAATATTAAGTAGGTGGCTACAGCGAAATAGAGAAACCTCAACGACAGGACTGGGATGGTATCTGATGACACTCTTAGCCTTTGGGTTGGTGAAAACTAGGTTTTGTCAAGTTAACATACTCCAAAAGTTTTATCTGTTAGTCAGATATATGTGTAAAGTCCAACACAGTGGCAGGTAAGGAATGGTTATTTAGAGGGCTAACGATATAGCAAGACAAATTGTAACTAGACTCAGGACCTGCAACATTCCTTCCTTTCTACATCTTTGGAGTTCTAATCAGTTAATCTGTCTTGTAGAAGACTCAGTAGAAGGAGAAAATTCTTTCTGGAAACTTAGTTTCTGGTTCACATAGGCTAGGCAAAAGGCCCACTGAGAACTGGGGCGATGACTCAGTCTGTAAAGCACTAACTGCAAGTCTGCAACATAGAATCTTGGAAAAGCCAAACTGATGATGGTGTGTGCCTTTTTTTTTTCTCTTATTCTTTCTTTTATTTTTGTTTTTTATTATGTATTTTCTTCACTTACATTTCAAATGCTATCCCACAAGTCCCCCATACCCACCCACTCCCACTTCTTGGCCCTGGCGTTCCCCTGTACTGAGGCATATAAAGTTTGCAAGACCAAGGGGCCTCTCTTCCCAATGATGGCTGACTAGGTCATCTTCTGCTACATATGCAGCTAGAGACATGAGCTATGGGGGTACTGGTTAGTTCATATTGTTGTTCCACCTATAGGGTTGCAGACCCCTTTAACTCCTTGGGTACTTTCTCTAGCTCCTCCATTAGGGGCCCTGTGTTCCATTCAATAGCTGACTGTGAGCATCCACTTCTGTGTTTGCCAGGCACCAGCATAGCCTCACAAGAGACAGCTATACCCGGGTCCTTTCAGGAAAATCTTGCTGGCGTATGCAATGGTGTCAGCGTTTGGAGGCTGATTATGGGATGGATCCCCGGGTGTGGCAGTCTCTAGATGGTCCATCCTTCCCTCTCAGCTCCAAACTTTTTCTCTGTAACTCCTTCCATGGGTGTTTTGTTCCCAGTTCTAAGAAGGGGCAAAGTGCCTTTTAATCCTGCTGATAATGAACTGTGAGGTGGAGACAGATAGATCTTTAGAAACTCTGGCAAGTTAGTCATGTCTGCTTGGTTAAGTTCCAGGCAGGTCAATGAAATGAAAGGAGGAAGATGACTGATATTATCTTATGACCTTCACATAAACACACACACACACACACACACACACACACACACACACACACCACACCACACACACCCCCTCTTACACACTCACTCACAAACACATACTCACCTACTCAATCGCACACACTAACTCACAAACACACATAGACTCACATACCATACACAATCACAAAAGAACACACTCACACGGACACATTCATGTATACTCACACATACTTATACATACATATATACATCCACACATTTACATACACAAACATAGACACACATGGAAAGGAAGTCTTAAGTTCAGGATTGGCAAAAGCATCATGGTTCTGTGGGATGTCATTATCTACAACAAAGTGGGTGGGCTGCTATCATGTGAACAAACAATCAAAGAAATGCAGAAGCAATGTAAACTTTAATCAAACATCCTCTGTGGTCAGTGTAATATAGTTTACAGATACAATGCTTGTGAGAAGAAGAGTGAGCAGGCAACACCTCTAGCTGCTATGGGCATTCAGAAGGGACTCAAAAGGACCCCACCTTGCCATCAGCTGGCACACACACAAAAAGAGCTTTTTGCACAACAGAAAGCAGAGATAAAAGGGACTCCCTACCAGTTATTACCACTGTTTCCTCTTGTGTCCTGTGGGGGCAAGACTGAGACTGATGATGAGGTAACTACAGCTCTGGCATCTATGAGAAAGTGGTAAGAGGAGGAGACTTCTGGTGATTAACAGCATAATACATTTAGATGCTGGTCCTCATTGCTGTGGTTCAGGTTTTTTGTTTTTAATTTAAACTACTTTATTTATTTACATTCTAGTTGTTGCTCCCCCTCAGTCCCCGCTCCCAAAATTCCTCATCTCATTCCTCCTCCCCCTTGCCTCTGAGAGGGTACTCTCCCCTCTACCAGGCCTCCCCCTTTCCTGGAGCCTCAAGGTTCTCAAAGCCTGGAGGATTTCTTTCTGCATTGAAGCCCATTTGTTAGTTTACTTATTTGGGTAGGAAGCCTGCCAGCTCTAGGAAATAGCAAGGCCTGACTTTATACTTGAAAGCAGCTTAGGGTAGCAGGTAATCAAGCCTCAGTTTGAAAGCTTTTTCATTTAAGAGACTCAGTTTTTAAACTTTTAAAAAAAGTGATTCATTTTGTAGCTCAGTAAATTGTATATCTATCTTTTAGACCCAAAGGTATTGTAAAGCCAGACTGGTTTTAAAGTGAAGTTTTGAATGTTGATCAGGTAAAGCACCAGGAAACTGTGTTCTGTAAAGCATCTCTGTAACTTTTTTCCCACAGAACTGGCAAAATTTTCTTATTTGATATGAAATAGGAAAATATACTCTATTAGAGCTAAAAATAAGCTAAACCAGGGTGGGCTAATGATTAGAGGCTAGTAGAAACAAAGATTTAGAAAGGTATTGGATGAAATAAAAAAAGAAAAAATGTAATTTAGCCATGATATCCCTGTCCAATAACAGGGCTGGACATCTAGGCAGAATAAGTAAGGAGTGTGTGATCAGGTGGCCCCAGAGAAAAGAGAAGAGAGGACAAGTTGACCTCCAGTGACCTCCCTGTCCATAGTTTGGACAGAGATCTGGAGGTAGGCAAGGCACAGAGCCGTTCTTCGTCCTCTGGTCAGTGTTGCCACACTCGAAGGAGCTCCTAGGTGGAATCTGTTGGTGTCCTAATCTTCTTTGGAGGTGGCCTCAGGGCTGCTGCCAGAAGCAGGTATTTCTGTCTATCTTGAAAAGCCTTGTCCATCCATTTCTGCTCTTCCTTCCATTAAAGACCTAAATGCTTTGCTCAGCAGATCTCTCTTGAGATGTTTGTGGGACATATTCTAGTACCTGATTTTGAATTTTATTTTATAGTAACAAGCTTGGTTTCAGTTACTCGTTTCAGGCTTAATTTTGGCAACATGTACAGAAAGCTAACACTTGTCCCTGTAAATGAATTGCATTTCTGCATGGATTATAGTTAAAGCACGGCTATAAACATAGTTCTGAGCACAGTGAAGATTTTGGTCATTTGTAAAGTGACTGACATTTAGCCTACATGTCTTAATTATCTTTAAGAGCTTACAGTAACAGTTAGCAAACAGGTAAGTGGTTAGACATAAAATTTTAAGTCAGTTTCTGTTAACCAGAATAGAGTTATAATCTTAGGAATTTATATAGCATATGTCCTTAGTAAGTTTTATTCTTTCAAACAAGAGTTAAATTTAAGTTCAGTAGATGGTGTATAGTAACAAATTAAGATTATACATAATTTTTTTTTTAAAAATGAGTAACTCTTGTTACGAGTTTTTTTTTTTTTAGTTTTGTAGTAATTTGTAAATTTATTAGCTTTCAGTTGTTTACTTCCTATGTAAGTAATTAATATTTCATGTTACTCCAATTTTCCCTATTATTGGATATTTTCTTTATTTACATTTCAAATGTTATCCTTTTTCTAGGTCTCCCCTCCAGAAACCCCCATCTCATTCCCCCCTTTCCTGCCTCTGTGAGGGTGTTCCCCAAACTATCCACTCACTCCTGTCTTCCAACCCTGGCATTCCCCTACACTGGGACATTGAACACCCTCATGCCCAAAAGCCATTCCTCCCACTGATGTCCAACAAGGCCACATATTCAGCTGGAGCCATGGGTTCCTCAATGTGTACTATTTGGTTGGTGGTTCAGTCCCCGGGAGCTGGGGGGGGGGGGCGGGGCTCTGTCCTGTTGACACTGTTGCTTCCTCCATGGGGCTGCAAACCACCTCAGCTCCTTCAGTTCCTTTTCCAACTCCTCCATCAGGGACCTCATGCTCAGTCCAATAGTTGGCTGTGAGCATCCACCAATGCCTCCATAATTGTCAGGTTCTGGCAGAGCCTCTCAGGAAACAGCCACATCAGGTCCCTCTGTCAGCAAGCACTTCTTGGCATCTGCAATAGTCTCTGGGTTTGGTGACTTTATATGGGATAGATTTTCAGGTGTAGCAGTCTCTGGGTGGCCTTTCCTTCAGTCTCGGCTCCACATTTTGCCTCCATATTTCCTTCTGTGAGTATTTTGTTCCCCCTTCTAAGAAGCTCTGAAGTATCCACACTTTGATCTTCCTTCTACTTGAGCTTCATATGGTCTATGAATTGTATCTTGGGTATTCTGAACTTTTGGACTAATATCCATGTATTTGTTACAAGTTTTAAGTTAACTTTTTTGTTACATTAATTTTATAGATTACATATTTTTAAATCACACCCAAGGACATTAGGGATCCTGAGATAAATAAAGGATTTATGGCTTCATGGACCCCAAGATAGAAAAGTGATTTGTGAAGACAAGCAAGAGTGTTGGTAGAATCTGGTTTGTAGTGATAAGACCCCGTGGTTTATGAGATGAAGTAATCCTGAAAAGGGGATGACAGATAAGGAATCTCTGTATCAGGCAAAATGTAGGTAAAACAAAACAAAACAAAACAAAACAAAACAAAACAAAACAAAACAAAACAGATAAGTCTTTTAAGTCTGGACACTGAGGACTGTAAGTAGAGGATTTACTATGGGTATAAGTCTAATATCATATGCAAGACTAAGGAGGTAGAAATTATATGATTATATAGATCATCAGGATGCAGAAGGAGGCAACTGTGATTGGGTTGTTGTTGGTGGTGTTAAGTGTCCCTGATGGAAACTCATTCCAGAGGATGTCACTAAATGGTGTGAAGTTCCTGATGAGAATGCCCAGACCAGAAGTGATAGCCTTCCCTCACCAAGTGTTGGATACCCAGAAAGGCATGAGAAATAGATTAATGTGTGGGCATCATTTTCTGACAAACAAATAAAACCAACCAACTAACCAACCAACCAACAAACAAAAATCTGAGCAGACCAGTCAGGAAGAAGAATACTTAGCCTAGTCTATGGGGAGAAGCAACTAGGCATGCAAAAATGAAACTGAACAGGTTGTTCTCTGAGAAGAGCACCTACCCCAGGCTGTGAGAAGTAGCGAAGTAGGCATGCAGGAGAGAAAAGCAGTCAGAAAGTCTGACTCAGGATCTGGAGTCAAATATGATGGATGGCAGAGGTCAGCAAAGGCAAATAATCCATGCAACAGGAGATCCTAGTCAGCGTTTTTTGGTTCTGTTACAGGAGGGACCAAGTCTGCAGAGGAGGGCCCTGACACCTCTTCTGAGTTTCAGCAGTAAATGAAAATAGGCACAGGAAAAAAAAAAAAAGAATATCCTGACTCTCTGTGGAGAGAATAGTTTAATTAAAAAAATAATTAAGTAAAGGGAAGAAAAGGAAGGAAAAGAGAAAAGAAAGGGGGAAAAAAAGCAGTCTGCTTGTCCAACTGTCCTTGACGGTCCTTGTCTGTCATTTGTCTATCTGTCTGTCTGGGAAGTAGAGGATAGCAACAGCTGCAAAATCTTGTTAGGTTTTAGATGGTCATACAACAGGTGAAGGTGATTTAAAAGCAGAAACAGCCAGGGGGGTATTGTGGGGACTCTTTCAGAGAGATGAAGTGCTGACGGTTACAGTTAGAGGCCTTCAGCCAGCCTTTAAGGGCTTCTAAGAAATGCATGTGGCTTTTGTTTCCTGGCAAACCTGGACTCCTTGGGATGTTGAGCTATTGCTATCAGGCACTGCCACTTTAGAATTTGCTTTTGGGACCTAACAACTACCTTATTTTTTCATACTTCTATGAAACTCATATATTGATATTTGCATATATGAAAGGTCAGTTGTTTGTATTCATTTTATAGTAACTGTTATAGTAGAAGAGTATTTTTCTTAATGATGTATCCTAGAGGAATGGTTTGGTAGACTGATGGTTTTGGTTATGGGTAGGTAGCATACTGCCTTAATTAATTTTCTATTGCTGTGATAAGACACCACGCCAATGGCAACTTATAAAAAAAATTAAAAAGTGGAGCTCAGAGTTTTAGAGGGTTAGAGTTTCTGACCATTATGGAGCCATTGTTTGAACAACAGCCAAGAACTGACATAATAACTCAGAAGCAGGGTGCTAACTTGGAATGGAATGGACTTTTGAAATCTCCACCCCCAGTGGGACACATTCTTTAACAATGCCATACCTCTTAATCTTTGCCAAACAGTTCCACCACCTAGGGACAAATGTATTCAAATATATGACTCTGTGGGGGTCATTCTCATTCATACCACCACAGATCTGAAAGAACTCTCCAGATGATTCCTTCAGCTGTGAGCAATGGGCTTGAGCACCCTGCTTGTGCCATGGATGGCAGAAGGCAACCCTGTGATCTCTTAAGCAATAGGAGGGGTGGTACTAAGACTATGGGACACAAACAGTATTTTCCCCAGGAACCCCTGTAGAATTGGGTTCTTCACAATGACAGGCAACGCAGTCCATTGTTATGGACCTTGAACCTTTTTTGTTGTCAGTGGAGGGGTATGGGGGATGCATGTCTTCAAGTTCTCCAGTGACACAAGCTGACCCTAGCTGTGGAAGAAAGTGGAGCAATGTACAGTATGTCATCAGGCAGAGCCAAAGACAGCCACTTTGAGAAGTAGTAGAAGTGGTGACAGGGGAATATGGGTCACTAAAAAGGAGGCAGCAGTGAAGAATGATGGACCTCAGATATCAGAAGACATTTCTTTTAGTGCCTGGAAATGGCCTTGCTCTGCAGTAGACAGAGTACCCTGTCTTTTGAAGTGCAGGATAGTTTGTGCATTTGGATGCTGGAGTCACACTTTTATTGGTGGTTCTAGTTGGATTATGAACCTTCAGTAGTAGAATATCTCAGGTCTATGGATAGAAATGTACCTGTAATTCTCTTCCTTAAGTTATATGACCTATAGATTAGGTTGCAATTGCATTTCCTTAGAATTCTTCCTTTTAGTCTCTTTCCTCCTAACAAATTTCCTCCAGCCAGGGATCCAGTTGCTGCTGTCCTCTGTCCACACTGTTATTCTGTGACTGTCTCCAAGAGTCATTCATCTCCTGCTGAATTCCAGAAGAAGGAAATACTGAGCACCTCTATGTGGATACCTTCAATTCTTTCATGTTCGTTTTTCTACTGGACTTAATAGATACTTAGTGCAAATTAGGATGATTGTCTTCAGTTTCTCTTTACTAACAAGGCTCAGATGAGGTTTCCCCCAAAGTTTTAGGTTTTAATTCTAAAACATTATAAAAAAAATAACCAAACCCAAGGCAAGGATGAGAAACATTTTGAACATCTATCTCACAATCAAGTTTCACAATACTGTGTAGAAGACTCTAGCCTTTTGCCTAGTAATACTTCTCGTCTAAAACAAATGAGACACAGCTAACTAGGCAGCATCAGCTTTTCTGTCTTCTCTTTTCTTCCTTTGCTTGTATTACTCTCTTTCATTTGGAATTTCTTTATGTTCATAGGCTTGTCGACATTCTTTCTGTGTCTGTGCCTCTGTTTGACGGTCTCCCTCCCCCCGACCACCCCAACCCCCCACACACTCCAAGATAAATTATGTAGACAAAGTATGTTACTATGTACCTTGGTGGGCCTGGAACTCCTTTTGTAAACTATGCTCCCTTGAAGTCATAGAGATCCATCTGCCACCCAAATTCTAGGAGTAATAGTGTATGATGCCATGCCTGGCTCACCACACCAGAACTGGTTTTTGTTGTTGTTTGTTTTGTTTTTAGATTTATTTATTATACAGTGTTCTGTCTGCATATATGCCTTCATGCCAGAAGAGGTCACTAGATCTCATTATAGATGGCTGTGAGCCACAATGTTATTGCTGTGAATTAAACTCAGGACTTTTGGAAGAGCAGCCGGTGCTCTTAATCTCTGAGCCATCTCTCCAGCCCTGGGGTTGATTTTATTAGAAAATATTCTTAAGTTCCTATTAGGCATTTGTTGTAAATATTTTCAGGTAAGAAATATACCACATTTACAACAACTGATGCTATTCTTCTAGTTAATTTGCTTCATAATAATAATAATAATAATAATAATAATAATAATAATAATGCCAGTCCTCAAAAGAGCAGCAGGAGGCAGTGTCTATCTATTCAAATCAACGAGGCTGGGAGTCCTGCTGCCTTGCCCCAGCACACATACTGTTCTCTCTGTTTCTAGAACAGGAGTTCCAAGGATAAACAAGGTCAAGCCTTGAAGTATAGCAGTAAAAGAAATGTGAAGTCATAATTACTTAAGTATTCATAATATCACATACCCTTTCTACTTCAACTGCTTTAGTATAGAATCTTATTACACCAAGGTGGTACAATTTTGCTGTAGAAGAAATTTCTCTAACTATATCCTTCTTTTCAGCTTCTTATATTCAGCACCAATGAACCTTTTCTGCCATAATTGACTAAGTCTGGTTTCTTTCTCATTTTAAACTGAAAGTTATTTTTTAAAGGGCTGTGTTGATATTTTAGACACTTTAAGTATAATTCTGTTCTCACATAACTACGAAGATTTTAGAATCACTATCCAGACTATTGGACACATATTTGCTTACATCTGAAACCTTTCATATATTATGGTCTGAGTGATGAGATTTCCCTTGTGTATGAATTGAGGATATATTGATCTAGATCATTGATTCAATTTAAAGAAAATTCTGTTCTAAACTGTAACATGGGTAACGGAGTAGGGTTAATTGCAATGGCAGGTGAGGGGAAAATAGAGAGGTAGAAATATGAGAGGGAAGCAAAGAACAGAGAATTGGGAAAGAGACTGGTTAGTGCACAAGTTAAAAAGGCAAGAGAGACAGGGAGGAGGCAGAAAGAGCTGAAGCACGGACAGAGAGAACAGAAAGAGGAAGGAACAGAAACAGAAGTAAGGCAAGAGAGAACCAGGGAAAACGTAGAAGGGAGCTAGAGAATTCAGAAGAAGCAGGGCTGCTTTCATTTGTACTGATTCTCAACTGCAAAGGATTATACTTGATAAAAGGACTCACAAAACAGTAACAATACCATACAGGAATTTGTCATTTGAACACTGTTGTTAAAATGTGATACAGGCTTTTCCAAAAATAATGATTAATGTTTGTTCTTTATTGTATGATCTATGCACCAACTATGCATCCCTTTACATCTCCTAGATGTAAGCGATGTCACATATGGCTTCTTTTTCTTTTAATTAGAAAAGCCTTAAGAAACATCCCTTGGTGAACACGTGTGTTATATATATGTGCATGTATATGGTGTGTGTGTGTGTTTATGTGTGTGAAGTCCAATTCCTATAATGTTAAGGATGTCCTTGTATCTTTTTCTCACTTTTATTTGTGTGTGTGTGTGTGTGAGATAGTTCTTGAACCCTTCAAAAGCTCTATCATTTTAAGTGGGTCCTGAGGAAAGTCTTCCCTCTTCCCACCATGCTTATTACCACTGCACATGTTCCTTTGTGTGTCTCTGTGAGATGGGAGTGAACTGGTCCCTAGGCCCTTGCTTGCTCTGTGACTGCTTTGTGTCATTGCCAAGTTTTGAATTTTGGAAAGCTCTCATCAGGATTACAGATGAACCGCTGTTGTCCCCTAAACACAGTCTGGGGCTACTAGGCTCCCATCTAGCCTCCAGCAATTCACCTGTACCACCTTGCTGAAATCCCACTAGCACAGAAGCAGTGCATTCTGCCAGCTTGGCTCTCCATCCTCAAAGCTCCTCTACTACTTCTCCTTCGTGACTCCAGGAATCAATTCAAGGACAGCTTGCCTTTTGATTTCCATTTTTCTTTTCTTCCTACACAACAAAATAATCCTCAGGATTTTATCACACATTTCTGTTCCCCCAAAATTGATAGCTGATCTTCAGGGAATTGGTCTCTTAATAAGGGAGGCTTGGGGCCAGAAAGATGGCTCAGCATGTAAAAGCTTGCTGCCAAACCTGCTGACCTGAGTTCAGTCTTGAGGATCCATGTGGTTTAAAGAGAGAGATTCTCACAGATTGTCTCCTAATATCATCTACCCATATGCTGTGACACAGAATGCACTCCAGCAAACTAAATTAGTAATTGTAATTTATATGCTTTTTTCCCCTTCCCTTCCCTTCCCTTCCCTTCCCTTCCCTTCCCTTCCCTTCCCTTCCCTTCCCTTCCCTTCCCTTCCCTTCCCTTCCCTTCCCTTCCCTTCCCTTCCCTTCCCTTCCCTTCCCTTCCCTTCCCTTCCCTTCCCTTCCCTTCCCTTCCCTTCCCTTCCCTTCCCTTCCCTTCCCTTCCCTTCCCTTCCCTTCCCTTCCCTTCCCTTCCCTTTCCTTCCTTCCTTCCTTCCTTCCTTCCTCCCTTTCTTCTTCTTCTTCTTCTTCTTCTTCTTCTTCTTCTTCTTCTTCTTCTTCTTCTTCTTCTTCTTCTTCTTCTTCTTCTTCTTCTTCTTCTTCCTTTGGGTTTTATACTACAGAATGACAGGAATGTCCACTTCCTTTTTCTTTTTTCTTCATGGAAAAAACTTTGGCTTATAAAACTCCAACTTGAGGCAGGGGCACCAGTGTCAACCAACATGCAGAAGCAGGTATGAGTGCAGCAGAGATAATCTCAGAGGTGGTCAGCATCCCCCACACTGCCCAAATCCCAAGCCAAGCTCTACCTCCTCCCCCAGCACCCCAGTAACACAGACCCACCCACACATACATGATCTACAGACACATTGGCAATCAAGGCCTAACATCAGGAGAGGACTCTTGGCACTCTGCACTACATTACAACCAGTCCCGACCAGACAGTAAAAGGACGCTGATCTAAGCGTGACTGAAGAATCTTGGTTGAAAAGTAAGGCAGTGCTCAAGACAGCCAGGTCTGGAAAGTCTTTCACCTCTCCTACTTACTGAACAGCTGCCCACCTTGGTTGAAAGTCAGCTTATACTGCAACCGGATAGGTTCTTTGTGTGGGTTGTCGAGCAACAGCATCTGCGATATCACTGCTGGAGGCATCAAAGGACTGAATGTAGGGAGTTTGGAGCTGGATGCCGGCTGCAGCTTCACTCGCATTGACTTTGGGACAGCCACCTGAAACATGACATCCCAGACAGGTTGGGTGGCAGTGCTCATCATGGTCAACAACAACACCTTCACATCCGGGTGGCCAGGGGCCCCAGTCTGGGAGAAGTACAGAAGAATTCGGAAGCTGTTCCGGTCATACACGACAATGGGCGGCAAGCTGCTGGGTTTCACAGACTCCAAAGACAAACACGTGAGCCAGAGGTGTATTCTGTGAGGCTGTGGCAGAAGCCAATGGCTCAGCCTCCCAGGACCAACCTGGAGAAGCCTTGGTACCTGGTGGCACCTCCTTGGGGATGCTTTTTTTGTGGAACATAATTCAGTGGTCCTGGAGATGGCTGGGATAAGAAGAGATCCAGCAGGTTCTGGCCTACAAAAAGACTCTGGATTCCACCCCCCGCCCCTTGAGTGTGATGGCACCCGGCTGCTTCTTGTCATTACAGCAACTTGGAATAACATCCTGGTTCCTAGTGGGAACTGCCAGGTCCTGATGAAGCAAAGATGGTGTCTCCACTTCAATGAGTGGACAGTTCAGTCCACAGGGTTCTGGATTCCGGAATGCTCTGGGGGCGGGAATGGCTCCCACTGCGGCGGGCACTGCGTTCCCAGCACTAACTCGGCCCTCCACCACCTGTATGTATAGCCGAACCCCCTGTGTGAGAAGGTCATTTGCTTGAAGAATCTCCACCAGAGCATCGTCGTCATCAGTGGTGTCGCTTGCAAGCTGGAACAGGGTGAGCTGCAGCTTCTCACATCTTTCATACACAACCTGCAGGGCCTGCTGGTCGGGCAGGGCATGACCTGGCCTTCGGTACATGGTCAGCATCTCCCGAAGCACCCTCACGTGGCTGCGGACTTCCTCTACTGCACTGACTCGCCTGGGCACCTTTTCAGACTTCTCTTGTTCCTCCTTGACCAAATTCTTGATCAGCTGGTTTGCAACCTGAAGATCCTCAGGGTGGTTACTCTTGAGAAGTCTTGTCAGAAGCTTTGACTTCTCATCATCAGCATCAAAGATGCTCTTTGGCCAGGGAGACAGTAGGGGCAAGATTTTATCCATCGGTAGTTTAGGATCTTGCTTTATGATTCCTTGCTTCTTTAGCATCTGATAAGCATCTCGGATCTTGATGTCTTCTGGAAACCAGACTGTCCAGCTAAAGAGGATTTCAATACCATGAAGAGACACCATGACCAAGGCAACTCTTTTTTTTTTTTTTTTTTATTATACATAAGTACACTGTAGCTGTCTTCAGACACTCCAGAAGAGGGCGCCAGATCTTGTTACGGATGGTTGTGAGCCACCATGTGGTTGCTGGGATTTGAACTCTGGACCTTTGGAAGAGCAGTCGGGTGCTCTTACCCACTGAGCCATCTCACCAGCCTAAAGAGGATTTCAATAACTCTTCCTTTAACCTTCTCCATAGCCCTGGCCCCTAGGTACTTTGGGGACAATACTTTGATCAGCTCGTTCAGGAAGCAGAACTTGGCCTCTTCACTGTGGAACTTCTCCCCGCAGTGGTTCATGAATATCTCCAGCACTGTCAGGGCATAAAGGGCTTCCTTCTCCTGTGGAGGTTTGCTTTTGTGGGCCAGTAGCCAAGGTGCATGTGTCGGGCCACTGGAGTCGGTGTTCACCTGCTCACAGAACTTCTGGATGGCTGACCAATCCTGCTCCGCCATGCTTGGATCTGTGGCTTTGTCTTTATTCCCAGCACTCTGAGTTCACAGCCAGTCTGGTCTACTGAGAGAGTTTAAGGACAGCCCCACTCCCTTTTTCTTACTGGTCAGTCAGGATTAGTACTTAGTTGGGACCAAATGCCTTACAACCTTCTGTGAAGTGGGCAAGCAACCTTTTTTTTTGTTGTTGTTAATGGAAATTTTAAGTTGGAGAAATACAAACTAAAATAATCATATTGAATGGGTAGTCTGTCACAGTATACTTTTCTAGACGGTATACAATATATTTTAAGTTTTGTTATTTCCTGCTTAAATTCTGCAAAAATATATACTCATTATTGTTGTTCCTTTTCACAAATGATTAAGGTTTAGAGAGACTGAAATGTTTACTGCAGTTAACACTGACTCTGTAGTGAAATCTAGATCAGGTTGTCATTTAACCTGACTATATTGTATAAGTTGCTCAGCATCATACATGAAGACACACCTAAGCCAGTTGGATAGCTTACTAATTTGAAAGCATAGTCTTCCAAGGCACAGTAGTTAAGCAGTATGTAAACGGAGACATGTAAATTGGAGAGCTGGCTAATTTTTGACACAAACTTATTGAAGAGCATGTCTCTTTCTTCTAAGTCTGTGACAACAACTGAGAAAGGGTCTTGGTGTACTTTCAATTTATATAGAGAGTAAAACTATGACATTTTCATTAAAATATAGGTGTACAAATGCTTACAAAAGAAAATGATAAATGATGTTACATGAGCATCAAAAATAGCAGGTGGTACAATGAAACACCAAAAGAGGAGCAGAATGAGGAAAGAACACAGAGTGACAGATGTAAGGGGGGAAAGAAGCAGAGAAGCAAGAAAGACAGATGGATAGTGTACAAAGAAAACAGATGTAATGGACAAAGGGTCCATGGAAATACATGTCAACATCTGAGGTCACCTGGACAGCTAGCATGCATGTCCACCAGAGTTAGTAAAATTGTTTTGGCTTAATGTAAGAAAAAAGACATTTTTGGTATGTTTCAGATTTTCAGAAGTATTATTTGAATGATAGTTATTAATATGTTTTGATAGAAAGGCACAATGGGGGAAATATTATGTATTTTCTTTTTTTAAATTGACTTTTTAATTTAAATTAATTTATTTTTTACACTCCATATTGCATTCCCTGTTCCCCTCTCTGATCTACTCTTCGACTGTTCCACTTCTCACACATCCTCTCCACCTCCTCTCTCCACTTGGATGCCCCCACCCTCTTACCCCACCTGGCCTCTAAACTCCCTGGGGCTTCCAGTCTCTTGAGGGTTAGGTGTATCACCTCTGAATGAACACAGACCTGGAAGACCTCTACTGTATGTGTATTGGGGTCTCATATCAACTGGTATATGTTGTATGTTTGGTGGTCCAATGTTTGAGAGATCTCAGGAGTCCAGATTAATTGAGACTGCTGGTTCTCCTACAAGATCGACCTTCTCCTCAGCTTCTTTCTGCCTTCCCTAATTCAACCACAGGGATCAGCTGTTTCTGTCTGTTGGTTGAGTGCAAATATTTGCATCTGATTCTTTCAGCTGCTTCTTGGGTCTTTTGGAGGGTTGCCATGATAGGTCCCTTTTTGTGAGCGCTCCATAGCCTCAGTAATAGTGTCAGGCCTTGGACCTCCCCTTGAGCTGGATCCCACTTTGGGCCTGTCACTGGACCTTCTTTTCCTCAGTATCTTCTTCATTTCCATCCCTGTAGTTCCTGACAGGAACAATTATGGGTCAGAGATGTGACTGTGGGATGGCAACCCCATTCCTCAGTTGATGCCCTGTCTTCATTGCTGGAGGTAGGCTCTATAAGTTCCCTCTTCCTACTGTCTGGCATTTCATTTAAGGTCTCTCCCTTTGCTTCCTGAAATTCTCTTACCTCCCAGGTCTCTGGTGCATTTTGTAGGGTAACCCCCCTCCCCACTATTTCCTGAGGTTGCCTGTTTCCATTCTTTATGCTGGTCCTCAGGGCTTCAGTCCTTTTCCCTCACCCAATACCAAATCAGGTTCCCCTCTCTCCCCCTTTTACTCCACCCCCCAGCCAATTTCCCTCTCAGGTCCCTCCCTCCCTCCCCACTTGCAATTGCTTTCTGCTCTCCCCCAAGTGGGACTGAGGTGTCCTTATTTGGGCCCTTCTGCTTGTTGACCTTTTTGAATTCTGTGGACTGTGTCTTGGGTATTCTGTACTTTTTTTTTTGTGGCTAATATCCATTTATTGGTGAGTATATACTATGCACGTCTTTTTGGGTCTGAGTTACCTCACTCAGGATGACATTTTCTAGTTCCATCCATTTGCCTGCAAAACTCAGGATGTCCTCATTCTTAATAGCTGAGTAGTATTCCTTTGTGTTAATGAAACACATTTTCTGTATTTATTTGTCTTGTTGTGGGCTATCTTGGTTGTTTTCAGCTTCTGGATATCACAAATAGGGCCACTATGAACATAGTGGAACACGTGCTCCTGTGACATGGTGGGGCATCTTTTGGGTATATTCCCATGGGTGGTATAGCTGGGTCTTTAGGTAGATCTATTTTCAATATTCTGAGGAAACTCCAGATTGATTTCCAGAGTGGTTGTACCAGTTTGCAGTCACAGCAGCAATGGAGTAGTGCTCCTTTTTCTCCACATCCTCTCCAACATGTGCTGTCCCCTGAGTTTTTGATTTTAGCCATTCTGATTGGTGTAAGGTGGAGTCTCAGGGTCGTTTTGATTTGCATTTCTCTGGCCACTAAGGACTTTGAAGGATTTCTTTAGGTGCTTCTCAGACATTCAAGGTTCTTCAGTTGTGAATTCTCAGTTTAGTTCTATACCAAACGGGGGAAAATCTTAATGTGTTACTACAAATTCAAATTCGGTATCTGACTGTTATCAAACTCTCTGAAAAGTTTTTCTGCAAACTTCTCTTTTCTCTTTTTCTTATCCCCATGATGTTTGTAGATCTCTGACTTGAGTACACATGCTTTGTGTCCTAACAGGTATTGTCTTACATTTATTAGTGATTTTCTGATTCCTGATTTATTCACTTTATGTCAAGCTCTGTGATACAAAGATTTTATTCACTTTGTGTAGCAATGTAGTTTCAACACCCTTCACAATTAGTATGTAGCATATGGGAGATGCTCAACATGTATATTTCTATTGAATAAATCATTTGATAATTTTATAGAGCCAGCGGTATGAAACTTTAATTTTCGTGGACCTTAGATTGAATGGATTAAAGAACAAAACAAAAAGTTGAGTTGTAGAAGTAAGAGTTGTGCTTGATGAATGCCTATTTGCCACTCAAACAAGCTAATGAGAGGAACCCATGTAAAGTTTACACTGAAACAGTCTCAACCCTGAAGCCTATGGTTCTAATAGGAATGGCCCTTGATACTAGCTTGCTTTTGTTTTTTGTTTGTTTGTTTGTTTGTTTGTTCGTTTGTTTGTTTTTTGTTTTGTTTTTGTTTTTTTCCCCCTGTGATTGTAGTAATCTGGTTTTACTCCAAGGAAGGCCATTGGGAGACAGTGGTAGGTAGTCTTCAGGTCCATCTGAGTATAGGGTGCACCCTTCTTCATAGGAGCATGAAGTTAAAGGCACCAACTTTAACTTAGTTGAAAATATCAACTAATATGTCCAGAATCTAAAAGCTATATAATGACAACCATTGACGAGAATATGGAGAAGGCAAAACACTTATTCGTTGCTGATAGAAATATTAAATGATACAGAAACTTGGAAAGACTGTCGAATACCTTGAGTGATTAAACACAGAGTTATTATATGACCCAGAAATTCTGCTCCTAGTTGTAAAGCCCAGAAAATACACATCTAGAAAGACATATGAACATAAGAAATTATAATAGCACTACATATAATAACTCAAATGCAAGAACATCTCCAATGTCCACTGACGAATCAGTGGGTAATCAACATGTTGTATAGCTATATAATAGTACAGTTCAAAGTAGAAATAAAGCTATTGATGTAGATTTATACACTTGTTATAAGAAATGACTCATATGATCACAGTCACCAAGATGTTTCATGATCTACCATCTACAAATTGAAGACTAATGAAAACCAGTAGTGTAAGTCAATGTGAGTCCAAAGGTTTTAGAACCAATAGTGCTAGTATTCTTGGGGGAGAGGAAGATAATGTGACTTAGCTCAAGAGAGCTCTAGTTCTCCTTTCTTCTACTTCTTTGATTTATTTAGATATATACCATCCTTTAGCCCAACTTAGACAATTTATAAGATGAAGTAATATACAGTGGCTGAGGATATAGAGTGGTTGACCAGCATGTAAAAGATCTTGGGTTCAATCCTTATAGCTATATAAAAACAAATCAGTAAACTACGTATTGGGAAACAATATTCACTAATCCAACATCTATTAGAGGGCTAATATCCCAAATGTATAAAGAACTCAAGAAACTAACCCCCCAAAAAACAAACAACCCAATTAAAAATTGGATATAGAGCTAAATAGAGAGAATGCACAACTCAAGAATCTTGAATGTTCAAGAAGCACTTAAAGAAATGTCCAAAGTCTTTAGTCATCAAAGAAATGCAAATCAAAATGACCCTGAGATTCCACTTCAGACCAATAAGAATGGCTAAGATCAAAAACTCAGGTGACAACACATGTTGGTGAGGGTGTAGAGAAAGAAGAACAGCCCTCCATTGCTTGTAGGATTTCAAACTGGTACAACCACTCTGGAAATCAATCTGGAGTTTCCTCTGAAAATTGGAAATAGATCTCCCTAAAGACTCAGCTATACCACCCTTGGGCATATACCCAAAAGTTGCCCCACCATGTCACAGGGGCACATGTTCCACTATGTTCATAGTGACCTTATTTGTAATAGCCAGAAACTAGAAACAACCCAGATGTCCTACAATGGAAAATGGATATAGAAAATGTGATTCATTTACACAATGGAATTCGCTTCAGCTATTAAGAAGGAGGTCACCATGAGTTTTGCAGGCAAATGGATGCAACTAGAAAATATCTTCCTGAGTGAGGTAACTCAGACCCCAAAGGACATGCATGGTATGTACTCACAAATAAGTGGATATTAGCCGAAAAATTACAGAATATTTAGGATATAATCCACAGAACTCAAGAAGGTTAACAAGCTGAAGGGCCCAAGTGAGGATGCTTCAATCCCATTTGGAGGAGGGACCTGGGTGGGAGAAGGGAGTGGGAGAAGCACAGGGAAACATGATTGGGTATTGGGGTGGTACACGAAAGAAGCCCTGAGGGCCAGCAAAATGAATGGAAATATGCAACCTCTCCAGGGCTGTGAGGTATGGGGACCCTCAGGAAAGTACCAGAGACCTGGGAGGTGAGAGACTTTCAGGAATCAAAGGAAAAGATCTTAGATGAAATGCCCTACATTGTGGGTAGGGAACTCAAAGAGTCCACCTCCAGTAGAAAGACAGGGCATCAAGTGGAGGGTAGGGTTGTCATCCCATAGTCAAAAATTCTGACTCAGAATTATCCTCTTCTAAAAGAATTGCAGAGACAAAAATGGAGAAGAAACTGAGGAAAAGGTGGTCTAGTGACAAGCCCAACTTGGGATCCATCTCAAGTGGAGGCTCCAAGACCTGACACTGTTACTGATGCTATGGAGTGCTTACAGATAGGAGCCTAGCATGGCTGCCCTCTGAGAGGCCCAATAAGCAGTACACTGAGACAGAAGCATACTTACACCCAACCATTGGACTGAAATTAGGAACTTTGTGGTTGGCTTAGGGAAAGGCTCAAAGAAGCTGAGGAGGAGGGAGACCCCATAGGAAGACCAGCAGTCTCAACTAACCTGGACCCCTGAGATCTCTCAAACACTGAGTCAACAACCAGGCAGCATTCAGGAACTGGACTGAGGTCTCCCACACATATGCAGTAGACATATTCCTGTTCTGGGCTCAGTGAGAGAAGATGCACCTAACCCTCGAGAGACTTGAGGCTTCAGGGAGTGGGAAGGCTTGAAGGAGTGGAACATCCTCTCAGCGATGGAAGGTAGGAGGAATAGGATGGGAAACTGTGGGAGGGGGGACTGGAGGGGCCAGCAGCTGAACTGTACAAAAATAAAAGTAATAAAAAATGAATCAGAATATTCCAACAAACATATTAATCATCACATAATATAACATAATATATACTATTTGGTCATAAAATTGACCAAAAACCATTATGATACACAAAAGAAGCATGGCATAAAAGTTGATATACTATGTGCTCAATATATATGAATCTTCAGGTAGGAAAATAGAGATAGACAGTACCATAGATTAGTTGTTGGCTAGATTTGGGGGAATGAGGATTGAGGAAAAAGGTAGTTTAAGGGTATTTTGATCATTTAGAGGTGGTGAAAGAACATAGTACACATGATAATGTTTCAGTTAACATTAGACCTGGAATGGTGGCCATGTGTTCAGTGGCATTCCCTTGTGGGCATAATAGAGATAAAGTGATATGTGGTTATCACGATGTCACTGTTTTACTATGCATCACACTGATGTTGTGATGATGCTATTATAAACAAACCTACTGTACACTCAGTTATGTATGGGCACTTCATTAATTGTGCAATCATGGAGAAAAAAGGAAAACAGAGACTATTAAGACAAGAAAACAGAGCTGCAGAGATAGCTAAATGGTTTAGAATGATGGCTATGCTTCCAGAGGATCTGGGTTCAGTTCTGAGCACCCACATGGTGACTCACAGCTGTTTACATCTTCCATTTCCGAAGATCCAAGCCCTCTTTGGGTCTCCTCTACAGGCACCAGGAATACACATGATACACATAAAAACAGGTAGGCAAAAGTTCTCACACATAAAAATAAATAAATCTTTTAAAAAACATACAAGAGTATGTTTTATATTAAAATTAAATAATATAAGTACTATAGTACATCCTCTCAAAGATGAGGAAGAAATGTTAAATTAGTGTAGGTGTGTATTTCTGGAATTATGAGATCATGATTGCTTTTTATTTTAAATAATTTACATAATTTTAAAAGTAGTTTAACGGCGTAGGGACTGTAATAAGTTAAACTACCTCCCGCTGTTTGTCCTCTATTTTATGGACTCTATTAAGAAAGATAAAGCAAAAGTTAATTATAAGGGAAGGTAGGCAATATTGATGAAATTCCTAGCTGTTAGGAAAGGAGAATTCTTAAGGGGATAGGTCATTCTTGACAACAAACTGAAAGGACGTTTTAAAGGTTGATGAATGATGTCTGCAAGCCTGCTAATTAGCTGTTCTCTCATGAGTAAGCCATTCAACCTCTAAGGATGCCAACCCTTCACTTGCAATCTAAGAAAAGAAGAGGAGAGGGGGGAGGGGGAAAGGAGAGAGGAAGAAGA
This sequence comes from Mus caroli, assembly GCF_978045245.1. Lineage (NCBI taxonomy): Eukaryota > Metazoa > Chordata > Mammalia > Rodentia > Muridae > Mus > Mus caroli. Next base: position 105,670,524 of record NW_028227262.1, on the reverse strand, counting down.
GAAGGGGGAGAGGAAGAAAGAGAGATATGCATTTTTGTCAAACAGTGAAGTGGACATGGGTAGCTCAGAAACAAAGCAGCGCCTCTTAATCTCTCAGAGGAAGCATGTGTCTTACATACGTGTGGTCTATATTACATGTGGAGAAAATAAAACTCATATAAGTTCTGTGATCAGCCACAAATTAATGTTATGTTAATTATTGTTATTGTTAAGAATGAGTAACAAAGCTTGTTATTCCTTCACAATAAGGAACTGAAGCCTATTCCTCTGAAGCAGGGATCTCCATGAAGAGAAGTGTTTTTAAGTTGACTGAAAATGAAAGTAGTCGAGCATCCCCAAAGTCACCATGATCTTAAGGAAAGAGGAAAGAAAGCAATGGGATGCATGTGACATGAAACAGAAGAGAGAGGATCTGTGCAGGTGGAGGGTAGTGAAGATGTGGAGGGTTGGGGTGGGGGCAGAGGGACAGCTGTGGGGGGGAGATGAAAGATAAAAAGACTATGATACATATGTGGGAAAATGCCACAATAAAACGTACCTCCTTGCTAACTTAACAAGTCAAAAAATAAAGCACAGGCAAACAGATGAGTAAATATCAAAAAAGCCAGGCACTTTAAATAAAACTTAGTGTGACTAGGAGAGAGCACAGATAGATTTGAAAGCAGGTGCTGAACCCTTTCTGTTGTGTCTAAGAGAGAAAACACAACCGTTATGTTATTACTCATGCTGAGATCAGACAGAACAATTGGGAAACGAGAGAGGGTCACTCTGTAATCCATGTCTCCGAGTTAATTAAGCGGATGAAGGAAGACTGCATTTTAATTTATGTCTTCACTCCTCTGTCCTCTTCTGCCCTTAGTGGCATTCTCCCTGGGGGAAAGAATTCCACAGGCTTTAGAGTGAGCTCACAGAGTGTGTTGGCTTGCAGGGCCAGCAGTGCCAACCATGTGCAGACTCAGAATCAGAAGGCATTTAGTCTGAAAGGTGCTTAGGTGGGAGGTGCTTAATCAGAGAGTGCTTATTCCACTTGGTGACGGGCTCTCTCCACTGAGCACAGGGGACCTGAGTCACAGGCCCTTGTCTACTTGTTGGCAATTCATACACCACGTAGCCCTGTTAACAGTTGACTTTGCAGCTCTCTCTGACGACACTGCAGTTCTATCTCACCAGAACTGTCTGTAACTCCAGTTCAAGAGGGTCTTAAAACCTCTTATGACCTCTTCAGTCAATATACACACAAGGAGCGCATTCGTATATGCAGGCAAAACACCATACAAGAAACAGCTATACTGAGACATACAGTTTCATTTAATGCCAAGCAGTGGCCCTTGGAAGCAGTAACGAACACAAGACCTCGTGGGTCCCTTTTAACACTGGAGAACCCATTACCTGGCTTCCTTTAAGAACAGAAGTTCTACCGTATGCTACCTTTAAAAGATAGTAATTATTTTACTTGTCTTAAAATGTATGAAGATTTAAAATTCCCTCAATCCAAAATTTGTTTCTAGAAAATATTCCCTTTTAAGGACATTTGTTTGATTCTTGAAAGACTGTTAGCAGAACTAGCCTGTGTACATCTTTGTTTATTGCCATTTTTATTCTATTGTATTCTTTTTTTATTGTATTCACAACACTTAACATAAGATCTACCATCTTACAACCTGAAATGTACAATATAGTGCTGTTAATTATAGGCATGATGCTGCAGAGCAGATGGAGTAAGCTTTCTAGAATTATCCATTTTGTATAACTGAAACATCAGGCTGTTTGAATGGCAGCTCATTTCCCTTTCTACCCAGGCTCCACCACTTTCCTCTCTGCTGCTGTGCACTGGGCTGATTTATGTGCCTTCCTCAGGCTTGTGACCCTGTGACTGGCTCTCCTCTCTGGGGTAATGGTCTTCAGATTCACCAGTGTGAATGAGGCAGTGTCTACTAGTTACTGTCTTGATACTATCACATTCTATGAATCTACCATATTCTCTGTGTTTTTTCCTTTGTCATAGCTACTTAGAATGTTTGCCCATCTTAGCTATTGTAACTTTGTAACAATCCATTGGAATTTAATTTCTCTTCACTATCCTGATATCAATGTCTCTAAACATATATTCAGAAATGGTCTTAGAAGATTGGTAGGAATTCTATTTTTGACCCCCTTTTTAAAACTCCTATACAGAGTCCTCTCAATGCCTATACCTTTCATAGTCCCACTGACGATGTGTAAAAAGTTCATTTTCTAATTACTCTTACCAATACTTTTTAAAGTAATAGCTTCTCAGACAGAGGCCATGTCTAATTGTGGCTTTAATCTACACTTTCTTGTTGATCAGTGATGGTGCTTACTGTTTTTGAGAAATGTCTATCCAAGGCTTTTGTTGAGTTCTAATTCATTACTGCTGTTATTGCTGTTAAGTTACTGGGAAAACTGTACATATAGTTCTGCATCAGATGCATGATTTACATGTTTTTACATTTTAAATGATTCTTTTTCATTGTTGACTATTTCTCATGCTGTATAGGAACCTTTCAGCATGTTCTCTTATTGATGTCTAAATTTGCTTTTGTTGGTTCTAAATTTGCTTTTGTTGGTTGTATACTTGGTATTATATGATGTATGTCTAAATAACCTGTACACAGATACTAAGATTATAGGATAAGCACGCTTTGACAATTCAGGAAATATCCACATACTTAGATTGCGTCAGCCACCAAAATGTGTCCTTAGAAAACATAAGCACAACTTGGTGTTTTAAGAGACTCCTTATGAATTGTGATGACGGGTTTGAACAGCTTTATGCTGGGAGAAAGTCAATTATTCAGATGTAATTCATAATTCTAGTCAAAGAGTGATACAAATAGACATTTTGAATGAAATTTAAATGTCATTTGTTATTGCTTAAAAACACCATCAGTAGGAGGGGAGACAGGCAAGTTACAATGAAGAGAAAGAGAGACAGCTGTTTAAATCAGGACATTTGAAAGAAAGCATAGAAGATGATTTAGCTTAAGGAGTGCTTGTATCCTTGGCAATTACTAATCTCATAAAACCCTAAATAATTTAAAGTTAGAATGTTTGTTTTCTACCCATGGATGGAGTTACAGAGAAAAAGTGTGGAGCAGAGACTGAAGGAATGACCATCCAGAGACTGACCCATGTGGGGATCCATCCCATATACAATCACCAAACCCAGATACTATTGTTGATGCCAACAAGTGCTTGCTGACAGAGCTGTCTCCTGAGAGGCTCTGCTAGTGCCTGATAAATACAGAAGTGAATGCTCACAGCCATCCATGGGACTGAGCATAGGGTACCCAATGAAGGAGCTAGAGAAAGAACCCAAGGAGCTGAAGGTGTTTGCAGTTCCATAGGAGGAACAACACTATGACCCAACTAGTACCCCCAGAGCTCCCAGACACTAAACCACCAACCAAAGAGTACACATGGTGGGACTCATGGCTCCAGCTGCATATGTAGCAGAGGATGGCCTAGTCAGTCATCCATGGCAGGAGAGGTCCGTGGTCCTGTGAAAGCTCTATGCCCCAGTGTAGGGGAATGCTGGGGTCAGGAACCAGGAGTGGGTGGGTTGGTGAGCAGGGAGAGGGGGGAGGGGATAGAGGAAGAGAGTTTTCCAGGAAGGGGGATAACATTTGAAATGTAAATAAAGAGAATACCCAATAAAGTTAAAAAAATAAAAAGGTAATGTTTGTTTCCTCTGTTTCCTATCACAACTTCCCTGAGAGTCTGGAAGCTTCCTAATCTGTTATGTAAGACATGTGAGGGACCTTCACATAGAGGCTGGAGAATCCTGGCATGAGACAGGAGAGCCAAGAGTCACTACTAAATTACCTTGCAGTCTCTTCCAGAGGGCCTGAATGAGCCAGGTGTGACAACACTCTGTACCTGGTTATATAAGGAAATTATGCATTACTGTCCCTTTAAACAGCATGCCATATTCTTTAGGTCTTGTCCACTTCCCAATTCCCATTGCAAATCTCCCCAGTCACAGAAGTCAGCACCTATTCCATTCTATCACACCTTTTTGTCCACAATAATTGCTCACAAAGCTCCAAGGATTGGGGCTTACCAGCAGCAGATTTTTTTGGAACTTTCAGCTTGAAATTCTGTAGCTGAGTGTGTTGTGCCCGTTAAGCATTCAAGAACCACCAAATACCACCAAGTATCTGACTCTGATACAATTACACAAGGGTCTTTATTCAAGATCGAGTATGGCCCACATGCTGTCTCTGAAGCAGCAGGACAGAAGGGTAAAGCCCCAGCTCTCAGCAGGACAAGGTTTTATTGGAAATGGCAAACAAGGAAGAGGATTTCTAGCCTGACACACATCTGATTGGGAGGCTACTATGGAATTTGTTTCTCTTTAAAATAATTGGCTGGTGCTAGGAGCCAAACAATCAACCTAACTTCTGCTTTCTTCCTGATTGGTAGCTGTTAGGAAGTGAAGTGCCAGGGGCAGACTTGTAATCTAGAGGCACAAGTTTGTTGGTGAGTAACCTGGAAATGTGCTAAAGAGTTGAAGCTTAGGTAGGTTCTCTAAGTTGGAGTCTGAACACAAGATCTGATCTCTCAAGTGAGATGTGAAAGCTATTTTAAAGTGTCAAGAGAAGTGTAGTATAAAGGGAGGAAGCCTATACTGAATGAGGTAGAACAAAGAAAGGGAGAGAAATAATTAAGTCTCGTTTATGGTTTCATGTGTGTGTGTGTGTGTGTTTGCAACAGGTTCTCTTGATCCTTCTTTTCCACATACCACTTTCTGTATTTGAGGTAAGTACCATGACTCCTAGCTAGTTCATATTTTTAAGCTATCAATAAGACTTAACCTGAAAACACATTACTTTTGGATCTTATGTAGATGCACCTAAAAGTTGTGTGTTTTGAGAAAATTTAAGTCAGTGGTTTTGCTACTACTGTGAGTTTTCATCTACCTTAACTCTACGTGCTTTAGACAGTGGTCCTATAAGTCTTCCACATTTGGTCAATATCCCCACACAGCCCTGTGCTCCCCAGATGTCCTGTGAGTATCAGGTTCCTTAAGAGAACTCTATGCAGTAGGACTTGTGCTACTTCTGAGCTGGGTTCTACCCAAAGGTGATGTAGATCAAGCCACATTTTATATACCTCTTAAGAGGGTTCTTCTTCCCCTTAGTATGCAATAATAGCATGTCTATTACATGTTAGTGTTAGATTCATTTTAGTAGATGTGTCACAAACATTTAGACTTTTTTGGTTGAATGTTTAAAAATATTTTTGTGAGGCTGGAGATATGACTCAATGATTCAGAGGACTTTCTCTTTCAAAGGACAAGTGTTCAGTTCCTGGTCTCATATGGTGCCTTATGATCATCTATAACACCAGTTTCAGGTGATTCAGTGCCCTCTTCCGACTTTCTTGGGCATGCAGAACACACAGATATATATGAATACATTTAGGCAAAACACCCATATACATAAAATAAGAAGTATATCTTTACAATGCATTTGCATGCATTATTGAACATTACTGTTATTGATATACAAAAGTTTATCCATCTGAACAAAAACTTCTGATGTCTTGAAAAACACAGAACTAACCTGACTCCACATACATACACCGCATGAATGAACTGTTCTTTCATATACCTTTATCAAATTTCAGTTACAGTAATATATTTTAGAAACAGTTTTGTGGCTGTTCAACCCTGCTGTCTGGAATGACACCTACATGACAAGGCATCTTGTGGGAAGAGCAATTGTTTTAGGTAAACCTGATTGTAGCTGATACAGACTTGGGCTCTCAGGTAGCAATTGGTTGTTAACAGCAAAAGTGAACAGAGGTTCAGTGAGTCTTCAAAGAGTTTATGATTTGAGGAACATGAACAAATACAATATGATAGAACAAATATTTGATGAGTCAGTGGTGCTAATAAAGATTGGAACATGTTTTCCTACTTGTAAATATCTATTTATGTAGATATATTTGTCTTTTTCAGTTAAGATGTTGCATTAACTTCTTCGACTGGATGCTTTAAGGAAGCTGGGAGAAACACTCTGTGCTCTGCACTGTCTGTGCTTCATCTAAACTCAGTGTTTATTCATTAGGACTTAATAAGGGCTTATCTTTTATCATGACATCTGTATGAGTTAGCATACAGAGGCTAATTCTATGTGATAGTGGAAAATCTTTAAGAGCTAAGTATAGATTGAGGAATCATTGCAGAGATCTCTTCAAGAATGGTGGCCTTTGAGGAATGGACAGCAGAAGAGGGCACACACAGCAAAGGACAAAGCAGCTTCCCCCTTGCTCTTTCTACTCTGTAAGCTTTGGTCCAGAGGCAGTCAGTTCTTCTTACTGTGCTATCTCCTCTCCCCTGCTGTTATAGTACTTATTTCATTGTGTTTCAGAATTGTTTATTTACTTATCTTCCCTTTTAGATGAAAGTCCTTGAGGTGAAGATATTTTTAGTATTCTTGCCAGAAGACCTGAGAGCACCCAACAAAGGCTTCTGCATATTTATTGGAAGAATGAATAGAGAAATATGGAAGAAAGAAGATATTCTGATTAACAGGTACAAAGTATTAGTTCCATAGAAGGAATAAATGATAGATTGAAGTCATGGGTATGTTAATTAGCTTTATTTAGTCTTTCTGCTCTATATAATAATATCATATCATATCATATAAAATTTGTATATGACATATATAATTTCTTTCCTGGTGTGAAAATATTGCAAGATATTTAAAATAAAAATATACTTTCTTAACTACAGTTTTCCAAATACCTAACACAAGCCATGCATATTATGAATGCTAAACAAGTACTTATTGATTGATTAAAATTGATCAGAGATCCTAGGATCTCATTTACCATTCAGAAAGTGGACAAAGAGGGAAGCCATTCTAGATACATACTCACCCAAGGGTAGAACACAGGGCAGCTGAAAGAAATGAGGTGGTGTTGGTTCAATGTCCCTGAAAGGAAAATCACTACTAGGTTGGTTGCTTGTGACCCTGAAATATTGTTCACTAACAAATTGACTCTGTTATTCCAATAAACTCACGGATGATTCTTTTAGACTACAGAAAGAAAACTTTATTTTTTTTTTATATGAACCAGTGACTCAATGAAACTAAATCAATCTTGGGTCACAAACAAGAAAAAGTAACTCAGCTGAAGTTTTAGAGAGAAATGAAAATATAGTCAGTTAATGTATATACAGTGGACAGTTCAGAGTGGTAGAAGGGCCAGACAATGGAGACAAAAGGAAAAATGAAGAGAAGAAAATGAGACAAAGAAAACCAGAGAGACAGAAAAAAGGGCTTATAAGGTACAGGACAGAAGCAAGGGCTCCAGCAGATTTTAATAGTAATTACCGTGATGGGTTCCTTTTCTTCCTTTTTTAAAACAAAGAGTCACTTATTTTTACTTTATGGGTATAGGTGTTTGCTGGTGTGTATGTCTGCCTGGAGCTTGCTGATGCCAGGAAAAGCACTAGATTCCTCAGAACTGAAGTTATAGGTGTAAGTTCCGCGGTACTGCCAGGTCCTTTGAAAGAGCCACAAATCCTCTTAACTGTTGGAACAACTCTGTTGTCCAAACTTTGTCCTGTCCCTTTTTGAGATAGGAGTGCATATATCCAAGGGTGGCTTTGAACAGCCGAGGATGGCCTTGAATACTGATCCTCCTGTCTCTACCTCCCATGTGCTAGGATCACAGGCATGCATCACCACACCTGTTCTATGCACCGCTGAGAATGGAACCTAGGACTTTATGCATACATACTAGAAAAGCACTCTCCCAACTGCGCTTCCTCTCTAGCCATGCACCGGTAATTTCTAAGTTACTTCCTTAAAAGATTTCCCTCCCTTGGTCATTTGCATCTCATGATGGGGCAGGAATTAGTTCTCACTCCTATTATGTAGAGAAGAAAATCCATATAGTCGGTGGTAGGGACGAATGAGGACTCTTCCTGCTTCCTAGTCCTCTGTGTTTATCTGTGGGTAATGGATGTAAATTGCGCTTGTTCAGCTGTGTATTTGCTTGAATGTCTCTGAGTACATTGTCACCTGTTATTGCTGCTCTTTGAAAGCCTAATTACAGCACCTCTGCTAGCACTGAGCCACAGTTTCTAACACAAGAAAACAGCTTGGCTGTTTTTATTTCCAAACTTTAAAGTTTATTTTTGAAATAAATGTTTACTTCCCCATGGGCTTCTGGATCTTTTGCAGGTGTGTGAAGGAATGACGCTGGCTTTAGAAAATTGCTTTGGAACATTAGAGAGAACTCTTGGTTTCTGTGCTCCCACCTGAAGTCCCCCCTTGGAGCAGAAAGCTGTCAGGTTGAGATATGTTGTTCTTTCTCATTGTCAGCACGTTTTCGTCATGGAGAAGTGAATGTGTAAATTTACAATTAATTAGTGTACCTTTGCTGTGGAATGAAAGTTGCCTCTTTTATTTAAACAATATAAGCATTTAAAATATTTTTAACGAGATATGTAGAATGAGTAACGTAAAACATTATTATATTTTTATTCATTTTATTTTCTGGGTACACAAGCAAACTTTGTTTAAGTAGAGCTTAGGGGACAGCTTTTGGGAGTCAGTTCTCTCCTTCCCTAGGTCCTAGGGAATCAAATTCACATTGTCAGTTTTGAAGCAAGTGTCTTTACCCACTGAGCTATCTACATGACTCAGAATGGAGAACGTTTGATTATAAAAAAATGTCTAGAAGTCTCCAAAAGGTACAGGTGCCAGTGTCTTGCTAATTCTTGTAGTGAACACAAGACCAGAACCTCAAATCCTATATGTTGTTCACCAGACAAGAACTAACAGTATTAGCCACACTGCTATCTACCACTTTATTTGTCTTATTCTGGCAAGCCAATGTGGGAGAAAAAGGAGGGTCAGAGTAGAGACAGAGAGAACAAAGTTTGGCTTATGCTGCTTTTGATTCTAGAATCACAGAACTGGGAACTTTACTTATCTGGATTATCTGAGAACTGGTGAGACTTTTGAGAACTTTATTCCCTTCTTTAAAAATAGTATGTTTAAGTATGCATGAGCATAGAGACTATGTTGAAGTTCTTGATCAGATTTTACAGAATGAACACATCTATGTGACCAGGATCAGATCAGGACAAAGGGTTCTGATCTTGTTTTCTCAGTCTTTGCTATGTTACCAGGGGTGACCCAAAGTGATCTTGTCACATCAGCCCACTGAGAAGTACCCTAGCATTTATCACTTAGTTTTGGTTTTATTTCAGTAGAGTCAAATGGTATTCATTCTTTTATGCCTGGCTTCTTTTGCTTACATCTGTATGTGGGAATCATCTATGTTGTGGCATGCAATAGAAAGTCTCTCATTTTTATGCCTTTATAGCATTCTCTTGTATGAGAACACTGTAATAGATGATTTTCCAATTTTTTTTGAGTCTTAGGTTTGCTTTAGTCTGAGCCTTGCAAGAAAAGCTGCTGTGAACATTCTTGAATATGCCCATAGTGTATGTACCTGTGCATACATTTCTATTAGATGTATAATCTAGGGAAAATAGAACATTACTTGAATTTCCTATGTTCTTGTCAAAAGTCAGGTCCCTGGTGTGCTGGAGAGATGGCTCAGTAGTTAGAAGTACTTTCTATTCTTACAGAATGTGTTTCCCTGAACCCATGTCAGGCAGCTCATAGCTGCCAATAGCTCCAGCTCCACGTAGCTGATGCTCTCTTCAGGCTTGCGTGGGCACCTGCACTCAAGTGCATATAGCCCCATAGAGCAACACACATACATATAATTAAAACATAAATAAGTAATAGCCCAATCCAGGGAAGTAAAATACACATTAGAGAAATACCTTCATATCTCTTAGAAATATTTTCATACACCATGAAGATTAGATCTGCAAGCACTTAAGGGCAAATACTTTTATTTCTCTCCCTATATTTTGGAGAGAGGCACCCAGGTTGGCCTCATCTGGAACTACTACTCTGTCCACTGAAATGCTGATGTGACTCTCTGACTACTTGGCATTTGTGATAAATGTATTTACATGAGAAAAAACAAATTGAGAGTGTCATTTAAGGAAGGACAAGAGAAAATTCATATTTGTCCTTAGATCATGGAGAATTTTACCATTGTACATGAAATGTGTCTACTAATTTCCCTGTGTGATCTCAGGCACAAGCAAGAAAAAGTGAGTATGTTAGAGGACTCACTGTGACATAACAAAAATAAAATATGACTTTGCTCCAAAATATGACTACACCTCCCATGTGTAGTAGGTTTTTTTTAGAGATTTTAGCTCAAAATCACAAAGGTATACTCAGTGTGTGGAAAAGTCCAGAGTGTTATGGCTAGTGGTCCTGTGTTCTATAACAAAGCATGCTGAGCAAGTCAGGGGGAGCAAGCAGCTAGATAGCAACCCCCATGGCCTCTTCATCAACTTCTACCTCCAGATTCCTACTCTGATTTCCTGCCATGACTTTCCACAATGATGGACTGCTGTTACCTTGAAGTAAAATAAAACTTTTCATCTCCAAGTTGATTTTGGTTATGGTGTTTCATCACAATGATAATCCTAACTAAGACACTTAGTAAGTTTTCATTTTAGGCACTGTGATGTTTCTACCATATTATCTTCTATGGTTTTAATTTGTGTTTAGCCAGATGACCAATGAATTTGGTTAGTTTTTTTATAGGCATATGGCAATGTATATTTCCCATTTAAAAAAACAACAACATGTGCAGTTTATATTACTTGCTGTTATTTTTCCTGGGATTCATCTTCTTGTCCTCTTCCATTTGTAGAGATTCCTTTCACACACAAATTGTTCTATCTACACAAAGCTTTATCATGAACCATTTTAAGTGATAAGTAGTACAAATACACTTCCCACACTGCAGTACAAATACACTTCCGACACTGCCTTATTTTTCATTCCATTTATGGCCATTTGAAAGTCCCAATTTAGTTAATTGTGATTCATCAATCTTCCTTTATGCTTAGTGGGTTTTGTCTCATTTAAAAGTAATCTTTTCCTAATCCTAATGTCATGAAGATAGTCTCTGCAGTTACCATTTACAAATTTTAATCTTCCCATTCAGTATTCCGTCCTACATTCCACTTGGAAATGGTTGTTATGTTAAGAATGAGAGATCCCGATTCATTTTGAAGATTTTATGAGCAGGGTTCCCAAGAGGAACAGACTCATAGACTGTATATATTATACAAGAAAATTTTCTACAGTGGCTTACTAGCAGTAGAGTCTGGGTACTTCAGTAATGCCCACCTGCATGCTGGAGATTCTTAGAGGCAGTTATCTGTGCAGTCCATGAATCTTTAATAGTCTTAATCCTGGGAGTAAGGGCCTGGAGGATTCCTAGAGATCCATGCTCTTCAGTCCATATGGGAAGGTGAAGCTGGGTTCTAATGTCAGTGAGGAGTGGCAGCACAGGTAACACAGACAGGCTATGCACATTCACCATCAATAAAGAAATATAGGCAGGCAAGCAACATTGAGTTTTTCTTCAGTCTTTCCCCATCTGGGCCATCATGGTAAGATGCTATCCTCTCTGGAGTTGGGTACTCTCCCATCTGTCTATTCTTACTGGAAGTGCTCTCACTGGCTCACTCTCCAAGTCTGCTTCTCAGAAGTTGCCAACTCTAATCAAGCTGACAATCAAGATTAACAGTCACAACTGTTTCAAGGAATCTAACTGACCCAGATCCATTATTTTTGGACATTTCTCTCATTACCCATTTCTCTCATTACCCTCAAGGTATTCTGGCCTTGTTTTTTGATGGTGCCTTTATCAGATCTCTCTCTCTCTCTCTCTCTCTCTCTCTCTCTCTCTCTCTCTCTCTCTCTCCCTCTCCTTTTCTTTCTCTTTGTGTCTCTGTCTCTCTGTCTGTCTCTCTCTCTCTTGCTGTCTTTCCCACTCATGCACATGCACTTTGGGACTTTAATTCTGTTTTGTTTGTCTATTTGTCACTTCTTATAAGAGTGGCAATTTATCTTACTTTGCCTTTGTAATTAGCATGAACACTAATAAAGGTTTATAGAAAAATAAATGGCTGGGATTTTGATGAGCATGATGTCAGATGTGCATTAGTATGGAGAGAACTGTTATCTCAGGCAACAAAGTCACCACCTCAAGAATATACCTACTGTTTTCATCTTGACTTTGACTTTGTTTCTTAAATTCTAATTTCTTGGACTTTGAGAGATGGGTCATTGGTTAGGAGCACCAGCTGCTCTTCCGTAGGACCTGTGTTCAATTTTATGGAGTCATTTTCTTAGTAGACTCACATGACTATAGTTTGTGCCAAGTTGACATAAATCTAGCTAGCACAGAGGGGTCCAATCCCTTCCTTTGGCCTCTGGGGACACCAAGCATATACATAATGAACTAACATAATGAACGTACATGCAGGCTAAATATGCATACACATAAATAAAACTTAAAAGAGGATAAATGTTAATTTCTCATTTTCTAAAGTAATTACATTGATTTTTAAAGCGAATTTCCTTATTATACTTACATACTTAAGGAAGCATTGAAGACTATTTTTTTATGTAGAGATTTTCTGATGTTCCATATGTAAAATTATGCACCCTGATGATAAGAACAGTTGTGTCTTACCTCTACTCATTCTTGTATTATTTCCAACCTTATGGGAGCATCTCTCAATAATTGACTCTTCATCTGATTTATGGTACCAGGATTTTTTAATAGCTAATTATTTGATAAAAGAAGAACCATTCTATTTCTAGTATACCATACATTTTTCTTTAAAAAAATTCAATTTATGAGGGAGTGTGGATTGTTTTTTTCTGCACCTATTGAGATGATAACATTTTTTTTTTATTCTGTCAATGTGGTAAATTGCTGCTTGATTTTTCAGATGCTGATCTCCCTGTATGGGTCACAGTGCTGGAATTAAGCCAACATGATTATGATGTATTGCCCTTTTTATGTATTGCCAGATTTGATTTGCATTTCTCTCCTTAAGAAAACTCGTTGAGTAACAAAACTTACCTTGTGGAGATGCAACACACTTATCTATTCACCAAGGTAGGGAACCCAGGTTACACGTATTAAAGTATGAATATCATCAAAGTCTAATGGGGTAAATCAGTGAGTTTTACTGGGGTTACTTACAGGAATATGAGTGAGGGATTACTATAGGAGCAGAAACAACTCGAAGACAACTGTATATGAAAGCCCACCCCAGCATAGGTGACAACTCACAAACCTGGGAACCTGCATCACATTGCAGAGATTGCAGGCAACTCAAGAGGTTGGAGAGTGTTTTTCAAATGTGTCATGTCTTAGTCAGGGTTTCTATTCCTGCACAAACATCATGACCAAGAAGCAGTTGGGGAGGAAAGGGTTTATTCAGCTTATACTTCTATACTGCTGTTCATCACCAAGGAAGTCAGGACTGGAACTCAAGCAGGTCAGGAAGCAAGAGCTGATGCAGAGGCCATGGACAGATGTTTCTTACTGGCTTGCTTCCCCTGGCTTGTTCAGCCTGCTCTCTTATAGAATCCAAGACTGCCAGCCCAGAAATGGTTCCACCCACAAGGGGCCTTTCCCCCTTGATCACTAATTGAAAAAATGCCCCACAGATGGATCTCATGGAGGTACTTCACCAACTGAAGCTCCTTTCTCTGTGATAACCCCAGCCTGTGTCATTGACATATGAAACCAGCCACTACAATTGACCCCTTGTCAACCTGACATACAAACACATCACTAGTAAGCCTCAACCCTTAGTTCTTATTCATCCCCAAGATCTAAGCAACTTTAAAAGTCCCACAGTCTTTACATAATAAAAGTTCAATCCTTTTAAAATATCCAATATTTTTTAAAATCCAAAGTCTTTTTACAATTAAAAGTCTCTTAACTGTGGGATCCACTAAAATATTTTCTTCCTTCAAGAGGGAAAAATATCAGGGCACAGTCACAATCAAAAGCAAAAATTAAACTCCAACTGTCCAATGTCTGGGATCCAACTCACAATCTTCTGGTCTCCTCCAAGGGCTTGGATCATTTCTCCCTTTGTAGCACATACCTTGTCTTCTAGGCTCCAGCTGCCTGTACTCCACTGCTGCTGCTGTTCTTGTTGGCCATCTCATGGTATTGGCATCTCCAAAATGCTGCTGTCTTCTACTGTAATTAGGCTTCACCAATAGCCTCTCATAGGCTCTCTTTATGGTGCCAAGCCTCAACTCCTTTGCATGACCTCTTCAGTTCTGGGCCATCAATTGCAACTGAGGCTGCACCTTCACCAATGGCCTTCCATGGCCTCTCACAGTGCTGAGCCTCAGCTGCTCTGCATGACCCCTTCATGCCTTCAAAACCAGTACCACCTGGGTAAATCTTACATATTACCAAGTCCAGTCACAGCACAGGTACAACCTTGGCTATCTCTGGAACACAGCCTCTGTGCTCTCAGAAAACACTTCCCAGAAGATGTCTCCTCAATGATACTGGTCTCTTCTTAATCACCACTAATTTCTTAGCTCCAGTTAACCAGCATCAATAGTCCCAGTAATGCAAAGTTTTTGCTTTAGTAGTTCTGGTATCTTGTTAATCACAGCTGATTCTTCAGCCTCAGCTAACCAGAACCACAGAATCTTCACAATCAATCTAGCAATGGCCTTGAAAAAAGTTGTTAATCTTCCCTCTGAAATTTCACAAGCCAGGCCTCCATCTTCTGCACTGTTCTCAACATTATCTTCCAAGCTCCTACACAACATTCGACAGAGCTCTTAACATAGAATGACTCTTCTGGCCCAAAGTTCTAAAGTCCTTCCACATTCCTCCCCAAAACATGGTCAGGTTGTCACAGGAATACCCCACTATGCTGGTACCAATTTGTCTTAGTCAGGGTTTCTATTCCTGCACAAACATCATGACCAAGAAGCAGTTGGGGAGGAAAGGGTTTATTCAGCTTACTCTTCCACATTGCTGTTCATCACCAAAGAAAGTCAGGACTGCAACTCAAACAGGTCAGGAAGCAGGAGCTGATACAGAGGTCATGGACAGATGTTCTTTACTGGCTTGCTTCCCTTGGCTTGCTCAGCCTGCTCTCTTATAGAACCCAAGACTGCCAGCCCAGAGATGGTCCCACCTACAAGGGGCCTTTCCTCCTTGATCACTAATTGAGAAAATGCCCCATAGCTGGATCTCATGGAGGCACTTCCCCAAATGAAATTCCTTTCTCTGTGATAACCCCAGCCTGTGTCAAGTTGACACATAAAACCAGCCAGTACATGCCAGTTGGGCTAAATCTCTTCCAGTCAGCTAGGCTGCTCTCAGAGTCTTCTTTGCAGCTTTACTTTCTTTTGTAAAGTGAACTCTCAGACTCTACTGCTTTCCCTGGCAGGGAGGAGCCTAGTCAACCTGCTTAGTTTCAGGGACTTCCTGAAGGTATTTTGAATTATTTACCTCTTTCAAGAGCTTCCCTGCAGGATAGAATATTTTATTCTTGAAGGGAATTGTTAAACACCAGAACTGTACTTTGAAGGAGAAACTTAAGAAAGTTGTTTGAATGGTGTTTTTTTTTTTTTGGTTTTGTTTTGTTTTGTTTTTGTTTTTGTTTTGCTTGGGCAAACACGTGAAGGGATGTTTAGCTGAAGTGGACACAGGTGAAAGACTAAGGCAGACTTGTGAAGGAACATATAGCTAAAGCAGACACAGGTGAAAGAGTTTTCTGTTTAAGCAAGCACATGAAAGGACACGTGATGAAGGGATTCTTTGCTAACAACACACGTATATTGGTCCTGTTTATATTACATACTTGAGTTACATTTGTTGAGACTCCATAGAGAGAAACACGTCATAAAACTTCTGATGGTTTAATTTATAATGTTATAATTTAATGTTATAATTTTTTTGTCACCTTTGCGCACTCAGGCTCATTGACAAAGTGATGTCAACTGAGACAGACACACATGGTAAGAAAAGACACGTGCTGAGATAAGACACACATTCAGACAAGATACATGATGAGTCAAAACCCATAGAGGACATATGATGTTTAAAGAAGATAAATAAGACCCAAAAGACAGTGACAGAGGCTGAGCTATACTTACTTATAGAGCTAGCTGTTCAACGCTTATGGGTCTTGAGTCTTCACTGATATTTGCTTTCCTGACAGAGGCACAGCAGAAATCTTCTCCTGTCATTCCTCTGGGTCCCTCCTGGTGACTTGTGCAGAGGCTGAAGACCGCCTATCCCTGCTAGGTAGTGCCACAACTGCTGAATCATGTTTTCTATCCTGACTCTTCTGAACTGGACTACTGTGGTATTCATCAAGTGTTTGTGAATGGATCAAGCGGTCATTGATAACCTCTGAACTAAACTGTTGATTTCCAGACAACACAGACAGGAGTTTTTCCAAAGAGCCTTTCTAAACAGGTCCACTTCCCCCATATTCTTTCTTTTCTATTACCTCTAGTGGGTAATGGGCTAAACGTGAGGTTAAAACATTTAAGAACCATGATTAAAATTAAGGTTTAAAAAAATTAAAATTATACACATTTGTTTCAGAAATAGATTGAAATTAATTGGTGAATAGTGCTTGTATGTTTGAAGGATTATAAAGTCTGTAGTTTGGGTGTTCTAGATATATCAATTAGACAAAGTAGCTTTATTTTTATTGATACATTATTCTTGAAATTACTGAGACAAGACTGTTTAAAAATACACCTTTTAATATGATTGTGTGCTTTTATATTTCTTTTAGTTACATCAGCAATTCCATTACATATTCTAGAGCTATGCTATTAGAAAGTATACTACAACTATACTACCCTCATAATGAGTTGACCCATTTGTCCTTAGAAAGTGTGAACAATTTATTTCTCCATTGATTTCTAGTAATGCTGCTTCTAGCTTTAGAATTGACTCCATCTAATTGTAACTATGGCAATTCTCTTTGGGCTGTCACTTGTTTGTCATGTCTGGTTTCCTTCCTTCAAGCCCATGTACAATATTCTCTTTTTAAAATAAGGCCATATTCATTTAGACCATGAAATATCTTTACCAGGATCTGATGATCCTGTCCCTGTCTTTCTGGATGTCTACATTTCATTGTTTTCTCTTCTTCCAGGAACTCTGGAACTTCTTGGTGTTTGGCCATAGAGGAATTTATTTTTAGTTTTGTTTGTTTGAAATGGCTCTATTTCACAATTACTTTTGATGTATTATTTATAGTGAATATACCATCCTAATTTTAAGGTGTTCACTTTCAGTATTTAAAAGATTTCATTGTTTTTTGATTCTGTGGTTTATACTGAGAAATTATCTTCACTCTCCTGGCTACCTGTTGAAGATGAGACATCTTGTAACAGTTTCTTTTTGATATGCTTTTAATACAGCGTTCTTGGACTAGTTTTAGAATTTTTATTCTATTCTTGCTTGAGGTTTGTTTTGCATCTTGAATATAGATAGACAGAGAGACAGATGATGGTGTGGTAGTTTGAACATATGACATGAAATCTACTCCCTTACCAAAACTGTAAATATATAGCATAGTGCTTAACTAGGGGTATGATGTACCAGACTGTATAAGGTCTGCAGCTTTTGTGTGTGTGTAAAACTGTATAATTCTAATGTGTTCACTTGTATAGCTTCTTTCTGCCTTAACTTTAAATATTTCATACAAATAAAATCATGGAATATTTCTGCTTATTTGGCTGGCATATTTCACTAAGAGGAATTTCCCCCAGATTTATGCATTATATTGTATATAACAAGATTGTCTTTTTTTCCTTAAAGATGGATCTTATTTCACTATAGGATTGTGCCATTTTTTCTTAATCTATTCATCTGTTGCTTGATATTTAGGTTGTTTCTCTATCTTTCCTATGACAGATATTGATACAGATTACAAAGATGAGAGTACAGATGTCTTTGATTTACATAAATTAAAAAAAAACTTCTAGACTCACATTATAAATTCTGTGTTATATCCTTTTTACTTTCCTTTTGGAGTTCCAATTACGCTTTGCATATCTTTTATGTACCACGTCCTTATCTTCATTTTGTTCTTAGCTTCTTGTTTTGCTGCTGTGTACTTCACTCTGAACATGTTTTGGTTCAATAAGCATTCTGCAGTTTTTGCTAGTGTATTGCTAAGACCATCTGTGATGGCTAATCTCAATTATCAACTTGATGAGATCTAGAGTCACCTGAGAGAAAGGCCTCTTGTCATGTTTGTGGGAGATTTCCTTGGATATGAAAATTGAGGTAGCAAGATTCACCCATTGCAAGTAGCACTGTTCCCCTGGTTAGGATGCTAGACTACATAAAGGGAAGGCAGTGAATGGAGCATAAACACTCACTCTTCTCTCTTTAATTGCATATCCAATGTGGCAACCTGCTCAGTCATTGTATCTAATTTTTATTATATTCCCTGCCATTTTCTACCTAATCATTAAGTATTTGTATATACAATTAGCCATTCAAAGTTTGTGTACTAAAGCTTATTTTAGATCTTATGTTTTAGTTGCTTTTTCTCTCTTTTGGTTTTCTCAGTTGTAACCTTTTAACTTAAATAGCTGGTGTGTGTGTGTGTATGTGTGTGTGTGTGTGTGTGTGTGTGTGTGTGTGTGTGTGTGTGTGTGTCTGTGTGCCGTCTTCTTTTAGTAAAATTTCTCTTTGCTTCTGTAAATAGTTGAGGCTCAGGGCAGATTACATTAATGATCAGGAAGACTAGCTAAGTAAAAGCTGCTATTCGTCTTGAGATTTGATCAGTTTCCAAGGCAGTTATTCCTATGGCAGTTCTCTGTGAGACATTTATGAAGGTCTCCCTCTTACTGCTGGCCTTGGAGAAAATGTTTCGCTTTAAGATCTAGGAAAGAGCAGACGCTCCACTCAGTCTGGAGCCTCTCAGCCTTTGATTGGCTCTCCCTCCATCTTTCGAATGTCCCAGCCGAAATCTCAGAAGGAGAAAAGCAAAACGTATATCGCCTTTTTTTCTAAATCAGCGGTTCTCAACCTGTGGGTTAAGCCTTGTTGAGCCTGAAGTTGGCATACAGTGTATGACAACAGAGTCTTGGGATCTCTGGTCTTACTCAAGTAAAACCTCTAACCACTGGTGTCTGATTCCTTCTGTCCCTCCTTCAGTGGGTTTCTTAAAATTTAGCTCAGCAAATACATGCAAGACAGCCTGAACAGGCTCAGTATCATATTTCTCTCTTCAGAGCTGGAACCCAAGGTACCTAGACAGCAGGTCAGCAAGAGGAGGCTGAGGAGGGAGGAAGTCTATGTGGTCTTGAGTCAATAACAAGTCCTATTGCCTATGGCTTTAGTGTTAAAGACAGTCTATTAAACTCAGGGTCTTGTACCACAGACCTTTACATATTTATTGGGTTTATAAGTCAGTTGCACTGAGGACAAGCCAAACTTAGAAGAGGTCAACTGCAGATCCAGTTATTTCTTTTGCTGGAGAAGTAGATTGGCCTATTAACCAATCGAAGTAAGTGCAAAACTGTCAGAATAGAGACATTTATACAATCTTGTGTCCCTCTACCAGCCAAGGATTCTGAGCTTCAGAGAAGACTTAGTCTCTTCAAACAGAATCCACACATTCAGTCAGTCACACCCGGGAAGGCAGGAATCTTCTTTCTCAAGTGACTCAAAATTAACTAATGTGTAGTTTTGATGACCTGAAGCTTTCCTTACAGTGACTGCTAGTGTAGGGTTTAATTGAGTAAGTCGAGGAAGAATGATGACAAAATGTCTCTTTCCTTCCATCTTCTAGTGTCATGAAGAAAGCACATCTGTCACCCTTAGAGTCAGAAAGGACAAGTTCAAGGAAATGCAACATATACTATTACATTTATGCAATACAAATAGATGTTGCAATACATAAAATATGAATTTCACACTTCACAAATATGCCTGTAGACCCTCCTCCTCATGGTGTACTTTTCTCACACTCTGCCTTGGATTTTTTTTTTTACAAGAATGCAAATAGATCAATATATATATTTTTAATTTCTATCAACAACCCTTTTATTTGATTTTTTCAGTGCTCTTTTTTATTATTCTTTATTTACATTTCAAATGTTATCCCCTTTCCTAGTTTCCCCTCTGAAGACCCCCTATTTCCTTCCCCTTCCCCCTGATCCCCAACCCACCCACTCCTACTCCCTGGCCCTGGCATTCCCCTACACTGGGGCATAGAACCTTCACAGGACCAAGGACCTCTCCTCTCATTGATGACCAACTATCTGCCTTGGATTTTTAGCAGCCATCCAACCTGTTAAAATCATCATGACTCACACAATTTCCGACATTCTAACCTTCAGTGACTTAATGCACCAAATGGCTAGCAAGGTCACTTATTCAGGGTTCTGCCTGGTGAGAAGATCCTTTTTGATGTCTCTCCGTGCCATTGTTTCTTTCTTTCTTTTTTTTTTTTCATGCCCAAATAGCCCATCTGCAATATGAACTCAGTATTTTTTCATAAGTTGTTGGTGAGTGAGCACTACATGACAGTAGTGCACATAAAAGAAAAGGAATTGGCACACAGTGGATGACATCAGTCTTACTTGTAATCTCTTATCTTGTTCAAGTAAAACCTCTAACCACTGGCATCCAATTGCTTCTGCCCCTCAGTCAGTGGGTATATTGAAACTTAGCTCCTGTTGGACAATTTATATACAATCATGTATTTATGTCTCAACTAGAAAAAAATTTTTCTGTATCCATTCCTCTATTGAGGGGCATCTGGGTTCTTTCCAGCTTCTGGCTATTATAAATAAGGCTGCTATGAACATAGTGGAGCATGTGTCCTTCTTACTGGTTGGAACATCTGGATATGTGCCCAGGAGAGGTATTTCGGGATCCTCCAGTATTACCGTGTCCAAGTTTCTGAGGAACCGCCAGACTGATTTCCAGAGTGGTTGTACAAGCTTGCAATCCCACCAACAAATGGAGGAGTGTTCCTCTTTCTCCACATCCTTGCCAGCATCAGTTGTCACCTGAATTTTTGATCTTAGTCATTCTGACTGGTGTAAGGTGGAATCTCAGGGTTGTTTTGATTTGCATTTCCCTGATGATTAAGGATGCTGAATATTTTTTTCAAGTGCTTCTCAGCCATTCGGTTTTCCTCAGGTGAGAATTCTTTGTTTAGCTCTGAGCCCCATTTTTTAATGGGGTTATTTGATTTTCTGGAGTCCACCTTCTTGAGTTCTTTATATATATTGGATATTAGTCCCCTATCTGATTTAGGATAGGTAACTATCCTTTCCCAATCTGTTGGTGGCCTTTTTGTCTTATTGACAATGGAGTACTACACAGCTATTAAAAAGAATGAATTTATGAAATTCCTAGGCAAATGGATGGACCTGGAGGGCATCATCCTGAGTGAGGTAACTCAATCACAAAAGAACTCACATGATATGTACTCACTGATAAGTGGATATTAGCCCAGAAACTTAGAATACCCAAGATATATGATACAATTTGTGAAACACATGAAGGTCAGGAAGAACAAAGACTAAGGTGTGGATACTTTGCCCCTTCTTGGAATTGGGAGCAAGGCACCCATGGAAGGAGCTACAGAGACAGAGTTTGTAGCTGAGACAAAAGGAAGCACCATCTAGAGGCTGCCATACCTGGTGATCCATCCCATAATCAGCCTCCAAATGCTGACACCATTGCATACACTAGCAAGATTTTGCTGAAAGGACCCTGATATAGCTGTCTCTTGTGAGGGTATGCTAGTGCCTGGCAAACACATAAGTGTATGCTTACAGTCAACTATTGGATGGATCACAGGGCCCCCAATGGAGGAGCTGGAGAAAGTACCCAGGGAGCTGGGAGGATCTGCAACCCTATAGGTGGAACAACAATATGAACTAACCAGTACCCCCCACCCCCACCCCAGAGCTCGTGTCTCTAGCTGCATATGTATCAGAAGATGGCCTGGTTGGCCATCAGTTGAAAGAGAGGCCCATTGGTTGTGCAGACATTATATGCCTCAGTACAGGGGAACGCCAGGGCCAAGAGGTGGGAGTGGGTGGGTGGGTGAGTGGGTGTGGGAGGGTGTAGGGGACTTTTGGGATAGCATTGGAAATGTAAATGAAATAAATACTCAATAATAATAAAAAAAAGAAAAAAATTTACTCCAAATGTATATAAGTCTTCATTTTATCAGGAATCACCTCACTTGTGACTTCTAGGGATTTATACAAAGACGTGAAATGCTTTTGGGGGGCGGGGGGGGGAGTGGTGATATACTTGAAAATCTTGAATCTCTTGGGCTGTTTTGCCAAGTGTGATCAGGGAACATAAGAAGTCCTCAGTCTTAGAGGGAGAGAACAAGACAAGATGAATTGATGTCTTCTTTCTTTGCAGGTAGGGATTAGTCTCCATGCCTTTGACAGTACTTCAGGGTTGTCCTCTACTCAAGACCTCTACAAGAATCTTATGTTGTCTGGAATGTGTATAGCAGATTGTTTCTAGCTGACTTCTACACAGATTAGGACTCTGTAGGCTTAAAGACTGTCTAATGAACCCCCCTGATTTTGTCTATGTCATCACTTATTTGCATTCTCTGGAAAAGGGCAAAAATTAAAATTTCTGATAGCATAATAATTCAAGAAACAAACACCTTTCATAACATTAAGCTGATCTTTTGAAGGTTTCAATTGAAATATGCAGTTTTAATAAAAGGCCATAAAAAACTCAGAAAATTAAACCCAAAATGATCTAATACAAAAGTAATGAAAAATAATTCTTGTCCCTATTATTACTTTTTTGGCACAGCAGTCTTTTTCAGCATCTTATTCATTCATGTGCTATTTTATAGAAATTCAAAAGACCATTTCTCAGGTAGCAAATTACACCTCTCAGAAATCAATTATACTTCAGGACAACACTAACACTACACATATTTTTATTAGGAAATAAAACCAGAGGATATGGATAGTAATAAAACTGGAATTATTTCACTGGCAAAGTCCATAAAAATATCTAATAATTTCAAAAATCAAAGAGACAAGTATAGCAAAGATCTGCTGAAGTATTAGCAGCATGGTTCTTCCTGAGTTGTCACTCATTTCCCCTCTTACCTTCTGATGTATCACTTACATTTAGAAAGTCCTGTGTCATTTACTAACTCTGTGGTGGGGGGAAGCTGGAAACTTTCTCATATTATGCTACACTTGGTACCTTTACTCTTTTTTAATTGATTAATGAGGGAGGAGTGAAGGAAAAAATGTTGGAGGAAAATTTCATTAGATATAAATTGCAAGACATTTGTTTGAATGAACATAATATCTCAGCTCTATTTTGATGGGCCTTAGGGGAATGCTTTAAGTATTACTGTAACTGCCAGACACAGCACTGAACATTTTAATGGCACCATTAGAGCATGGCCTTGTGTCTAGATTTTACTTCAAAATGTTCTTGGGGAAAACTTCACTGCTTTATAATAGGGAACAACAGAAATCTTTTGAGCATGTGTGTGATCAACAAATGTTTCAGATGGGACTTATTTGGGATAAAGCGACAAAAGGTTTTTCTCATTTTTATTTTTAAGCTTGTTATTTAATTTATTTTTTCCTATAAAAATAAAATCTTGCTATCAAGAAACGTTTCTGCTCAAACAAGTGACTCATCACTTGTTTTTATAACCCAAGAGTTTTTTGATTACTTTCACTATCATAAACTTCTGCTGTTTAAAAAACAAAACAAAACATTATTTAAAAAGATCTTAAAATTTTAAGAGAAAACAGAGGAAAGGAATAATATTCACTTATCTCCTTTTGACTGTCTACTATTAACAAATTTTAATATTTTGTCATAATTAATTATTGTTGATATTTTCTCAAACACAATACCATTGATTCAATAAAATATACACAATTCCAATATTAAATTAAATGTTATAGAATTTATTCTTCTACTCCTTAAAAAGGAAAGAAACAGAACATATTCCCACACGTACTCTGGACAGGCAGATCTTTTACATGTGTATATATTGTGTGCACCATATTATATACCTTCTGTATGTAAATTTTGTAATCTGCCATCATGGTAAACTGAACCAATGTTTATATGTCAGGATAATTTATTTTTCATTTCTATGTAATGTTTCATTATAAAGGTTTTATAGTTTGCTCATTGTGCTTGTGGCTTGTGGATCCCACCCCTCTCTGATTCGTTTATTCAGTGACTGAAATACATTGCAGCAGAATCCTTGCATGCTTCCCTGAGTGTGCTCGAGGTTTCTTAGGTGGTTTCTGAAGAGGTCATTGATCTGAAGGTGAACTAGCAGAAGTGCCGTGTAATGAGCATTCTGTAGTTGTTAAATTCTGCTTGAGTTCCTCATGACTACCATACCTGTTTCTGTTTTCACACTCACAGCATGTGGAGTCCTCCTCTTCACGGCTTCTCTAGTTCCTTTGACTCTCAGGATTGATGTTTGACTTGATGTACAAAAAAATGAAATCTTGTGTTTGTATCTAGCAATTTTTTGGTTATTGTGGTTGAACAACTTTCTATACAGTAACTTTCTGTTCATTTGTCTTCATTCAACTATTTTTTTCCATTTTTATTATTAGAACAATGAATTTTAATTAGTGATTTCCAGGTATTCTTTATGGATTGTAGAAACTTTTTAATTGAACTTTAATATTATTGATAATTTCCTTAGTCATATAGAAGTTGAGTTTTCATTTAGAGGAACTCATCTGTTTGCAAGTTTTTCTGTAAGGTTTTCGGCACCATGTTAAAATAATTTTATAGGATAAAACCATTTCATTTATATTTTATTTTCTGAAGAAGTTTAAAGAATATTTATCATTTGCTCTCTCTGTGTCTCTGTTTCTGTCTCTGTCTCTGTTTCTATCTCGTATGTCTGCCTGTCTATCTCTGTGTGTGTGTGTGTGTGTGTGTGTGTGTGTGAGAGAGAGAGAGAGAGAGAGAGAGAGAGAGAGAGAGAGAGAGAGAGAGAGAGAGAAAGCAAAGTTGGGAGCTGGGGAAGATCTTGGAAGAGTTAGGGGAAGAAAATCATGAAAATAAATTGTATGAAAATGTTTCAAAGAAAAAAATCTGAGGTTTTGTTTCCTTTCCTTTTTGTTCCTTTTACCTTAGTGCCTGCAGGTCTCCTGATAACGTAAACTGTTATCTACACTAATTGCCTATCCCATAGCTTTTATCTAAGTCTTTAAATAATATTTGTCAGTTTGAAGTTTTGTTTGTTTTGAAGCAGGATGTCACTGTGTAGTTGAGGTTGGCACTGAGCTGAATTCGGTGGCTTCAGTCCCCTAAGTGCTGAGATTATAAATGTTCACTAGCACACCTCACCTGTATTTGACACTTTAACAAAATCTTACTTTAAAATTTTTTTACTATTTATCTTTTATGTTGATAAAGCAATTACAAAAATTTAAAATATAGGAAAGAATGAGAGAGAAATAGAGGAAAATTAAAATTGAGTCTACTCTCACTTTTCCAGACATTACATTTTATGAATGTTTTATTTTAGTAATACCCATTTCATGCCTGTCATTTAACTAGTGTTATTCTAGTATCTGGGTATATCAAAATGCCCCAATAATCAAAATGTTAAGTGCTTATAAAATATAACTTTTCATTTTTAAAGGTAATATATACCTATTTCTTTCTTCAAAGGGAGAAACCTTCATGATACCCCATTGGAAGTGTGCACTGTAATTTACAGGCTGTGATGAGGCATGTTTATTTTTCTGGCCTGTGTTATTCGTTTCAGTCAAATGACATTTTGATTTACAAATTTTACCTGCATTACATTTTAATAGCTAATCACAGAAGTTCAAGTTTTTATTTTGTCATTTAAAAAAAAATCTCTGGGTATAATAAATGCATTTCTGCAGATAATGATTCTTTCAGTTTCCATTTACAGTAAAAAGAGGATGATTTAATAATTCCATAAGAAGTATCACTTCACTGTTTGGCTTATTATGCTTTTATTTATTTATTTATTTTGTCACTGATATGTCTGGTCTTAGTACAATGTCCTGGTAAAATTTGCTGATTCCTTACAATCAACTGTTTTCTTTCCTATTCTGCCTGTGGTTCTCAAATGTGTCATTATATTACTGGAATTAAGCATCAGGCAGGAAACCTTAGCCATCACTTATATTTCATTTCATGAAGAAGAAATAAATGTAAGAAGTTAATATGTGATAAGTTTGTTTTGTTACATTCAAATTAAGGTTTCCAATAACCAAGAAAACAGAAGACAAAACCTCCTTAAAAAATTAACTTCACTTTGGCCTTCCTTCTTCTTGAGTTTCATGTGGTCTGTGAATGGTTGAAGACCTAAGTGTGGGTGCTTCAGTCCTTCTTAGAAGGGGAGACAAAATACTCATGGGAGGAAATTCAGAGATGAAGTGTGGAGTAGAGACAGAAGGAAAGGCCATCCAGGGGATTCATCCCATATACAGTCACTAAACCCAGACACTATTGTGGATGCCAAGAAGTGCTTGCTGACAAGAGCCTGATATGGCTGTCTCTTGAGAGGCTTTGCCAGAGCCTAACATACAGAGGCAGATGCTCACAGCCAACCATTGGACTGAGCAAGGGGTCCCCTTGGAGGGGTTAGAGAAAAGAGTGAAGGAGCTGAAGAGGTTTACAAGCCCATAGGAAGAACAACAATATTAACCAACAAGACCCCCTCCCCCCGCCCCAGAGCTCCCAGAACTAAATCACCAATCAAAGGCTACACATGGAGGGACTCATGGCTCCAAATACATCAAATGCATATGTAGTAGAGAATGGCCTTATTGGGCATCTATGGGAGGAGAGGCCCTTGGTCCTCTGAAAGCTCAATGCCCCAGTGTAGGGGAATACAAGGGTGGAGAGGGGGGAGTAGGTGGGGGGAGTGGTGGAGGAACACTCTCATAGAAGCAGGGGGAGGGGGTATGGGGTTTCTGGTGGGGGGACACGGAAAGGGGATAACATTTGAAATGTAAATAAATAAACTATCCAATAAAAAAAAAGGAAAAAGGAGTTAACTTCATTAAAATCAGATGGGCAGAGGTTAAATGCTTTGATCTCTGATGAGAAAACATCATCCCTCTGGAGACAGGACCCTCAGGCAGAAGGCAGGAGGAACTGAAAATATCAAAAACTTAGTTTTCCAGGATATTTATCTACATCTTTTTAAACGCACATACTGAAGTAATACATGAACATCTTTATTATAACCTAATAAAAGTAATGGAATTTGATTTCCCTCTTCATGGTTTATATTAACAATTTGGTTAATATTGTTCTAGATCTTCATCTACATGAAGTATTTCCAAACTTTCCTGTGCCAGGACTTACTTGCTTACCAAGGATACTTGTAATTGTTCAGGAAAACTCACGATATTTCTCAATTTCTGTTCTGTGTTTCAATTTCAAGAAGGGGAAAAAAAGCAGTAAGAAATTTTGAAAATAAAATGAATTCTTTATGATTCAGCTCTCCATATTTTTTTTGTGCTTAGCAAATGCTATTCTGATTATAACTGAGGACCCTAGCCTTGCTCCCTGGGAAGAACAGCCATGTGACAGAGTTTTGATCAGTGAGTGATGTGGAGAAGAAAATGTTCCCTAAAAGGAACCTGAGTGCTCCACCTGCAACAGTAGACACCTGTCAGGGTCACAGAACCGTTTACAGGAGCCCCTCAGCATGTTCTCCTTTTCCCACAGAACCTTTCTATATGAAAATGATAGACTCTTCAGTTCCATGGCCTTCAGCTTGGTAAAACAAATCTACTTAGGATTACCTGACCCAGAGAAGCTACTCCAGTTTGGTATGGTTCACTAACATTTCTGTTTTGTCTTTCCATTTAAGTTTTTCTTTCAATGGTGTTGTATTTCCCAATGCACTTGTTTTTGTTTGTTTGTTTGTTTGTTTTTTAAGATGGAGTTTCTCAGTGTAGACTAGGTTGGCCTTGAACTCAGAAATCAACCGTCTCTGCCTCTCTGCTGCTAAGATTAAAGACCTGTACCACTCCTGCCCCTAATATACTCAAAAAAGAAAAGATTTATTTATTGAATGTATGAGTTCTCTGTTTGTACACCTGCATGCCAGAAGAGGGCATCAGATCCCATTTCAGCTGGTCATGAGCCACCATGCTGTTCCTGGGAATTGAACTCGGGACCTCTGGAAGACCTCATAACCGCTGCACTATCTCTCCAGCCCCAACATTTCTATTTTGTAGGACAGATCCTGTTGATTAATAGCTTGGTAAGATAGTTATTTAGAGAGGGGAGGAGTTTTCACACAACCTCCACCATCAGAGAAATGATTATCATTTTAGGAAGTGCTGATAGAAGTGAGTAGGCAGTTAGTAACTCCTGTTTCTGTGACTTTAATCCCAAGGTGCCTTATGGTACAACACAGTGAGCCATACCATATATAGTGGTCTATATGTAGGGAGAAATGGAAATCTTGACCTAACTATGATAAACAACATTCTTGGAGACCACAGAATAAAGCTGTATTTGAAACCAGGACAGATTTATCCCTTTACTTCTTTTGTTTAAGAAATAGATTTTGAGAACTACATTTTAATTTAACTCCATATTCTGATGTAAATTGAGCTAATAAATCATTTCAGATTCAGTCTTCTCATCTTTGTGGGATAAGAATAACAATCATTTCTTGTTCCCACTTCATAAAGTCGTGGTCTGTTAAAGAATATTCAACATTTTTCCCTTTCCCAGCTCCTGCTCCAGGGATGATGACTCTGAGACTAATTATTTATTATTAAATGCCTAGGCCACAAGCTTTGGTAATTCTGTGACTAGCTTTTAACTTATTCATCCATTTAAATTACACTATGTCTACTACTACATTAGCTACTTCTCTTCAGTCTGGGCCAATTCTTCCTTTGTATCTTCTCTGTCAGCATCTCCCTGAGATCTTCTCTGTCAGTCTCTCCAGTCAGTCTCTTCTCTTGTCTCCAGCAGCTTTCTCCTATCTCTCTTTTATCTGTTTCCCATTTTCTGACCTCCTCTTATTTCGTGCCTCAATTCATTGGTTATCAGCTTTTTTATTGACCAGTGATATTTGTAAGAGAGTCTTTCTATATTGGTCATTGGAGGAAGATTGTGCACATGACTGGTTTGGAAGTGTGAGACAACATGGAGTACTTCACCAGTCGTTGAAGACAAGAGCTTACATCAGCACATCTTGATTCTACCTCACAGATCCTGATGGGGTTTGAAAACCAAAGAGAACTTTGAAAAGCAGAGCATCATTCTGTTGCTCAGAAGGCAAGCTATTTAAGAGACGTTTATGGTGGAATATTTGGTATTTTTACATAGGACTTAAATGCAGAATATATTTTCTTCCATCTAAGTGTTAAAACAGTGAATACTATTATAAAGCATATATTATGTATGTATTTCCATAATAAAGTTTACATATATATGTGTGCATATAATCTGTGCCTAGAGGTACATACATATATAACCATATATAACACGAATGTACATGTACTTTTTCTGAAGACATGTTTGGTAGCTCTCATCAAGATTCTGTAATCTCATACATTTCCTTAAGGAGAGAAACCCATAAAGAATTTACTGTCATAAGAAAAGCATGAGATGCACACCGGCCCCTCCCCCAGGGCATGGAAGCAATGGTCATCTGCTGCTGGAGAGGGCACTGGTTGGTGGATCTGACTGCAAAGTGTGCAGGGCTTGCTTCCAGTGATGCAGTTTCTGTGAGTCATCACCATGATGCAATGGGCTTTTCAGTGATATAGCTACCTGGCTTTTATAAGGAAACCTTCACTCATGCCCTCAAACATGAAAAGAATCACTTCTTTGGCCTGTTATTAGAGCCTTACTTGGATGAGTAGACATTTGTTCATATTGCCCCCAAAAAAGTCACATAATGCAGCAGGCATTGTTTCTTAGAGAAGTTGAATTTTCAGACATTTCCCTTATATCTCATGCACCTGTATGAGCACAGTGTCCTCCAGTAACAGTCCCCAGCAGAGCAGTACATTTGATTTATGAGCATAAATTGATGCATACTAAAAACACAGAACTTGTCATATACATTAATGTTATCCCATATTGTTTTCCACCTTATCAGTTTAGAAAAATATCTATTCATATCTATTTATCAGCATATATCAGGTTTTTATTGCACTAAAAGCCATCTTCTTACCTACTCCCAATATACATTATTTTTCATATGTATATGACTGTTTACATGTTTGCATGTGGATTTGCATATGTGTGGGTATATGAAGAACAGATTGTGTATATGTATGTATGAAGGACAGAGGCTAATGCTGTATGTTTTATCAGTCAGTCCATTGATTCGAGAGCTTGCTGATTTGGCTAGTGTAGCTACTCAGTCATCTTGCTTTGGTGATCTGTCATCTCCACCTCCTGAATTCTGGGATTACAGGCAGGCCTCCATACCAATCCTCCATTTATGTGTTGTGGATAAGAACTCTGGTCTTAATGCTGTAAAAGATAAGGCTTTATTAACTGAACTGTCTTTTCAGCCTCTAATTTTATTATTTTATGCCAACTTGTATTGGAAAAAATGAGAATCATGTCAACGCTGTGCTCTTGCTCAAATGAGTAACCTGGAAATAAAAAATAAAACAAAAAATGAACAAAGCTCACACAAATTTTATGCCTACCTTTAAAATCAATGTTTTTTCCCTGACTCTGTACATTAAGTAGTGGATGGTTTGAGTTAGAAGTGACAGAAGTCATGGATTGCTGAAGATTACCAATCACTGGATTAATGCTAACACTAAGAACAGATGTGGTTCAATAGTGCAGACTTTGAGAGTCTTTATGCATTGTGCAAACAGCGGAGTTGATTTAACACAAACCAGGATGACTGCAATGCCACGAGGCAACATAATCCTATGGCATCAGCATAATAATGCAGAAATGAGAGTTTGAGTAAATTGTGACTGGTTTTTTAGCTGAATTATTCTAGATTTAAACATTGCTGTCTTAGATTTGTTTTTTTAATTGTTTTTACATTAAAATATTGAATGAAAATATAATTACATTCTTTTTGTTTCCCCCTTTCCTTGCCTGAACTACTCCTTTTTTCTCCTTGTTCTCTCTAAAATTTAATGTGTATGTGTGTGTGTGTCCCCACCTACTGTAGACATGTGGGGCTTCTACTGGAAGAAGGGGGTGCCCACAAAACCTTCAATCCAAAATTTGTCCTGCCTACAAGATGCACAAGGATAAAGGTGAAGCAGAGGCTGAGGAAACAGCCAAACAATGACGGGTCCAACTTGATACATATCCCATGGGAGAGAGCCAACCCCTGACAATCTAAATGATACTCTGACATGCTTGCAGACAGGAACTTAGCATGATTGTCTCTTGAGAGGCCTCACCCTAACAGCAGATGGAAACAGATGCAGAGACCCACAGCCAAACATCAGGAGCACAGGACTTCCATAGTACTCGTTGGAGTCTTATGGAAGAGTGAAGGATAGAATTAAGCGAGCAGAAGGTGAAGGATACCACAAGAAGACCTACAGAGTCAATTAACCTGCAACCATGGGATCTCACAGAAACTGAACGAGTAACCAAAGATCAAGCAGGGGTTGACTTAGCCACCCTCTATCCACATTTGTAGTAGATATATAGCTTGGTCTTTATGTGAGTCTCCTAACAATTGCAGTGGGGGAATGTCTCTGACTTTGTTGCCTGTCATTGGATCTCCTTTCCCTACCTGGACTGCCTGATTGGGCTTCAGTGAGAGAGAATGTGCTTAGTCCTGTTGGGACTAGATGTTTCAGGAAAAGTGAAAAGGGATTTCTAAGGGTGACAGTAGGAGAGAAGAAAGAAGGCCTGTGATTGAGATGTAATGTGAATAAAAAATAAATTATAAAACAAAGAATGACTATATATGTACAAACATACAATACATATTCTTAAACATGTAGATGCAAACTTCTCAGTCTGTATATACTATTACTTGTATGTATAGAATTTCAGGGCTTATCACTTTTGTTTTGGATAACCAGCTGGGGATTCTTCCCTGGGGTAGAGTATTTTTTCCTCTTTCAACATTTCTTAGCTGCCTGTAGCTCTTCTCTGTCTCTGTCTCTGTCTCCCCCCCCCCCCCCCCATTGGATCCTTGTGAGATTTCTATCTTTCATGTTAGCACGTCTATTGATGTTATTCATGGTGAGGTCTTGATTAGGCATCTATGTTGTTGAGACTTCATGGTTGTAGCTTCCCTGACATTTTTAAGAAATGCAGTCTCACAGATGATGGTATACTCTGACTCTTACAAACCTTCTGCTCATCTTTTGGGATGTCCATTGAGTGTAGGTTTGGATTTGTACCATTGTAGATGGATTAGTCAGGGCTGGGCAGCACATAAGCACTTGTTCTCTGCATTCTCACCAGTTGCAGTTTTCTGTAATAACCTTCATCTGTTGCAAAAGAAGTTTCTTTGTTAAGGTTTGAGATCTGTGGCTATTAGAATAAATACTCGAAATGCAGGCAGGTACATTTGCTGACTTGGTTTAGTAAAGCAACTGCTTGGATGTTAAAGTACCTTGACTTCTCCAAACAGAAAATTTACATTACTACACTCTAATTGTTTAGTATTCTTCCTTCTCTCAAGCAGGTCAATCTACATTCTCCGGTTCTCCGCCCCGCCCCTAAGAGCAAACAGGTGGTTCTGCTAATCTCCCTTCCAGGGACATCCCAGCATGTGGCTTTTCAGTCTAAGATAAGATTTAGATTTACCAGGAGAGCTAGGGAAGTAGAAATTTCATATATATTTACAAAGATTAGTTCTTATTTTGATAGATATAGGCTTAGTCCCTTAGCTGGCCTCTGGCTTTTCACTCTTGCTGTTACTGCAAGGTGTCCTTAGTTCCTCAGGCTACTGGGAATAACAGAGATGAAGAGGAAAGACTTTCAGCTCCTATTTTAACCAAAATTAATGGTGTTAATACTGACATAATTCTTGTCTAGGCCTTGCTAAATCTGAGGTTGACAAGTCTCACATAGAGACCTCGCAA
The DNA here is from genome assembly GCF_978045245.1 of Mus caroli. Taxonomy (NCBI): domain Eukaryota; kingdom Metazoa; phylum Chordata; class Mammalia; order Rodentia; family Muridae; genus Mus; species Mus caroli. Next base: position 105,637,498 of record NW_028227262.1, on the reverse strand, counting down.
TAACTCAGAATTGCGATACTGATTCATAATCATATGAATACGGTATGGGTACCGCTTGGCGCAGGAGATCACTGCGGAGGGAAGGTCCAATTTGACCGTTTCTGAGTTCCCTGTGCGACACACCTGATTTGAAAGAGGTTGGTATCTGACTCCAGCTAAAAACCAAAAATACTTACGGCTCTGCCTCCCCTCCCCAAAAGATACCAAGAGCCACAGATGTGAGTTGTTACAATGCTCACGGGAGGAATCAGGCCAATGTCCACCCAAGTCAAGGTTAAGGCCCACTCATCTACGGATGAGAAAATCATTTGATCACCTCTGTTAAGCACTGCCTATTTAAACTTAATTAATAGGGGGGAGAGAGATTGGAGACCTTGCTGTTGTAAGAGCAGGCCCTTCACTGCCTCCCACCCAAAAAAAAAAAATAAAAAAGCCAATTGGCCTTGTACTAGGAGCCAGCCAGTCTTAATCTCTTCTCACTGTCCCCCTGCCTGTCACCCAAAATTGTGGATAATTATCAGTTCAGTGTTATTCTAAAATTGTTTAGCTAAACTCAGCCAGGGTTCCAACGCCCTACTTAAAAGGCAAACAGGTAGCTACCTATTCAGCACTAATTAGCATTATAAAGTCAGAGCCTACAGCCCAGTGCTGGTATTTCAGTCAGTGCTTTTAAGACAGTCTCAGCCAGATACAGTTTACCATTAGAATAGTTAAGGAATCCCACGGAAATAGGTTTTTTCTTTAGCCCTAGGAACTCAGGCAGAACTATTGAACATAGATAATTTTTCTGCCACAGGCCACCCCTTTTTTATTTTTATTTTTGTTATCTAATGGGGGGAAATGTGGCCTCCCTTCCCCCAGCCTGGAACCTGCCTGCTCTAGGGTGGAGCTACCGGCTCATTCGTCCTGCCACGCCCACTGCTGGAACCTGACCTTGCTGCCTGAAGGCACACACGTGTTCGTCCTGCTACTGGACCCTGAGTTACTTGGCGGGAAATTGGGTTCCCTCCCCCTTCCTTTATAAACTGAGTGTCTGGAAATATTAAATTGAGTCTTGATCAGAGCTTTGTCTTGACTCCATTGTTTCTTCCGCCCCGTCTAGATTCCTCTCTTTGCAGGGAACTGCCATTCTCAGTTGAACCGTTCGTGTTGTGGACCGCGGGCGGGCCGCAACAATTTTCCATGATTCATAATTGCACTAGTCCTCAGGAGTTGGCTAGCTTTCTCATACCAGGCACTATTTCCCTCATGTTAAGCTTTGAAGTTCAACTAGCGAGCTTTTGGTTACTGCCAAGATATGAGTACCACCACTGCACCCATAGGGTTGTCACGCCTTGCTGATCATTGTTTTAGTTTATAGGCATGATAGCTGTGGAGGACTGTTGCTTGCTTTCCTTCCTTGGAAGCTTGTATGACACCTTCTGGAATCATGAACACTAGTCCTCCAAGATGAGCTTTCTAGATCTTCAAGTTTCCAGGTTAAGTCTACCTTGGGTCTTTCTGTGTTCAAACTGCATGTCTTTATCAACAGAGAGTTTCCTTCAACTTCTGCTAGCAACTAAGGGCAACAGCTACAGCCCATATTCTGAGACTCTCTTGGACTTGACTGACTAACAGCACATAAGATGGTATTCTATGCTTGAGACCAGGTAGACAACTAATTTAATATATATTATATGTATTATACATGTATTAAATGTGTATTTAATATATATGTGACCTTTTATACATTATTAATATTATTTTACCCTTTTCTTCCATATTGATCTCCACCCTGCAGCTAATGAACCCTTCCTCCATTTCCCTATTTCCTCCCAACTTACTTTTACCCTACTATTCCCTTCTTGACTGCTTCTTTCCCCTATGACCTCCATGGTACCTTTTTTGTTTTCCTTGCTTCTGAAGTTACTCTACGTTATATACTAACATCTGAAGATTTCGAGCTAGGTACCATAGATGGGAAAGAACATTCACATTTGTCCTTCTTGGTCCTGCTTACCTTATTAATATAACCTTTTCTAGTCCCATTCATTTAACTTCAAATTTTATGATTTCACTTTTTTTGTAGCTGAATACTATTTCATAGTGTAGATGTACCACATTTTTATTGTCCATTCACACATGAAGGCCATTCAGGTTGTTTTGATTTCCTAGCTATTATGAATGGAGCAGTAATGTTCTTCTCTAGCTGTGCCAGGGCTTTTTAGCTTTATGAAATCCTACTTTGTCAATTATAATTGACTTAAAGTTTGGATAATTAGACCTGCATCTATTGCATTGCACAAATTCTAACTCCAAATGTATCAGAAACCTCAATGTGAAACCTAAAACACTGAAACTTCCAGAAGAAAACTGAGGCAGATCTATACATGATAAAGTTGTGAGAAAGGACTTTCTGAAAATGAAGATCTTAAAGATGATGTTCTTATACTAAGTAAATCTTTAACTGCAGGACCATCATGGGAAGAATTTAGAAAAATAGAGGAAAAACAAGAGGAAAAGTAAATAGTCACAAGAATAACAATGGAAAAGAACCACTTTCACTCCCTACCTAGATGATATAGGAAAGAGAAACTCATCTTATTAAGGCTACTGTGTATTTGGGTTTCTTTGTTACAGAAATTTTGGTATTAGCTGTTATAAACCACGAGGCAGTAATTTTACTGGGAAATAAGTATATTTCTTAAAATGAGTAATGAGTACCAGACTGAAGTTCTCATGTCAGAGGTCAGCACATAACTAAAGAGGAACTTATTCTGCTTTTTCCACTATGAAAATGAACTTTTGGTTTTCATGATCATATGAACGAGGACATGCATAGTTAAAAATTAAAAACTATCAAAACCTTAAAAGTATAGAGAAGATGAAAATTTTTTAGATACCCATCATTAATCAGAAAAATATTGGGGACAAGAACTGAGTGGTGCTATTTCTATTCTATATTCAGATTTTTGGTAATTAAGTAAATTTGCATCCTGGTAATTGTGTGAGGTTAAATTTGATATTATTTTACAAATGAGTATCTTTATTAATTATTCAAAATGCTTCATACTCTGTTGGTATGTTATAACATCTTTGGTGATCTATAGTAATATATTTAGTGATGAAAATTTAATTAAAAGTATATATTATGGTTTGAGTCTTAATTGTCTTCTCAACACTCACATGCTTTGATAGTTCTGGGCAATAGTGGAATTTGTAAAAAGTGAGGCCTGGCAAAGGAGGTCAGGTCATTAGAATATGCCTTAAGAGGCTTACTGGAATCCTGGTCTCCTTTTCTTTTTGAATCTCTGCTGCCATAAGGCAACAACTCTGCATGTGCTCCTTGCCTTAACGTTTCTTTCTAAAGACCCTAAAATAATGGAGTCACTTGGGCCTGGATTTGACCATCTAAAATAATAAGCATAGATAAATCTTTCCTCCTTCAAATTAATTTTAAGTTTTTTCGCATGAAATTCAGGAAGAATGAAGACCAAAGTGTGGACACTTTGCCCCTTCTTAGAAATGGGAACAAAACACTCATGGAAGGAGTTACAGAGACAAAATTTGGAGCTGTGACGAAAGAATGGACCATCTAGTGATTGCCATATGCAGGGATCCATCCCATAATCAGCTTCCAAACGCTGACACCATTGCATACACTAGCAAGATTTTGCTGAAAGAACCCAGATATAGCTGTCTCTTGTGAGACTATGCTGGGGCCTAGCAAACACAGAAGTGGATGATCACAGTCAGCTATTGGATGGATCACACGGCCCCCAATGGAGGAACTAGAGAAATTACCCAAGGAGCTAAAGGGAACCTCAACCCTATAGGTGGAATAACAATATGAACTAACCAGTACCCCGGAGCTCTTGTCTCTAGCTGCATATGTATCAAAAGATGGCCTAGTCAGCCATCACTGCAAAGAGAGGCCCATTGGACTTGCAAACTTTATATGCCCCAGTACAGGGGAACCCCAGGGCCAAAAAGGGGGAGTGGGTGGGTAGGGGATTGGGGGAGGTAGGTATGGGGGACTTTTGGGATAGCATTGAAAATGTAAACGAGGAAAATACCTAATAAAAAAATAAATTAAAAAAAATTTTTTTCCCCTAAAATCTTAAAATGGCATATATGGAAGTTAATTCCTTGTGGATAAAATGCTTTTTACAAAGAGGTTGTTAATATTACTTAGATATCCCTAGATATTGATAGTCAAGTATTCAAAGTCAAAATTCAGGCAATGCCAATTTCATTGGAAAAGGACCCACTCATCTTGCTGTGATAGTGGGGATGGCTGATCATTTATGAAACGTCTTGTCACATACAGTTTATAGCTATAATAAAATTATTACAGTTAATATTTTTCAAAGCTAAAATGTATTCATATGAATACTTTTTGTTTCATCAAGGTAATATATAGCTTTACTATTTGAATCCTATTTTTGTCAAGGAATATGTTTTTCTGACTCATCAGGAAAATTCACTAAATTCTTTTTTTTTAATTTTTTTATTAGATATGTTCTCCATTTACATTTCAAATGCTATTCCGAAAGCCCCTTATACCCTCCCCCACCCTGCTCCCCAACCCACCTACTCCTGCTTCCTGGCCCTGGCATTCCCCTGTAGTGGGGCATATGATCTTCTCAAGACCAAAGGCCTCTCCTCCCATTGATGGCCAACTAGGCCATCCTCTGCTACATATGCTACTAGAGACACAGTTCTGGGGGTTACTGATTGGTTCATATTGTTGGTCCTCCTGTAGGTTTGCGAACCCCTTTAGCTCCTTGGGTATTTTCTCTAGCTCCTTCTTTAGGGGCCCTGTGTTCCATCCAATAGATGACTGTGAGCATTGACTTTTGTATTTGCCAGGCACTGGCAAAACCTCACAAGAGATAGCTATATCAGGGTCCTGTCAGCAAAATCTTATGCTTATGCAATAGTGTCTGTGTTTGGTGGTTGTATACGGAATGGATTCCTGAGTGGGACAGATGGAAGAAAGGACCATCCAGAGACTGTTAAGGAATATTTTACAGTACAAAGTTTTACAAAGACAATATTTTTTTTCCCAAACTGAGGAAAGTCTATCCATTTTATCCCAAGAGTGAGTATAGCTCTGTTTTTTACATTATGTCTTGTTGTCAATTATTTTTATACTATATAAATGCATATGTAATAAAGCCTTCCAATGTGGATAATGACATTAATGTCATTTGTTACTGAAGATTGGTTTCTGTATTTAAATGTGACTTTGAAGACAGTAGACTTCCCCTCTCTACATTTAGATGTTCATTGATTTGTGTGAAGTGGAAAGTGTCTTGGACTTTCCAGAATGCATCAGAACTCCAAATCTTCAGATATTGTGCTGAGACCCATGTTTTATGGAGGGTCTTTGTTTGTTTGTTTGTTTGTTTTTTGTTTGTTTGTTTTGTTTTTTACCTTGATCAGTGAAACCATCCAAGGTCTGTGAGTTTAAGGACTTTCTGGGAGAACCTCTAAGGTTCTTTTGAAGTCCCTAAACTTTAAATTACATCTGAATCTACACAGACAAGTTAAAAGTGTGCTGAATGGCTCGTCTTTCCTGAACATCTCATCTTGATCTGTATTGTATCTTGATCTCATCTTGATTGGCCCTAAGTAAGGCTGCAATTGAAAGCATGTATAGTTCTTAGACTATTGTGTTGTGCAGCTAATACTGACAACCACTTCTTAGAGGATGGCCAACCTTAGTGGCTTAGTTATCCGGGCCATTCATCTTCTAAGGGAAGGTTTCTGTATTGAAAAATTAAAAGATATTTCTCTTAGTGTTCATTATTTTCTGAATATTTAATGTCCCAGTTATATTCTGTTTGTGGCATTCTTAATGTGTCAGGTGTTTATAGTATTTTGTTGAATCCTTTTTAAGATACCATTTTATCAATTTATAATTGGGAATTGGACAATTAAATATCTTGGTCAAGGTAATTTAGCTACCCATGCTGATGAGCTAATGATGAGTCCATGTTCAAGTTCTGTACTATTGATCATTGCTTGATGGTTTTCAAAGTAGATCGCAAAGAAGAGATTTTGGTGTTCCTTTCCCTAGTCAATAAAGCAGAATGATTCGGAGATCCAAGGAGTCTGTTCTCAGATAAACCTGTTTGGGTTTATGAGCTTGTAAAGTAAAAGGTAAATTGGGAAGGTCTGTTTGTTATTTAAGGTGAATCTAGGAAGTTCTGGTTTTGCTTTATGGACCTGCATTTTTTGCCCCACTAGTATTGCTTGTAGTCCAGTACCTTTTGCAAAGTACTGGTGAAAGTTAGAATAGCTCATTAAAGCGGTATATAGATAGAGGAATTTCCAAAGACTGAAGGAGAACATCTGAGGGCAAGTTTCTCACATTCCAGGCAAAGATAATGAAGCCCATGGAGGTTAGGGAAGTTACTTGGGTTACAGAGCTCTGGAATGCTGAGCTGACCTGAACTTGTACTCTGTGGAGCCTTCTTACCACCACCTACAGCTACAGCTACATTGGTTTGGCAATGGAGAGGAAGAGCCCTGAACCTGATGTCAGTAAAGTTCTAAGTCCTTGGACATTTGCACTGAAGGAGATGTAACCTAGATTAGAGTGGAAAATTCAGGAAAGATTCTGAGCAGTGAATTGATTCTCCGTGTTGCGAGAGCATGTTAACAATTCTCTTACAAGGACTATCTTTTTGTTCTGGAGTGACATTTTATAAGGGTTTAGAGTAAGTGCACAGTTACATCAATGAACTCTATATTTCAACATGTATTTTCAATACTTTTCCCCATAAGATTCTGAAATTTTAAGGTTTTTCTTCCATTAATTATTTACTTACTTAATTTTTTTTAAGTAGCTAAAGAAATAGTTCAGCATTTAACAGTATTGTTTGCTTTTCTAGAAGACCAGAATTTGATTCATAGAACCCATGTTGGGCAGCTTACTACTACTACCTACCATTCTAATTCTCGGGGATCTTGTATCCTCTTCTGGCCTCTGTGGACACTTACACACACCTGGCACATGTGTGCACGCATGCATGCATGCACACATCTACACACACACATGAAAATAAGATCAGGCCGGGTGTGGTGGCACACACCTTACTCCCAGCACTTGGGAGGCAGAAGCAGGTGGATTTCTGAGTTCGAGGCCAGCCTGGTCTACAAAGTGAGTTCCAGGACAGCCAGGGCTATACAGAGAAACCCTGTCTCGAAAAATCAAAAAAAAAAAAAAAAAAAAATCAGAATCTTTAAAAATATGTTTAAAGTTTAAACCTAAGAAAATTAATGTTTTAGGGGTGCTATGTGATATGTTACTAAACATATTCATTGAGTAAAATGCAAATCAAAAGAAAAAATCTATTTTCTCAAACATTTATATTTTGGGATGACAACCTGCTGGGTCATTTCATCCAGCCTTGTGCCTTATGAAATATGTAGTGTATTTTTATTTATAGTCAACCCACTGTGCACTAGAATACCAGAATTTATTGACTGTATTTAATGGGTGTGTTCTATTCATTGATCAACCCCTCCTCCACTCCCTCTTTGTCATTCTTTCCAGTAGGTGGCCATCTTCAGTTTGCTTTTACAGACAAAAGATGATAAAGCAATTGTTGAGAATACTGACCTGCAAAGCTGTGAAGAAGGTTGGAGACAGGGATGTGAGGTATGGTACTGATGTGATAGCCACCTTGCAGACACGTGAGCCCTGGTACAGACTCATAAGCCATATTAGAGGTCCCCAGGCTATGGTACAACTGCATTAGCCATGTGGCACATGTGCCAGCTGAGAGAAGAATAAAATCAAATAAAATCCACCAAACCTCTCTTTGTCTCCTTCCTAGTTCCCTGGCTTTCATAGTGACTCTGTGCTAAACATATTGAAATAAAGAGTAAAAGTTAAGATCCACATATTAGAGAATGTCTTCCTAGGGGAAATTAGTATGATAAAACAACCTTGTTTTCTTTTAAAACCAGTGACAAAAGTGGTTCCCCCCGCCCAGCAGGAGCACCTTCTTTCATTCAAATGAGACCCATTCTGGTGCACAAGGAAGCAGTAGGTGCACTTGCCCCACACAGTAAACGTTATAAAGTAAGACTGCTGACTTTTGCATGTACACATGTCTCATCCAACCTTCTCTCTGGCTTGACAGAATTAGAAATTGTTCCTGCAGGGACTGTGGGACAACAGCATTGCTGGGAAACTGCTGCCTAGGCCCATGGTCTCAGAGACTTTTTACTGGTGTGGTTGACTATGTGCCCCATGGGCCCTCCCCAGAGGGATGGTGGTGCTAGGGGCCATTTCTGGTCCACATGAACTATCTTCTGAGTCCTTAAACATTGAATGACTTATTGGGTGGCTCCAGTGTTGTTATTTATTTCTGTCATGTGAAGGGACCTGATTCCTTTGTCTTCCCCAGATCACTTGTCTTAGATGAATGAGACCTATTTTGAGTCAATCCTGGTTCCTTGGGACCTTCCTTTTCAGAAGTTCTGCAAGCCAGAGCTTTCCACCACATTTCATGCCAGTCATTGGAAAGCTGTGGGTAGAATACCAGAGACAACAGGGGAGTGCTTTTGTTACTTCCTAATCTGAGGGGAGATCCAGCATGCTTACAGCCCTGCCATTAGAGGTCAAGGACCTCCCAGTCATATATTGGAATGGTGACATAGCTTCTGTGTTTGGTCCATGGCTCCTACATTTATACCATGGCTCACTCTCTATGCTTTGGCACATTATCTGTCATATGGCTCACAGTCTGTCTGGTGGCTAATATGTCTAGGACATGGCTTATACCTTTTACTATGGCCCACTGCCTAAGGCACAGCCCCTGTGATCTATAACATGGCTCACTATCTGTCACATTCCTAATGTATCTTCGCCATGGCCTGTGCACCTGTGATATGGCTTATGTGTTTGCATTGTGGCTCACATGTGTACAAAGTGGCTATCACATCAGTATCATACCTCCTTCACAGTTTAGCAGGTTGGTATTCTCAGCACTTGCTTTATTATCTTTTGTCTGTAGAAGTAAAGCTGAAGGTGGGGAGGTTTAGGGCAGTTTGAGGATGCACATGGAAGTGCATGGTCATTGAAGTCCTTTCCTCAGAAGTCACACTGCATCTCCAAACTCTTGGCTTCTGTCAGGTGGCTTCTGAATTCATAAAACTGGAACAGGGCATAACGGAAACTTCCTGTCTCTAAGGATGGAGCAGGACTGCTTCAGTCAACAGCTACAGGCTCTGTAGAACTGGTTGTGCCCTGCGTCTGAGTCACTAGAGTGGGCACGGTGGCCCCATAGTTAGCACTTACCATCTCTCCTAATGATAGATTCAGGCATACATCATCTTCAACATCTTTTCAGGTGAACTAAAATAGAATATAGGTATCTGAGAGGTGTTTCAGCTCTTGTTAAGCATGAACTTGCCAAAGAGTCCCATCTCAGGGCATGGAAAACAAAAACACTCACCTTTGAATAACTTTTCACTGCATGGGGCTGTGAGAATGGCACTCTTTAGGACAGCACTGTCATCTCTTCACTTATTTGGGATTTTCATGAGGCAGCTGGGATCAGGATGAGGCAAGACAGAATAGATATCAAGTCTGTGAACTTCCTGTGATGTAGCTGCCCATGAAAAAAAGTTTTCATTTCTTTTAGCCTTTGTTCACATTCTATTATTAATTCATCATTTGTTTATTTTTGTAGTATTTGAGCTAAAACCCAAGGCCTCTGGTGTGTGATCCTCCCTTCTCCCTGGGGACTGTTGGCCACTAGCCTGTGAGGATGAAGGGAGTAGAGTTGAGGAGCAAGGTTTGGATGACCAGTGAGTAGAATGGGAATGACTACCAGGATCAGCTTCAGAGAAGCAGCTCAAGTTTAATGGGGTGAATCCAGGGCTATACAGTCTCTGGGGAAGAAGGTAAGGATTTTTAGGGTGTATATCATTAGCTACAGCTTAGGGCAAATCATATGCATGGAGCAGAATTCTAGGTGCTCATTGGATATATTCTTATCAGAAAAAAGGAAACTAAGCCTGTAATCTCACCAAGGCTACATGGCATTCCACAGGTAGAGGATGTAGGGGTTTTAGGCTCCTTAGACAAGGTTAGAGAAGGAGAAGCCCAGCTGCTAAAGGGAGTCCTTCTTTTGTACTGATCTCAAGAACACTGTTGGGACAATGGTAGACTGTGGCCTTAATTATCAGGGTTTTCCCACACTGGTATGCTAGGCAAATACTCTGCTATGGTGTTTCATCTAAACTCAAACTTACATATTATAGTTTAAGTGTAGTGAGAGTAGAGGAGGAAAAAAAGACCTTAAATATCTTTTATAGTCATTTCCCAGAGATAATAGAGTGTATCCTGCACACTTAGGGCTATCATCAGAACCTTACTGATATGAGTAACTGAAATGATGGGGCAGAGTGTGATGTTCAGACATTGGGCTCAGGAAAACTGTCATCTGCCTCCTCTTTCCAAATATGTTATCTACTAGAAGAAGTATGTATGTTAGCTGGATGTGAGTTGGTTTCCATGGAAGTACCTCTGAGAAAAGTCTCCAGGAACTTCTTCAAAGCAAAACATTTCTGTGGACACTTGTGCATGGGTCCACCATTTAAACTGAGGAAGAAGTACTACCAACCATCTTCCTGCTCCCACGTCTGAGGATCCCTACTAGGAGAAGGAGTATCGTATGTGAGCTCCTTCCTAGAGCAATGACTCGAAAACAACATCTACCATTCCCTCAGGCTTCTAACTGAATGTGTGCATGAGACTGCTTGGAGTAAGGATAGACCATATTCTAGGTTCTTGAGTGCCTGGGCACACTTTGAGATGTCAGACTGAAGTGAGATCATGTCTCTGTGATGTGTGACATCACAGAAATGGTTACCGACATGATAAAAGCAGCAAGCACTCTTGGCCTGAGAGTAGCTCAGTATCTGCTATGATTGGTTAGGATTTAGAAACCATGGGTAGCTAAGCAGAAAGGTTTGTGTTGTGTTATGGGTTGGACTATATCCTAAATTCATGGATAATGGCCTAATCAACCCCCAGTATGTACTTGGAGCTAAAGAGTTTGAAGGGTGTAAGAACAACAAGGCACTTGACGTGTGCTTTTTCTAAAGAACAGGTGCTAGGACTAGAAGAGGTGGCTGTGGGTAGGAAAAGGAAGCAATGTCTAAACAGAGATAAGCCATGAAATGACACATGGAGATGATACCCTCTGCATACCATGGAGAGAAGTACCAGGATTAATCCACATAGTCTGTACCTTTTCAAGAACTCCGGCCTGAAGACTAGTAGAAGTTGAAGCTCTGCTCTCACACACCATGCTGGTGACATATCTGGTGCATAGCAGACTGTACAGGTAGGAGATTCTTCTAGAGTACTTCTGTCTGAGGGACTGGGGTTCTTCTCAGCCAAACTCTTTTCATTTGTGCTCTGGGGTCCACCCCAGGGTAACCACAGTTATTGATTTAACAGGAAACACCATTGTAGTACTCTTTCTACCCTTCTACTTTTTATATTCACATATTTATTTATACTTAATCTAGTATGTGTGGCATTTATGTTCATATATATAAGTTCATATATCTCAGAAGTATGTGTGAGTGTAAGTGTGAGTGTGCATCTCTCTCTCTGTGTATGTGTATGTATGTACGTATGTACGTATGTATGAATGTATGTAAGGAGAGATTAGAGAGTGATCTTGGGTGTCTTTTTTTGTTATCATTCTTACTTTATTTCTGAAGACAAAGTGACACTGGGCTCAAGACAGTGCAAATAAAACGTTTTCATCACTGATAACCTTCCCCTGTGCCTGGGAAGTGAGCTTGGTATATTTCAGGGGAAAGTGTGGCCATTCACCTTCTCACTCAGTCATTTGAGAGGAAGAGTGGCTGAGGTAAAGATAGATGATTCTTGAATCCATGAAGCTTAGGTAATGGGGCTGACTCTGCCAAATTCTCACAGGTTATGTTACTCTGCATTCACAACTTTCTCATTTATTTATTAAGAAATACATTCAACTATACGCTATTTACCTATCCATTTTGTGGTGCTGAAGGTCAAACTCTGGGCCTCTGGCATGCTAGGCAAGCCCTCTGGTGTGGAACCTTATTACAACTCATGCCTAAAAGTTAATGATGGTGAGGGCCTAGGCTCAAAAACAAAGTTTTCAATCTCTTCCCTACCCTGTCTCTACTTGTAATAGATGGCACTCTTAAGTATTAATAACCACAGGTGCACCATTTTAACTCAGCCTGCCCCTGGTCTAGTGCAGCAGCGTCTAGACTGCTAGAGGGTGAACTTCTGTTGTTTTGCTTATCCATCTGTGGCATATGTTATGAGAGCTCACCACAACAGGTAGGAAAAGCTCCTTGGGGATCTTGTTGGGATTCTCTGGAGGGAGGGAGTATGGGAGGTGTTATCTCTCTACTTGGAAAAAGCAGTGTTTACACATGTATGTGTTCATGGGCCCTCTCTAGTGCAAAAAGCTCTTGATACAACCAGAAATTCTGTTCCCACCACATTTTTTCACTGTTTTATATCTAGATTTCTATTATGTGAATTTTATTGTATTTTTGTCTGTGTGGTGTGTGTGAAGATTTCTGAGTACAGGCCAGTGTGCTCATGAGAGCACCTTGAGAGACCAGCTACTACATCAGATTATGTGTAACCCCCCAGCCTGAAACAGGCTGAGCTAGACCTTGACCTTGCTGCCACCAAGGAGATTACCTAGGGTGGAGCCTTCCTCCTTAGATCACTCTATTGTTCAGACACTACCACTGTTCCTCCTGCTGAAAGGCCCCTGAGCTATTCCAGAGACTACACCCTATCCTGTACATCTTCACCCACAGCTGGTTCCAGGCTCCAAGAATGAATTGGTGGGTGCATTTGCCATTAAACATTTGAGCTTTGATCAGGAAACTTGACTTAGCTCCATTTTACTTTCGACTGCCTAGTTTACCTCTCTTTTCAGCATCGGTTTGCCTCCAGGTGAAACCCGGTTCATGTGAGCCGCAAGTTGGCTTCCAACAATTATGTTTCTTTAGAATTCTGCATCTTACTCTTTTTTTTCTCTCTCTCTCTTTTTTTTATTACATATTTTCCTCAATTACATTTTCAATGCTATCCCAAAAGTCTCCCATACCCTCCCCCCCACTTCCCTACCCACCCATTCCCATTTTTTTGGCCCTGGCGTTCCCCTGTACTGGGACATATAAAGTTTGCGCATCCAATGGGCCTCTCTTTCCAGTGATGGCCAACTAGGCCATCTTTTGATACGTATGCAGCTAGAGTCAAGAGCTCCGGGGTACTGGTTAGTTCATAATGTTGTTGCACCTATAGGGTTCTGCATCTTACTCTTTTCTTGAGTTTAAGTCCAGCCTAATGAAGCAACTATAGCATGCCCATCACTTGTCACTGCTTGAGACTAGTGGACTTAGCACTATGCAGGACAACATAGGCTTCCTTCTATCTGTACAGTCATCCAGGAACTTCACCAGGGACAGAACAGATACTCAAATGTGTCTATGAGACTCATGGATGTAGTGGGTTTTGCAAGGTCCTCATTTATTGTAGGCTTCATTCCTACTTCCTCTACCTATTTTTGGCTTGTTGTAGATCTAATTAAGGATTCTGATGTGTTAGACAAGCGCTCTGCTATCAAACCACATTCTGTCTCCAACTGCAACTGAATGATGATGGAATTCAGAGTTTTGAGCTACTTCTGTGCACAGACCTCAAGTGAGAACTTCTACTTTCTTTGGAAAGTCAGATGTGTCAAATGATGCTTTCCTGAAGCAGACACCGGGTAAAGGGATGTTTTGATATAGCAAATACATGAAAGGCCCTGTGATGAAGGAGTGTAGATATGACCCCCATAGACAGTGGGAGATGAGCACTGGATGTTGGTTTGGTTAAGCTCAACTTGAGGTAATGTCACCATTGAGAGAAACTTGCCCAAGAACTGCTCATGAGGTTCTTGCTGCAGCTCACCACTTCACTTCCGGCCAGTTGTCCCGCTGTGCAGTGTCTTCAGGATTGATGATTGACCTACAGCTGCTGGCTCATGCCTGTTGTCGGTCTGCTGAAAGGACAGGGCTATAGCTGATGGTTTGTGAGTAGTATCTGCCTGGCTAGAGGGCTGAACAGAAGCTGCTGAGTCGTATTTGGTGTTTGCTACAGGACTGAACTGCTGTCAAAGAAAATCTAGCGTATCCTCCAAGAACTATTGTTGAACAGGTCCACCTCCCCCATTATCCATACTACTTTTCTCTTCCACTACCTTTGCTGGGCAGTGGGTTAGAGGAGAGGTTGAGCCCTTACTAAAAGTAAGTTGCAAACAATTTATGTCTACACAGACTCCAAAGGTAGAAGATGGTACCCTGCAGACTTATTGACAACAAAGAAACCTTATTATAAAGGTGATGATTGCAGCATTAATATTTGGATATTTAGTATGAGAAAGTGGTATCCCGGCCTATTTTCATCTTCCCAGGGCTGAAAGGACCTCTCAGTAAAAGGAGGACTAGATTGAGGGTATTCCCAGGGAAGCATCTTTGCAGTAAGCCTGTCACACAACATGCCTCTGAGGACACATGTGCATGAGTTGAGTGAGAGAAAGAATCTAGCAGCCTGGAAGAACTCCACAGGCCTAAGAACTCTTTGAGGTTTCCATGATGACTATCATTGCCCATGACTTTCCAGGTGTCACTCATGATTATGGGTTTGGCCTAGGTCTGAGGTCAAATTGTTCACTGTAGTTTGTCTTTGCTACTTTGTGGGTTCTTCTTTCTTCCACCCTTCTCTAACCCTAACACTAGCTAAGAGAAAAAAAATAGAGAGAGGAAAGGAAAGAGATCCCTGAATGAAGTTAAGGGTCAGAAAACTTGCAATGTTATCTTTATACTACTTCCTGCTGACTAGGAACATCGAATTCCTTAGGACAAGGTTTATCTTCACAGTCAGGATATCTATGTCCTTCCTTTTGTTGTTTCTTCTTTGTGTACAGCTACTTAACAAACCATTACCAACCAACAGGAACCACCAACAATCAACAACCCATCCCACCTTTGGGGGTGGGAGGCTAACATTTATGTACTCTTTAAAATGTCCCCAGAAACCCATATGTTACACAATCGTAGAAACTATTTGCCACTGGAAAATCATACCAGTACTAGAACAGGAGACAAATAACAATCATTTGCTATGGACAATCAGAAGCAGTCCCATATCCCACAACTGGGATTAAAATGAAAACATATTCTTATAATATGTGCGCGTGTGTGTGTGTGTGTGTGTGTGTGTGTGTGTGTGTGTGAGAAGAAAAACCTCATTATATTACTTTATATTAGTTTCCTTATTAATGGGTCTAAGCATCACTCCTAGGTCTGTGAGTTTTATTTTTCCCTGGAAGAGAAGAGTAAGACATCTGCTCATTCACTGCCAAGGAAGCTTTATCCATGTATCCATGGGTCCATCTGACTGGACTCTACACATTTCCCATCAAATACACAGACATATCCAAAGCGTGACCATAAAGAGGGTATGACTTAGTATCCTCACCCATACTGCCATCCATAACTGTAAACTGTTCTGGGCAGCTTTTCCCTGCCCTAATGACTTTTCTACTCTTTTATTAGCTCATGCTGTCTTCTGTTTTCAGCTCTTAAAACACATACTGATTCTTAAGGGAGAGCTGAGGAGTTAGGTGTGAGTGAACATCAATCAAAGGTTCTGTTGTCCTAATCTTAAGTATTTGCATCCAAATCTCCTTAGATTGTTCACCTCTCTAAACCTCTTGAAGCTTCTTCAAATATATCTTTGTTCATTTTGTGCTGCTTGATAATTATTTACACTTCTTCACTCTCTCTGACTCGCATTTTAGAACTGCTCCCAGCAATTAAGAATTTCTCAAGAAGCAATACAAGAATATTAACTGGAATTCACCCACCTGCTCCCTGCTCAGATATGGACTGGGGCCATGAAGTGAGTCCAACAGGAGAGAATTCACGAGGTTAAACTTGACTTTTGGGAGAGGATTTTTTACTGTTATCACTTCTCAGGTTTTATTAGGCTTTGATCAATTTCTAATTAAAAAAAAAGCATGAATCCTCACATGACAGGGGGAAAAGGTGATTTCTAAGTGAAGTATTGAATGTTTCATCTCTGTAATGCTCACTCAGTCAAAACAGATCAGAACCCAAAGCACCGAGTAGTAATTTTGCCCTACACTTTTCTTTTAGGTATGAACAATCCCAAATTTTATTCCATTCCTTGAGAACATTGTGGGAAAAAGAAATATGCTTCAGATCATTTGGTTAAAAAAATGACTAATATTAATTTCATTTCAGACTTTATAAATATAATTTTATATTATTCACTTGAGATTTATTACCTTCAGAATTCTGCTTTTGTATAGCATAATAATTGATCTCATATTTCTCAGATAAACCAGTAACAAATATATCATCATGATACAGTGTTACTCTGTAATAAAATTATTTGTTTGTGTGAAATACAAAACATAAATTTATTTAATCAAATACCTTTAGAAGACAAGAAAGGAGAGAGAAGGAAGCATGACTGATTTACAAAACAATAGTAAGATCAACTTCATGCTCATGGGTAATTAATAGAAATGCCAGTTTACCAGAAAGCATGGGTCTCTGTTTTGTATACTTAAATCTGTGTCTCTAACAAGATATTCATAAGAAAATCTCGAGTTGTTTTATATTTCCTAATATCATATAAATTATGTTTATGCTTAAAGCATCTGTAGAATTCCTAAGCTGGAGAAGCCTCTTATAAACCACTGATCTAGTTCCTCATTTTACATATACAGAAATTGAAAAAAGATTAGGTAGATTCTTAGTGTCCAAGCTACATTCCTACTCCCTTGCATGGTATTTGCCTGCTTCAAGTGGAATCATATTTTATACACACAGACTCTGCTTATGCTCCTCCCATACTCAGCACAGAGTCTTGAGAGACCTAAGAGAACTAGAGAGGAATTTCTGTCTACTAATGAGAATGCTTGTCCACAAAGCTGCCATTTGCACATCTGGTAACAAACCCTAGAAATAACCATCCCTACTATTAGCCTCGAAGATGGCTGACAACTTCTGCTGAGTCTCACCATGGGTTCTCCTTCCTTTGTAGTGTGTAGTGTTGAATTCACACCTGTCATTTGGTGTGTGGATGCTGTGACATAGTCCAGGAATGTGATGGCTTCACTTTCCTTGTAAAGCTATGGGAAGGAGGATTTAAAAACTAAGCTAGAGTGATGACTGGGTATGAGGAGGTACTTGGAATTTACAGTGAAGAAAGGTGGCCTGGAAGTGGAGTCTGAGCTTTCATTCCAAACTTGCTGCTTGTTACACGGTGGTGGGTTAGCTAGTTGAACTTCCAAGAACCAATTTTATGAAAAGGTGGACTAAATGAATATTTTACAACTCAAAACTTGAAACAAATAAGTGGCTGGTGGGGTCAGTGGGTGAAAGTGTTTCCAAATTTGATGATCTGAGTCCAATCCCTGATACAAAATGGTGGAAGGATTGAATCAACTCTCATAAATTGTCCTTTGACTCTGTATATCAGTGCGAGTGCAAACACACACACACACACACACACCTATATAAATGAAATGCAATTGCTGGTTTTAAAATAATGGGATATATATGTATATGTATATATATGTATATATATATATATATATATGAAAAGCTGCATATATGTATACACACATACATATATATGTATATATGTGTAATATCTATAGATAGATACATATATATGTATCTCCTAAACAGTCCAAATTCAGACTCATTGAAAACATTTTGCTAAGTATTGGTGAAAATGTGGAGTGCCAAGACCTTATATATTTCAAGGGACTACGTGAATTAGTTCAGTTAGTTTAGAAAACTGCTTGGTAACTTTAGAAATGTATTTACAACTTATGATCTGGAGCTCAACTCCTGCAGATATTCATTCTAAATGACCTCTTATACATACCAAACACACATGAGCAGCTTGCCTCATAGACATAAAAGACTATATTGTATTACTCTATGCGATGTTTCAACAAAAGAGAAATAGATCTGTGGTGATGACTCTCAGAGTCGTGTTTAATCTGGGTTAGTTTGGGTAAAAGGTGTGAGCCAACTCCATGGAATCTCAAACTCCCTGGTGCCCATTTCTCTAGGTACGCATGCCTAAGAATTCACTGAAAATGTGGACACTTTGTTGTTTCCAAGTCATATGTTGATTACAAGAGAAATAAGACAGGCATGGTGGCACACACCTTTTATCCAAACACTATGGATGCATAGGCAGGCAGATATCTGCCTGGCTGAGGGACACAATGAGGTCTAGGCTATCCAGGGCCACAGAGTGAATCTCTGTCTCAAATAAATAAGCAAGTAAGCAAGTGAATGAGTGAGTGAATGAATGAATGAATGAATGAAAAAGAGAAAACCATTTCTTTGAGGGAACTAAATCTTGGCTGTAGACAGAATTTTCCCTGTGTAGTCAGTCAGTCTGCTTTTCTTGGATTCTGGAATCTCTTAAGTCATCTTCAACTCAGATTGTCAGTGATTGTTTAAACAAGAAAAAAAAAAGTAAGGTGAAAATTTGGGAATGGCTGAGTAAAGTTAACACCGATTTTTATCGCCCAGTATTATGACTGTCAACGGACCCATTAACACGAAAATGATTCTAACCATAAAAACCCTAAATTGCTGCGTCAAGTCCCTGCTTTTCTCACCTGAGAGCTATGGTTACCTGGTGCATCATAACATTGATTGTAAATTAGGAAACTCATTTTACTTCTATCTGCAGAGACATGAGCTTCACGAGGGCGTGTTGGAGAGGATTTTACATTCAAATTGAGTAGCACAGAATTTTACTATTTGGTGAAGCTCCTCTCTGTGATTATAATCAGATACACACTCTGTGTTTACAGATCACCTGTGTGTAGCTACTCTAACTAGAAAGATTCAGGATAAGCTATGATTTAAGCATCTAAGTTCTTTAGGACCAGATAAAACCAGCAGCTACTGAACTGGCATAGTTGGTGGCAAGCAAGATGCTGTCACCCACACATTAGTGGAACTTGTCTTCCCATAGATTCCAGCACCAACAGAATTCTACATCATTTTTAAAATTACTACTGCAATGAAACACTATGACCAAAAGCAACTTGAGCAGAAAAAGGCTTATTTTATTTTATAGTTTGAAGTCTATCACCCAGGGAAGTTAGAGCAGGAACTGCGAGCAGAGACCTGGAGGCATGAGTTGAGGCAGAGGCAATGGAGGAATTCTGCTTCCAGGTTTGCTTTCCATGGCTTGCTCAGTCTGCTTTCTTATATAACTCAGGATGACTAGCCTAGGGATGGTGTTCCCCACTGTCATTGTAGGATGCATCTGCCCACACCAATCATTAATCAACAAAATGCCCCCAAGGGGCATACAACCTCATCTTAATGGAAGCATTTTATCAATTAAGGTTCCTGTTCAGATAATCTAGCTCTGTCAAGTTGACATAAAAACTAGCCAGGTCATCATGCTTTACAAAAAAATATAGAACTGAAGCTTCTAGTGTATAATCTCTCTCTCTCTCTCTCTGAGTGTGTGTGTGTGTGTGTTGTGTGGCCATGTGCATGTGCACACATGTATATAAATATACCCCCTAAAAGTCAACTAATCTGGTACCACAGGGGCTCACACAGGCTGGACCACCTACCATGGAGCCCACAGGAGGGGGATCTAGATGCCCTACAAATTTGTAGCAAGTGTGCAACTTAGTCTTCATGTGGGTCTCCTAACAAGTGAAACAGGGGATGTCTCTGTCTCTGGTCCCTGCCATTGGATCCCCTTCCCCCTACCTGCCTGGTTGGGTCTCAGTGGGAAGGATATGTATGGCTAGTCTTGCTGGAACTAGACGCCCCAAGGTGGGGTGGTACCCAAGGATGGCTTCCTCTCTCTGAAGAAAAGTAGAGGGAGTAATTCGGGGAGGGATTTGTAAAGGCGGGACTAGGAAGAGGATGGCAGCTGTGATTAGGATGTAAAGTGAATAAAAAATTTAAAAACTAAACAAAATAAAAAAATAAGATACAAATCATGTGAAGAAGTAAAGGAATTAACACTTACTGAGTTCATAACGTGTTTGGGATTTTATTTTTCCCCTCATTTTACCCTAATGCACCCGTCCCTTTTTCTAGTTTAAAAAATAAAGGTTCCATGAATATAAAAAGCTGAGCTCTTGCTAAGACTTAGGACTTACTCTGACTAAATCTGACCCTAAGCCTGTTCTCTGTCTCAGTATCTTTCTGCATCTTTCTCTTATAGAAATGGATATTATATTTGTTAGATATCAAGTCATCCATAACTTAAGGGACTGAGATAAGTTCTAGACAAGTTATTTTAAGAGATGGTACACCTTCTTTTCTTATGAATCAGTTTTTTCTTTATGTTTTATTTTTTGTGATGGAGTTATGGCTTCAGCCCCCCCCCCCCCCCCTCAGCCCGAAATCCGGCTGATCAGGCTTGACTGTTATCACCAGGAGATCATCCGGGGTGGAGCCTGCCACCCTGTCGTTCAGTCACTCCCACTGCTGCTACCTGCCACCTAGCTGTTCCAGAGTATTCACGTGGTCACCTGCAGCTGGAGTCAGAAGATGATTTGGCAGGAATGGGCCCCTCCCCCTTCTTTATAACCCCGTGTTTCTGAATATTAAAATTGAGCTTTGAGCTCCGTTCTTTCTCTCGTCTGTCTAGTTTCCTCTCTTTCAGCCCAAGTCTGCCGCTTCAGCCATACCTTGTTCCTCGTGAGCCGCAGTTTGGCGCCTGAACAGGGACCTGAAGAACGGCAGAAGGACGCTGAGAGGACGCTGTCCATGTAGAGTTCCACAGGAAAGTAAAGGGTCTTTCGTATTGGGTACCAGAGCAACAAACAGGTACACATGCTAGCGCTAGCTTAAAATTTCATTTTTTAAAGTGTAGCTGAGGGTGTGGTAGGATACGAACTAAGCTTGAAACAGCACTAACCCAACGCTGGATCTGCTTAGGTCAGCAGCAAATTAATCAGAACTAGAAACTGGAATCAGGTGGTTGTCCCCAGCTTTCAAGAGCTGTCTTAGGTGAGAGAAAGTAGGGTTTGAAATTATGAATCAGGCAGTTGTCCTCAGCTTCCAAGAGCTGCTTCAGGCTAGAGGAGTAGGGCTTGAAGTACAATTGGTAAGAAATTTTTTAGATAGGATAGATTCTTGTTGCCCATGGTTCAAGGAAGAAGAAACACTAGATTACAGAACCTGGGAGAAAGTTGGTGAGGCCTTGAAAATCACTCAGGCAGATAATTTCACCTTAGGCCTCTGGGCGCTGGTAAAAGATGCTATTGAAAAGGTGATCTCTCAGTGGTCGGACTGTACCCAGGCAGAGCTTGTAGAATCTTAGGAAGAGCGCCTATCAGAGAGGGCCTTCTCAGAAAAGGGTCCTCTTAACTCTAAATTTGATAGATGTGGAAACTCTGATGATGAATTAATTTTAGACAACGATCACTCAGATAGAGGAGCTGCCAATTATTTTGATGAGAATTGGCCTTCTTTCGAGCTTCCTGCTCCACCTATGGTCCCCACCTCGGGAGAGGCTACTCACAGGGACACGCAACTAAGCAAATTAGAGTTTGAAATTAGACTTCAGAAGTTGACTAATGAGCTTCGGGAGCTAAAAAGGATGTCAGAAGTGGAGAAGAGTAACGCTTCTGAAGTATACCAAGTGCCAAAGAGCTGTGAGTCAGGCTCGTGGTGAAAGACTCCGGAAAGGAGCCCCTCTCTCAGGCTACAGGACAATAGCAGACACCCAAGAACGAACAAGCTTGATGCAAACCACATGAGGCTTTATTCGGGGAAAGCCAGAGCTCTGGGGATGACTCATATCCCACGTAGGGGTAGAGGAGTTGACCTTGAGGGGAAAGAGGACCCAGTTTTTATAGGCCCTCAGGGGGGAAAGGAGAAGGAGGGAGTAGGGGATTTCCAGATCTAAACAATGTCTATTCTAAAATGATTAATTCCTCAAGAAATGGGTATAGGAGGGAAACAAGGAAAGAGTCTAATGAAGGTACAGCATTCCGGATTGGCCCCAACTATGGTTTCCCGACTTTTTCCCAGCAACCAATATCACAAACACCTGGTAGTGAGGTGCAGCAATGGGCACACACCTGATCAGAACATTGGCAGACACACAGGTTCAAGGAGCGGCCAGAGTATTGTGCACCATTATTTTTCTAAATCAGTGAAGCTAGTTCTACTAACAATGAAATCTATTTTGCCAATTTGAGGGCTTCTGTGATCTTTTACACTCTGTCAGGATCTTTCAGTGGGAGAGGACAGAATACGTCTAATACGCTGGCCTTTCCTGTGGTCGAGGTAGTTGATCAGCAAGATACTAGAGTCAGACATTACCAGACTTTGGATTTCAAGTTGATAAAGGAGTTAAAAGAGCTGTTGTGCAATATGGCCCTTCAGCCCCTTTCACTCAAGCATTACTGGATACAGTTGTGGAGTCACACTTAACGCCTTAGATTGGAAAACTCTTTGTAAGGCTACCCTGTCAGGAGGAGATTTTTTGCTTTGGGATTCTAAATGGCGAGACGCCAGTAAGAAAACTGCCGCTTTAAATCCTTAGACTGGTAATTTAGACTGGGATAGCAACATGCTTCTAGGAGAGGGTCCATATGAGGGCCAGACAAATCAGATTGATTTTCCCGTTGCAGTGTACATGCAGATCATGGCGGCTGTGCGCCATGCTTGGGGACTGTTACCAGTTAGAGGGGATAATGGTGGGAGTTTAGCTAGCATTCAGCAGAGTTCTGATGAGCCTTACCAGAACTTTGTGGATAGGATGTTGATAGCAGCTAGTAGAATCCTTGGAAAGTCTGACACAGGAAGCCCTTTCATTATGCAAT
The DNA here is from genome assembly GCF_978045245.1 of Mus caroli. NCBI lineage: Eukaryota > Metazoa > Chordata > Mammalia > Rodentia > Muridae > Mus > Mus caroli. The sequence goes on along the minus strand of NW_028227262.1, from coordinate 105,614,546 downwards.
TGGCTTATGAGAATGCTAATGCAATGTGTTGTGCTGCGATTCAACTGTACAAAGGAAAGACAAATTTTGCGGAATATGTCCATCTTTGACATTGGGCCATCTTGTGCAACTTCGCTGGGGACCCCAGTACAAGCAATATTCTCACAGAAATGAGGGAATAATTCATGTTTTTAATGTGGAAGTTTGGATCATTTTAAAAGTAATTGCCCTAAGAACAAAGGTGCTGAAAGTGGACAAGCAGGCTGTGCCCCAGGAATTTGTACCCGGTACAGAAAGGGCAACCAATGGGCTAAGGTGTGCAAGTCTAAGCCAGGCGTTCTGGGCCGCCCGGTGCCGGGAAACGAGGGAAGGGGTCAGCCCCAGACCCCGACTTACTCGAAGAAAACAGCTTATGGGGCTATAAATCTGCTGCCCAGTCAGAAAGATCAGTTTTTGAGCTTGTCAGGTCAAACCCAGGAGGTGCAGGATTGGACCTCTGTTCCACCACCCATGCAGTATTAATCCCAGAAATGGGAGTCCAAACTCTGCCTACCAGAGTCTTTGGACCTCTACCCATAGAAACTTGTGGATTTCTTTTAGGACTAATCAGTTCTATTGTAAAAGGCCTGCAAATTTATCCAGGTGTTATAAATAATGATTATGAGGGAGAAATGAAAATCATAGCTGCTTCCCCTCATGGTGTTATAACTGTACCCACTAATCAGAGAATTGCTCAACTTGTTTTAATCCCTTTACATCAGTCACCGTATGGATTCTTTAAAAATGAGAGAGGACAAGGTGGCTTTGACTCCTTTGGTGTGAATTGGGTTCAATCTATTACTAATCAGAGACCTAACCTTAAATTGACATTTGATGGAAAAAGCTTTGAAGGATTAATAGATACTGGAGCCGATGTAACAGTCATAAGAGGGCAGGACTGGCCCTCAAACTGGCCTTTGACTGATATGCTAACTCACCTTCAAGTAATTGGGTACGTTAGTAACCCAAAACGTAGTTCCAAATTGCTAACCTGGAGAGATGGGGATGGAAAATCAGGAAATTCAGCCGTATGTTATGTCGAATTTCCTGTAACTCTATGGGGAAGAGATCTGTTGTCACAGATGGGCATTATAATGTACAGTCCTAATGAGATGGTGACTAAGCAGATGTTCAGGCAGGGACCTTTGCCTGGTTATGGGCTAAAAAAGAAGGGACAAGGAATTAAGACTTTTGAGGATCCTAAACCTTACTCTAACACAAGAGGTTTAGAGTATTTTCAGTAGTGGCCACTATCTTGCCTGCATCCCACACCGATAAAATCCAATGGCTTAATGATATTCCAGTGTGGGTGGATCAGTGGTCTTTACCTAAAGAAAAAATAGAAGCCACTTCTTCGCTAGTGCAGGAGCAGTTAGAAGCAGGACATTTAGTAGAATCTCAGTCTCCTTGGAATATACCAATTTTCATTATCAAGAAAAAAATCTGGTAAATGCAGACTGTTACAAGATTTAAGAAAAGTAAATGAGACTATGGTACCTATGGGACCTTTACAACCTGGGCTTCCCTCCCCAGTAGCCATTCCTAAGGGATATTATAAAATTGTGATAGATCTGAAAGATTGTTTCTTTACTATTCCTCTGCATCCAAAGGATTGTGAAAGATTTGCTTTTAGTGTTCCTTCTATAAATTTTAAGGAACCTATGAAGAGATATCAATGGACAGTCCTCCCACAAGGCATGGCTAATAGTCCTACCTTATGCCAACAGTTTGTGGCACAGACCATCCAGCCTGTGAGACAACAAAGGCCGATGATTTACATCATTCATTTCACAGATGATGTTTTGATGGCGGGGAAAAAAAAACAAACAAACCAGGATTTGCTTTTGTGTTATAGAGATTTACAAAAAGCTTTAGCTGAAAAAGGATTACAAATAGTTTCTGAAAAGATACAGACTCAGGATCCTTATAATTATTTGGGTTTTAGACTTACTGATCAAGCTGTTTTTCCCCAAAAGATATTTATTCGCAGAGACAACTTAAGGACTTGGAATGATTTTCAAAAATTGTTAGGTGATATTAATTGGCTTTGCCCCTATTTAAAGCTTACTACAGGGGAGTTGAAACCTTTATTTGATATTCTTAAAGGGAGTTCTGATCCTACATCCCCTAGATCCCTATCCTCAGAAGGATTGCTGGCCTTACAACTAGTGGAAAAAGAGCAATTTGTCACTTATATAGATTACTCCTTGCCGTTGCATCCGTTAATTTTTAATACGACTCATGTGCCTACAGGATTGCTATGGCAAAAGTTCCCTCTAATGTGGATACATTTGAGGATTTCTCCTAAACATAATATCTTGCCATATCATGAAGCAGTAGCCCAGATGATTATCACTGGAAGGAAGCAGGCACTAACTTATTTTGCCAACGAGCCAGATATTATTGTTCCGCCTTACAGCGTAAGTCAAGATACTTGGCTGAAACAGCATAGTACGGATTGGTTGCTTGCACAAATAGGGTTTAACGGAACTATAGACAGCCACTACCCTCAAGATAGGTTGATAAAAATTTTAAATGTACATGAGGTGATATTTCCTAAAATGACTTCCTTACAGCCCTTATATAATGCTCTATTGATTTTTACTGATGGCTCCTCTTAAAGGGTGAGCTGAATATCTTATAATAATCAACAAGTAATCATAGAGACTCCGGGCCTCTTGGCTCAGTTAGCCAAATTAACAGCAGTACTGAAGGTCTTTCAGTCTGTGCATGAGGCTTTTAATATCTTTACTGATAGTTTATATGTTGCACAGTCAGTACCCTTATTGGAGACCTGTGGTACGTTTAACTTTAATACGCAGTCAGGATCCTTCTTTTCTAAATTGCAAAATATCATTCTTGCCCGGGAAAATCTGTTTTATATTGGCTATATACGATCTCACTCTGGTCTTCCTGGACCTTTAGCTGAAGGCAATGATTGCATTGACAGAGCTCTAATAGGAGAAGCCTTAATTTTGGATTCTGTTGCTTTGGCCAAATGTGATCATGAAAAGTTTCATCTCTCTAGCCATACCTTAAGGCTCCAACATAAGATCACTAAGGAGCAGGTGAGAATGATTGTAAAACAATGTCCTAAATGTATTACATTATCTCCAGTGCCACATTTAGGAGTCAATCCTAGAGGTCTTATGCCTAATCATACTTGGCAAATGGATGTAACTCATTATGCGGAATTTGGAACATTAAAATATATACATGTTTGTATCGATACTTGTTCAGGATTCCTTTTTGCTTCTCTGCATACAGGAGAGGCTTCTAAAAACATAATTGATCATTGCCTACAAACCTTTAATGCCATGGGATTGCCTAAACTTATTAAGACAGATAACGGGCCATCCTATTCTAGTAAAAATTTTACTTTATTTTGTAAAGAATTTGGCATCAAACACAAAACTGGAATTCCTTATAACCTCATGGGACAAGGAATAGTTGAGCGTGCTCATTGTACCTTAAAAAAATTGGCTTTTTAAGATAAAACAGGGGCAGTTATATCCCCCAAAGTCACCAAAGGAACATCTTGCCTTTGCTTTATTTGTTCTAAATTTTTTGCAAACTGATATTAAAGGTCAGTCTGTGATGTGTATCAACTTTGCTAGTGTCCATCTTACTGGGAGACATATGTCTTAACTACTGACATCTTGAGCTCAAGTTATATTCAGGTGTGACTTGAGCCTCATACTTCTTTGACTTTGCCTGTTATTTTTCATGAGAAATGCTGGAGGGTATTTTCTCTGGCAGTGTTGCAAGCATGATTGTTGGAACAGGGATGATGAGAATAAGTACAAGACTCAGAATTTTGTTCTTTTCCAGTCTCTCTTCTAATGAATGTCTAAACTTGACTTGTAGTTTTGTTAGTTTTCTGTGTTAACCTTCCTTACAGAAACATTTTAGTCTGTTAAGAGAAAGGTGTGTAGAAGGATATTAAATAGCACATACTTTCATATGATTTTTCTGATTTAGATTGCTTTTGGTTCTCTGAATTGGTTATATATAGCAGCTCCACCATAGAGGCCATGAATTCCAAGCTAGGGTTTGAAAATACGGGAAGGGGAAAGATGTATGTTCTGTGAAATTTATACTTCTTATCACTGAATACCACGCATCTTATCATCATTTAGTAAGATCTTACTAAGTAGAACCAAGTTAATTATTACAAAAGAGGTAATAAATACATTATCATCAATTTAGGCACCTCTGAACATGATGTGGTTTGTATGATAATGTCCTTTTTTCCACTGGATGGTTTTAGCTCCCTCGTCAAAAATCAAGTGACCATAGGTATGTGGGTTCATCTCTGGGTCTTCAATTCTATTCCATTGATCTGCCTGTCTGTCGCTATACCAGTACCATGCAGTTTTAATCACAATTACTCTGTAGTACAGCTTTAGGTGAGGCATGGTGATGCCACCAGAGGTTCTTTTATCCTTGAGAAGAGTTTTTGCTATCCTAGGTTTTTTGTTATTCCAGATGAATCTGCCGATTGCTCCACATAGGATCATATATTTGAATTCTTGGTCCCCAGTTAGTGAAACTATTGGGGCGGGGGGAGGGATTAGGGAGTGTGGCCTTGCTGGAGTAGGTATGTTACTCAGGTTGGTCTTTGAGGTTTCAAAAGACCGTTATCATTCAAAGCATGCTATGCCTTCTGGTTGCCATTCTGAAAGGTGAGCTTTCAGGGGCTGCTCCAGTTACCTGATACCTGCAACCTCTATGTTATCATCATGTAATTTATCCTTCTGAAGTGTTAAACCTAAAATAATCTCTTTTCTATATGTTGCCTTGGTTATGATGTCTCATCACACTAACAGAAAGGAAACTAGCAGAGAAGTAGTTTAAAAAATAATCTTATTAGGGCTTTTAAGCCCAAATTTCTAGGCTCCCTCCCTCAAGTTTAAATTCATTGAATTATTGATTTTGCAGAAGCAAAAATAGTCCCTCCTGTCACTGGGCACACTTAAGAATGTTGATTTAGCTGTCTGATTAAGTGTATTTGGTATTACCTTAGGAAAAGCAGAGTAGGAGCCTAAGAAAATGAGACATTAAAAGAGACTTGCTAGCACTAGAGAAACTCAGAGAATACTAGAAAACTCAGGAGAAATGCTTGAAAATATAGAACTCTGTCCATATATTTCATTTATTACAGGACAAAGAAATGGATTTGCGGGTCTATGTAGGATTTCTTAAAAAATCTATTGCCTTCTTGACTTTTAATTTTATCAGATCAAGTGGAATTTGCTGTAGTTTATTTGACCACTAAGATTAATTTGCACTAATCTGTTAAATCCCAAACCATTTGAACTTCATCACTATATCTCTAATGTTGATGTGAGAGGTTGTTTACTATTAAAAGACTTTCAGGAGTTTGAAAACTTGTCTGCAAAGTACATTTAGAGATGGAGTGCCCTTCTTTCAAAAAGTGCATTGTATCTCAGGCTTGTTTTAAAATTAGATTTGTGTTGATAATTTTATTTGTGTGTCATTATAGCGGTAGTAGAGGAGAAAGCCTGAGGAAAGAGGGTAGCAAAGACCTAAGGATAATGCCACTGACTTATTTCCCTTTATGACAATTCATTGTAATTTATGTAATTCATAAATAGCTCCAAAAGCTTATGACTAGGCATCCTTGATCCTAATTAGAAACAAAGACCATCAAATATGGCTTTGACTTGGGAGAATTTACAGTCCAGTGAAGGAGGAAGACACAGAATGCTTTAGTACCACCACCAACTGATATGCCAGCAATCCAGGTAACACATCACATAAGACATTTCACTATGTATAGGAAAACAAAAGCCTGTATTTCTAGAGATATTACAAATGAATAGGACCTTGATGGCTGCCCAGGAGCTGGGAATGGGATGGAAGAAAGATTCCAGTCCATGAAGAATGTGTAAAGGTAGGGTAATGAAATAATGATTAGTGATTATAAAAGTAAGATTAACTTGATGGGCCTAGACCATAGGAGTCTGGGTTATAGGTTACCGGGTCAAAGATGCAGATTAGTGTGGATTTAAGAAGTTCATAAAACACCATTTTAATGACAATAATAATTTTCTTGGGGGCAGTAATCATAACAAGAGTGTGGCATGACAGGGGAAGGACTATGTATGCTCTACTGGTAAGTTTTTATTGTTACCATGGCATAGTTTAGAGTGTCGGGAAGAGAAAAACTCAACTTGAGAAAATGCCCAGATTGGACTGGCCTATGGTCATTTCTGTGACAGGTTAACTAATGAATAATATGGGAGAGTGTAGCAGGAATGGTGGGCTGCCTCTATGTAAATGCCTGGGGCCACACAGTGGCAAAAGCATATCTTGCAGGAGGACTTAATTGAGGACTGCCTGAGAGACCAAGGATTGCTGATGCAGACAATGCCAGCCAATCAGGAACTGCTGTTTAGAAGAGATGCTTTCTAGAGAGCAATGGGGCATGGGTGGAGGGTATTAAAGGAGCTTGCAGTAGTGCTCAGATGAGCTTGCTGTAGCATTTCTCATCTGCCCTCAGAGTCTGTGTTGTTGACTCTGTACTACCTCATCTCCAACCCTCAAGGGCCGGTAGGGTCAGGCAGGAAGTAGTCCAGGGCACAGGCAACAGGAGTGAGGGCTCAGCCCACTCTGAATAACACCATCCATAGTCATGAGAACTGACTGAGCATGAGCCAGAGAGTGAGCCAGTAAGCAGCCTTCCTCTGTGGTTTTTGTCTTCAGGTTCTTCCCTTGAGTTCCTATTGCAGGAAATATTTAAAAAAAAAAAAAAAACCAACAGAGATGGCAAGTTCTCATGTTTGTCCTGCTACTCTTTGCCCTGGCAGGGTCCTACTACCTCTGCCTGACTGGGTATGTTATTCCCAGTTCCAGTTCACTTGTCTCTGGAGTTGCTAGTTCCTTCTCAGCCATAAAGCCATGTGGTCGGCGGTCTCACATTCCAGTAAACCGGTAAAACAAAACTCTCTTGAAGCTTATAATTAACAAATCAGATTTATATATCGATAAATTCTCAATTCACAAGATGCCCACAGAATAATTTCTGTGCCAATTGATAGTGATACAACCTGCCCATCTAGATTAGACAAGTTACCCCAATTATTTTGTCTCTATATAATAACATATCTACCTGTGGCTATTCAAAGCCATGTTGGTTTTGGATTATCCTGTTCACCATCTATCTTTCTTCCTCTCCCCCTCCTGAGTTTCTCTGTCCCTGCAACTCTTACCTCCACTTCCTTTTTTCTGTCCTATCACAGGCCTCCTGCTGCAAAAATGTTTTAATGTAATTGGATAGGGAAAAATCCTGCCACAACTTCCTACCTTAACTTCCCTCAATGTTAGACTATGACCTTAAAGTATAAGTTGCAACAGACCCTCTGTTCCCCAAGTTGACTTTAGTTATGCTGTTTTAGCACAGCAACAGAAAAGAAGTTAGGACATAAGGGAAGGACAAGATAGCCCCTGTAGCAGAAGTGCTTCCACAGAAGTAAAAGCAGAAAAAATGGGAAGATAATGATGCTTAAGAGGTAAAGGGCAGAAATAGAAACAACAGAACTTATTCTCAGAATACTGTTTTGTTTGAGTTTCTATGAGAAGCAGATGACCCTGAGACAAGTGTGTGAGTGGAGGAAGCATAATTCTAGATAGAGAAGTAGAGATAAGGGGGATAGTGAGAAAGTATTACATGGGAAACTTTTTATTGGAAAACAAAATACACACATCTACTCAGTCAAAAAAAGAGAACTCACAATAGACCAATGTCATAATTGTACCCAAGTCCAACTTGGTGAATATTTTCTTTGGAGTTAACTAGCTTGAGTGTGGATGAGAGGTCACTTAAAGAAGCAGGTATGACTAAAAATCAGCAGCGTTATTAAAAAGTCCATCATACCAACATAGATAATGACCCATGAAAGAAGTGTCCTTGGAGTTCTTTGCATACATTGTAAGCAGCTAGACTTGCCAGAGAAATGCCTTCATAGCCTGACTGGTCAATCTTTGTCAGCTGTTGTTTGCTGTTTCTAACTTTGTGAAAGTCCCTGGTGATTTCTACAAGGTGATTTGTGAAGTTTGGTTACTTCCTGTGTCTCATGAACATCCTTCCTCCTTTCTAAAGGGAATTTTTAATTTGGAGAAAACTGTTACACAACAGGAGGGACAAGAACTATCAATGCTACATGGTAACCTGGTGACTGCTGCTGAATCTTGAGGGGAGGGGGTGGCATTCCCTGAAACCATGCAAAATAGGTTCCTCTGAGGAGTGAGACACTGGGATAGTTTTACATTTCCTTTCATGTTCACATGGGGTAGTAGTTACTTTTCTTGTTTCTCAAGAGAATGCCTGGCCAAAACAACCTAAGGGAAGGTGTTATTTTGGTTCACAGTTTAAAATGGTAAATTCCATCACAGCAGAAAAGGCACCATAATTTCATTGGCTGAGTCTTTGGTGGCAGGAGCATGAGGTGGCTGGTTGCATCATGATGGCAGACAGGAAGCAGAGTTTGAAAAACTGATTCTTTTACCATGATAGTTAGGAGTACATGGTAGCCACACCATGCTTTAGGTAGGTGTAGTAGATGAGAGAAGAGGACAATCTCTTCAATCCAAGAGATGGGTGGAAGCCAGGCTGGGAAGGCGTACATAGGGAATACTTAGATGAAAGGAAGCTTAGTTGTGGGAATAGCGTCTGATGGTTTTATTTCTCTGTGTAATAAGAAGTAAAGATGAGGTTAATACTGTGATTTGTCTTCCTCACAGATCCATAAGAACAGAAAGCATCTCTTGAGTACTCAGTCTCCCGCATTTATCAGTATGGCTGAAAAGTAAGACTCTGCCATAGGTGAACAAAACGATTGAACTAAAAATGGATGATACTCTATCTAGATTAAAAGTATACATCTCTGTATGACATGCTCTCAGTAACTTAAATGTTAATTATTTGGATACTGAAGATTAAATAAATAGATGTATACTATATTTGGCACACAGAATATTCAATCAAAAGTAATATGACATTTGTTGGACTCATAACTCTGGTCTAAGAAAACATACTATAAAGCTTCATTTCCCACAAGTGATTCTTAAATCTTACAATTTGCACCACCCAAACAAGAGCATAGAAAAATTTCCATCATAAGGTGATGTGGTCTTACACCAATTTTTTTTTCATTCCTATCTGAAGTAAATGTAGCTCCCAAAGTTTTAAGAGGGGCTTATTCAATACTGTTAGATTTAATTTTTTTTTAAACCAAGTGTTCCAGTGTCAGGAGGGATAGCTAATTTCACAGAAAAGAGATTAATATACAGCCAGTTTCTGAGAAGCAGAAGAAAGACCAGAAATCAATAGAGTGAGGTTTAATCAAGACAAATGGAAAGTGATTCACTAGGGAAAGATCAAATCTGAAGGCAAAAAATAAGTGTGAAGCATAAGATTGTAGGTCAGAATATGTTAGTGCATGTATACGTGTGTGTGGGCTGTGGGGTGTAGGGGGAGAAGGGGGAGGGGGAGAGCCAGAGTTCCTGTGTTCTGGGCAGGCAGACACAGGAGGACTGGGGACGCTTTCCACTCGGCCCCTGGCGGGCATCTGGCTGTGTGAAGCTACTGACCCCACCCTGCAGGGGTGGACAAGGGGCAGCCCCCGATAACAGGGGCCCTGGGGCAACACCCTTGGCTCCAGAGATATGGTAGAGAGAGCAGAGGGAGAGAGGTTCTCACGCAGGTGAGAGTCCTTAGTCTGGTCCATGGCTGGAGCACAGGAAGGCCTTCTGACAGGAGATTACGCATGGTAGTTAAGAGAAAGCCTATCCTATCATTCAAGCACAGTGGGCCTTGATGAACAGAGACAGTCTATGGTTTTAGAGCTTTACTGTAGAAAGGCAGGGGGTGGGGGAGAGAAAAGGTAGAAACAGAGAGACCGGCCATGGCCAAGAACAGAGAAGGGGGAAAAGGAGAGAGAGAGAAGAAAGGCTAGAGAGTAAGAAAGCTTAAAGAGAGAGGGATAGTAAGAGAGAGAGAGTAAGAGAGACCGAGGAGAGAGAGAGAAAGAGAGAGAGAGAGAGAGAGTAAGGAAACTAAAAGCTTAAAAGAGGGAGGAGGGGCCAAGCAGCCCCTATTATGTTCGACTTGTTATCTTGTTGTTGGTAGGTAACTGGGAAGAGTCTAGCCTGAAGGTCAGAAGCTTGGGACATTGTCTATGTGACTAGTAGCCACAGCTTCTCCTGTGAGGATTGTGGGGGCTGTAACTTCGACAGGAGCCAGGAGTCCAGGAGACATGAGGGAATGCCTTCTGTCCCATGTAGGTGAATTATCACCACTCAGGTTCTACCGGGGTTCAGACTTCAACTCGACTGGAGACCAGACTGTCTGTGTATAGCCCAATGCCGCGTGTGTGTGTGTGTGTGTGTGTATGTGTGTGTGTGTGTGTATGTCTGTGTGTGTGTGTGTGTGTGTGTGTGTGTGTGTGTGTGTGTAGGGAAGGAGTGGTGTCCAGGTGATTGTTGTCAGTAAATTAGGCGTGAATTTAAAATCAGAAGCTACAATACAAAAGGCTAAATACCATGTAAGAAAACATTAAGTGATACATCATAGATATGATCCAGGGGTTAAGATTATTTTCTTCTTTTCTTTCAGTATTGCAAGGCTCCCATACAAAAACACAATATTTAGCTAGCGGATGATCTTCAGCTTGTGAGTCTGAACTTAGTTGTAAGCTTTGAAAAACAATTATGGTACAACAAAAGCAACTCATGAAGTTAGAGCATTATTCACTCTGTGACAGCACACTGGACCAATGATCTTCCTTACACCTACCTGCTCCTGCTTTACCTCTCAGCTTCCACTGTGCCTTGACTGTTTCTCTTTTCTCTGTCTGGACCGATTTCTTCCCTGCTCTAGCTGCAGAAGTCTAGTCTATCAATCTAGGCTACCCTGAAATAAAATCCTGCTGATGAAGACTTTCTTCATTTCTTCTATTGTTCCCAATATCCTCACTACCTGCTGTTGGGTTCCCCTTCCCTCCCAAGGGGTAGGTTAAGTTGGGAGGAAAGCAGTAGAATAGGTATCAGGGGAAGAGGTATTTCAGGCTTGCCTGGGACAAAGCTGAATCTAGATATTTCAAAATCCCCCACATTTAAGAAAGTCCATCCATAGCTTGTAAGAGCACAAAGTGGAACATACATTGTGTGAGACATGTCCCAGGAAAATAAAACATGCCTGGGGAATGTAGGACCTCAATAGGACTCTTAACAGAAATCAAATATGCCTGCCCCATTATCTGTGTATTGATTATAAGCTCCAAATGCTTGGTCGAGGATCCCAGAAGGCAAAAGTAGACAAGCAAAAGGTATCTGTTTAGTGACTCATATTTTTGGACATTGAATTCAATACCTCACTTAGGACTCTTGTCTAGGGGATTGTGGGGCAGTGGGCTGTGCACAGACAGCCTAGTTCCCAGTCAAGCATAGGTCTTGAACTCCAGAGCCATGGCCACAGAGATTTCCACTTGCATGGGAAAGTAGGAGTTCAGCCATGCCTCCTGGGCACCTGGCTCCTGTCACCTAGCTACAACCTCCCACAGCTACCCTGCAGAGAGATATGTGGCATCAAGCCCTCCCACATGCAAATAAAGTTTCTCCAAACTCTCAGTCCAAGCCAATGAGAAGTACCTGCTGTCAAACCCTGAATCACCCCCAACACTGTATATAAGTCTGATCAAGGGAATAAAGGTATGCAAGAACTACTCTGGTCAGCAATCCCAAAGCTATGCCTGAGGTCCTGCCGCACTCCTCATTGGCTAGTTGGCTTCTCATTGCCCAGTTTGACCCAACTCAGTGCAGGGTGGCACGGAATTATGGCAGGCAGAGATGGAGGTGGAGCTGACCAGCACAGCAAAGCAGGGAAGGGACTTCCCCTCCCTGCCTCCATTTGCTTCCCTTCACTGGAAACCTTGCACCAGGCCTGGCCAGAGATCTCCGTGGAAAACCTCTGGTACCCAAGCCCACAGGGGACATGTATCCATACCATAATCAGCCTCCAAACGTTGACACCATTGCATACACTAGCAAGATTTTGCTGAAAGGACCCAGATATAGCTGTCTCTTGTGAGGCTATGCCAGGGCCTAGCAAACACAGAAGTGGAGGTTCACAGTCAGCTATTGGATGGATCACAGGGCCCTCAATGGAGGAGCTAGAGAAAGTACTCAAGGAGCTAAAGGGATCTGCAACCCTATAGGTGGAACAACAATATGAACTAACCAGTACCCCCCCTCCCCCACAGAGCTCATGTCTCTAGCTGCATATGTAACAGAAGATGGCCTAGTCGGCCATCAGTAGAAAGAGAGGCTCATTGGTCTTGCAAACTTTATATGCCTCAGTACAGGGGGATGCCAGGGCCAAGAAGTGGGAATTGGTGGGTAGGGGAGTAGGGGGGGTATGGGGGACTTTTGGGATAACATTGGAAATGTAAATGAAGAAAATACCTAATTAAAAAAAAATAGAAAAAAAGAAATGAGGTGGGCAAAAAAAGAAAAGCTTTTGGGACCCAGTGACTCATGTAGCAGGAAAGAGTTCTGGAGAAGGTTGAGGCCATCCTGAGTTTTGAGTTACAGAATGTAAAAGAATATGTGTTGGTGTTACCAGTAGTTCAGAGTGGATGTTAGTGCAACCAGTCAGGAAAAGCTTAGTAAAAAAAAATCATAACTCAGGCCCTGTAGTTTGAAGCAAGGTCTTGCCAACTGCTGCAAAATATACATCATTCTAGCCCTGGTTCCTGGCATGTTCCTGAGCTTTGGGATATACTGAGACATTGATTATGAAGTACCAAGTGGCTGAGCTTCTGGAGTACTCTTCCTCAGACTTTGAAAAGACATTTGTATTCTTTGTCCTGCAATTTCCTGATTACAGAGTACCTGTATTTAAACAGGAAGAGAACTATTTACTGCTGACATCTGTCAACAACCAGTGTGTCATTGGTCTTAATACTTGTTGATTTGTCAAGAGTTTAAAGGTCCTTTGTACATTTTAAGTACTTTGGCAAGTTTAGCTCAGATTTAATTTCCCTCTGTGTCACAAAGTTGCTTGAACTCTACTAATTCCAAGTAGCAGAAATTCTCTTATGATGTTTAAGTGAAGGCAAAACAACACTTAGTAAGTGTAAAGTGCATTTTGGCAACTGTTGAGTGACAGGAACGACTATGTCAGGGTGTGTCTGCAGTTGGGGGCTTTCTCTGATTCTTTACTTGTTATGATTTGTTTTCATTTTCACCTCTCTATCTCATGACACTCTTCCTCTCACCTCTCTTCATTTTTTTTTCCTGGTTAGACTCCTCTGGCTTATGTATCTCTCCAACTATTCCATCTACTATAGTCCCGATTCTCATTTGCTTTCAAAATCTTGTTTGTAGTAAAGCAAACCTGGTTGATCTGAAGTCATTGTCAAGTCTAGATGATGTAGGGAAGGGGCATGCTCATTGCTTCAGGTATTTCAGTTCACTTGACTGTGTCTCATGAGTTGTATTTACTCTCATATCATTACTGTTTCAGACAGGTTGAGGCTCTATGACATTGGAAGAGGTAGTTATGGAATGAGAGGAGGTGGCTGGAGAAGTGTCTTTTAGGTATTTATTCACTATCAGTAAGTGTGGCCAGTCACTCTCTTAACTTCTTACAGAATAACAAGAATCTGGAATATTCAGTTCTAAGTAGATGTTGCTAACAAGTCACCCTTTGGCTCCATTATTCCTACTACTCTCTACTACCTTCTGGGAATCGGAGCTTCCAGTTATCAGCCTGTCCATTGCCAAGTACCTCTATTTCCTACTTACCCATTTAGTGAACTGTGGAGCTCTCACTCGGTATAGGCAACTCACTATTAGAGTGTAAGGTGTGTGCTAGGTGACCTCAGGTAGCATTTTCTGTCTCGTGCTGCTGGCCTGGTCATCAATACTCATTGACTTCAGGCTTCAATCAGTCTTACTTCTGAACAGTAGGTGAGTTCTCACCTCATTTTCTTTAATTATTTTTTTATATTTGCTTTCTTCCGTCCTTCCCCCCCTCTTTCTGTGTGTGTGCTCCAACTTTCTGATTCTGAGCTCCACAACTCTGCATTTTGATTTCTTGTGGGTTTTTTTTTTTTTTTCCGTGATAGTCTTCACCTGTTGAAAAGAGAAGTTTTCTTAATGGGGGCTGAGGTCCAAACTTTTCTGTGGCTCTGACTTAGTTATGATTTTATTGTTGTAATGAAATAACATGACCAAAAAGTAAATTGGGAAGGAAAGGCTTTGTTTGGATTACACTTCCATATCACTGCTCATCATGGAAAGAAATATGGACAGGAACTCAAGCAGGGCTGGAACCTGGAGGCAGAGGCCATGGAAGAATGCTGCTTGCTGACTTATTCCTGATGGCTTGCTCAGTCTGTTTTCTTATAGAACCCTTGATGATTAGCTCAGGGATGGCACCATGCACAATGAGCACAAAGGAACTCCTCCTTCATCATTCACTAATTAAAGAAACTGCCTTACACGCTTGCCTGCAACCTGAACTTATGGAGGCATCTTCTTAAATGTGGTTTCATCCTCTCATATGACTTTAACTTGTGTCAAGTTGACATGAAGCTATCCAGCACTAGGTATAAGAACAAATATCTATGGATTATTCTGGTTTAGTGGAAGTTGTAGATTTTTCTCCAAGTTCCATGACTTCAATAGCTCTGGATAGTTGGTTAGATTTCCAATACCAGCCATGGTAGTAGATCTTAAGCCTAATCTAGGAGCTGTTGTTTTCCACCGAGGTATGCATGCCACTTCTGTACATTTAAAGTTATTATGTCACCTACTCTTTGTGGTTCACAGCCATCCTACCTGAATAGGATTATTGCTTGCTATCCTCTTTCCAAAGCATGATACCTTTTGGTATCATGGAATCTAGTCTCTAGAAAGGAGGCTTCCAGAGCACTTACAGCTTAGAGGCCTCTGGACCATGTGTCTGAAATGCATGGTTTGTTTAACAACAGGGCCTGACTTTTGACTTTTGACTTTTGACTACTGTGTGCAACCAAGGGTAGTAGCAAAAGTTGTCATGCTTTTGGAATCTCTTAGACAATCCTGACCAACAACTTAAAAGAGGAATTTTTATGACATGTGTTGAAGATTTTGTTAGCTTTTCGCTCATAAGATGGGGACCTTTGTCTGCCCAGTTAGAAAAATTTTATTTAACTTATGTATGTACATATACTTATGTATTGACATAAATGTATTTGGGCATTTTTAGGTAAATAGTAACATAATTTCTTATGAAAATTTCAGACATCTTTACTGTTACATTATCCTCCTCCTTTCTTTTTCTGTATTTAAGTCCCTATCTTTCATAATTAGAACCCCTTTGTCTTGTTTGCCCCATTTCCCAATTCAGATGACTTGTACCCTGATATCCTTCTTTCCTTTGCTCCTTCCCACCAGCTATTGTTCCTTTGTATACTGATTTCCACAATTACTCCAGGATATATACTCACATCTAATGCCTATACTGGATAATCATTGCTGTTGACTTGACACACTTGAGAAGATGAAACTCAATTAAGGAACTGCCTGTATCAGACTGGCCCATGGGTATTTCCACGGGACACTTTCTTGATTACTAATTGCAGTAGAACAGCTCAATCTACTCTGGGAGGTGCCATTCCTAAGCAGGTGGGCCTAGGTTGTATAAGAAAGTTAGCTGAACAAGCTAGAGGAAACAAGTCAGTTTCCTCTATGGTGTTTGCTTCAGTTCTTCTTCCAGAACCTTTCCTTTGTTTCCATGATAATGAACTATAACCATGAGCTAAATAAATTATTTCTTTCTTAAGATGCATTCATTCCTGGTGTGTTAGCACAGGAAAAAAAGAAAGGAAAGCAATGCAAAGTGAAACAACGTCTATCATATTTGAAAGTGCAAATGAGCCCTATCTTGCAAGCCACTTAAAGATAGACCTTATGACTAAAATATTTCATTTTATTTAAAAGTATATATCATTCTTTTCTACCCTAGAACACTAGGACATTGGCAAATATTTTGTTGTCTATATAAAAAGAAAATGGAGCAATGATCATGATGGAAAACTGTGGTCAGACCACTGGACCATAGAATTGCTTTCCTGTCTTCTAATTTACATGTTTTAAAGGCCAATGAATTCACATAGACTACTTATTTTTCTATTAGTCTAATTTGGCTTTGCTTTGTATTTAATTTCTGAATTGTAGAACACTTTTAAGCATTATAATTTAAAATGAAATAAATTCAATAATTTAAAATGCCATGAGTTATACAAAGCAACCATCATATCCATCCAGTGTGGTTAAATACATAATTTGTTTTAAAATAGGTTTATGTATACTATAGTAATTCAAAAAAGCAGCATGGGAAAAACTAAACAAATAATTTTCAATAGACTTTCCCATCTGAACACTATTTTTGAAACCCTACTAGGATATAAAGGAAATTTGTAGTTAATAAAGAATTAGAGAGAGTGAGTAGAGATTTAGCTAAGTAAATCAGAGAGGATTTTAAAATATGAATGAAATGCCATCAACAGTGTTTTGTCGAGGAATGTTAATAAAGTGTGCTGAGAGTTCTGTAATACTTTGCGCATCTTAAGTGCTGTGGATTCTTTTTGGTAATGATGTTGCATTATAAGAAGAGTCAATATTTGGATGACACAAGATTAAACAATAGATTGCCTGAATTGGCACCATTCATTTGTTTTGCAGGATAATGTGCTTGGAGTTGAGAAGCATATATTAATATTCATTTTTCATTTTGAAAATGCCAAATTAGGCTATGAATGCAGTCACAAATATAGCAATGCAAATTTAGAAACACAATAATTGACATTTCAGGGGTCAGGAAACAGCAAAATCTGTGAAAATCCAGGAAGTTTTACCTTCACTTGCTGAGTCTCAATGGACATTGTTGACTGATAATGAAAGTGAGAAAGGGAAAGAAAGAGGTTACTAACCAAAGGAGACATGGTAGAGAATCCTCACAAGGAGATGACACACAGGACATATCCTATATGATGTACATTGAAAAACATACCAATAAATGCTTTTATCTGAAAGTACCTCCAGGAACCACCAGTCTGAAACAAAGACTCTTGCTGGTATCATTCAATCTCTAGATATCTTTTTCCAGTCATTGTTTCTCTCTCTCTCTCTCTCTCCTCTCTCTCTCTCTCTCTCTCTCTCTCTCTCTCTCTCTCTCTCTCTCTCTCTCTCTCCCTCTCCCTCTCCCTCTCCCTCTCCCTCTCCCTCTCCCTCTCCCTCCCTCCCTCCCTCCCTCCCTCCCCTCCTTTTCCTCCCTCCCCATCCCCCTCCCTCCCCCCCTCTCTTCAGTACTGACTTTTGACTGTAAGGTTCTGTACATGCTAGGCAAACATCCTACCACAGAGTTATATCATTCTGCACTTAAAAATAGGAGATCCATCATCAAGATGACCCAGCTCATCTTAACATGCTCTGTAGCTCAGAGTGACCTTGAACTTGCCATCATCCTATCTCTGGTTCACTGGGGTTGCACGCTTACATTGCTATTTCCAGAAGCTTTGACTTCTGTTCCTGAAGACTGGATTGAATTTTGTGTTTACTGTTATTTTACCAAACAATTGTATTATATGCAAATGTGTTCATAAACAGAATAGTTAGTTTGACAGTGTGTAAATTTTGAAAATAATTTTATTATGTATATGACTTGAAATTTCTTCTCATCCACCTTAAAGGTTCATTCATTCTGATGCCTGTACTACACTCATCTTCACTGTTGTACAGACCTCTACTTCATAAATATGGTGTAATTTACCTGTTCCCTCTAGAGTGAGTGTTCAAAGTCGGGAAACAGGCCAGTTGAAAACACGCTGGCCTTGGCCTGCCTCAGAGCTCTGAGACTTGGAAATGACCACCCTGATGATATCTAAACAATGTTCCAAAGTTGACTGCTAATTAATACTTCCTTCCCCACTGTACTTTTCCAATAGCTCACTGGGCATGCTCCAAAACCCCTATAAGAGTCCTCCCTTTTGTGCAACCATCTGTTGTAGCTCTTCTCATTCAGTGGCAGCCACTGTTCTGTGTTCTACCCAGTAAATCCCTTGTGTGAGGTTTGTTGACTGGTGTGACTTTGTGTTATTTCCTGGCTCCTGACTGCTAAGATACCCTTGTGTGAGGAAAACAAAAACAAAAACAAAACAAAAAAACAAACATTTCACTGAGAACCTTCTAATATTTAGAACTCTAAACAAACTTCCTTTAAGGATGTTCGTGACAGATATGCACGTTTGGCAATGTTTTGCAGCCTTGCCCTGCTGATCCAGTTTCTGTGGTGAGGCAAGTGCTTTGCCTGATGCTGCCTCACATTCCCACCAGCTTCTCCACAGCCTTTTTTTGTTTGTTTGTTTTCAGCCCTCTCTGCTTAGCCAGTACGAATGCAGAAATAAGTTTCTATTGAACTCAATTTAGAATAGAATAAGAAAGGAAAAATGTATATTTATTATGTACAAGATAATATCCTAAAAGTATAGGCAGCACATTCTCAGTAATATATGTGCTCAATATTGATGAGAATATTTTATTTAACTTTTTAAATTTAATTACAATGTATCTACATCTGGCTTCTGTTTTGGAGAGTATATGTGGAAGGTGTGTTCTTGGGGATAGATGTATAGAGTACACATACATGATTT
Organism: Mus caroli; assembly: GCF_978045245.1. Classification (NCBI taxonomy): domain Eukaryota; kingdom Metazoa; phylum Chordata; class Mammalia; order Rodentia; family Muridae; genus Mus; species Mus caroli. Next base: position 105,595,806 of record NW_028227262.1, on the reverse strand, counting down.
GTTTTTTTCACAGAGCATCCATGTAGACTTAACAATGTCTGATTTCCCATGCCTCTTCTTGCTTACCAGTGCTTTGTAGATTCAGCAAAAAGGTTACCATCCTTTTTGCTGTATGTTCTCTGTGTATTCCCTTTCCCTCCTAATACACTTAAGGAAAGGACTACCTTTTCTTGGCTCTTATACAACTTTGTGATTAGACTTAAAGCACAATATTCTTCAGTAGTATATGTGTGTTGGTGCTTACTCACCCATGCATGCACATACATGCAAGTTCCCATGGCTCTGCATGCAAATGTGGGGACCAGAGTTGGAGGATGGGATTCTTTCTCTGTTGCTTTATATCTTATTTTCGAGACAAGTCTCTCATTGCACCTGGTGTTTGTTGGTTGTCCACACCAGCTAGTCAGAGAGGGGTGGTACCCTTCTGACCCAACTTGCTCAACACTGATATCACAAACAACTGCCATCATGCTTACATTTTCATGTGGAGGTTGTAATACCAGCTCAGGTCTTCATGCTTCTTCAGAGAGCACCTTATGCACTAAGCAATTTTCCCAGCCCTCGAACATAATACTCTTAAATACTTTATATACTATGTTGTGATAAATAAAATGATGACAAAGAAGTATGATAGATACGTTCTTCTTACTTTAAGCTCATTTACAGCAGGAAGTTCTCCTTGCTCTGAAGAAATAATCATCTACCACCAGAAGAACCGTATGTCCCCGGGGCTTGGAAGAAATGAATCTGCGTTCTGTCTTGCCTCCATTGGCTGTACAGGTGTGTCAGCACCATGACAGCTGGCAGACTGGAGTAGTCAATGAGAACAGAAACTGAACAGCCACCTTACCTAAGACAAAGGGAAGATCTTCAGTGTATCTTCATCACTTCCCTTCATCTTTTGTTATTTGGAAAGAACTGAATGGATTGCCTCATGTTAGGCTCAGTTTGGTTTAGAGCAAATGGTGTTTGAGACTTAAGTGATAGGATAATTTAGTTAACATTGACCTAAAAATGCACATTATAATAAAAGAGTTAAAGTTTGCATGTGTGTGTGCACATGTGTATGTGAAATAAGGGTGTTGTGAAATGGGAAAAGAACATGTGAGAAGAAATGGGTGGTCCTTGAATATGGGAAGCAGGGTTAAATACACATGATGGAAGAAAGTTAACTAGTGGGAAACATTATTTCATGGTTCATAGTGCTGTAGTGCTGTCTGTGAAGTTCATTTCTATACACATACACAAACATCATGCACACAGTTACAAGTCATGTGCATGGGATGATCATAACTTCGTGGTACCACAATACAATGAAAAAAAACTTAAAAAGTGACAAAATTTTCAGATTTATTTATTACCTTAGAGAGAGAGAGAGAGAGAGAGAGAGAGAGAGAGAGAGAGAGAGAGAGAGAGAGAGAAGAGAATTGTGGGTTTGTGTGTGTGTGTGTGTGTGTGTGTGTGATCTGTATGTTGTTTTCTGTGTGTGAATGCCAGTGATTTGGAAGGCTAAAGGTTTTGGCTTGCAACTGGAGTCACAGGAGATTCTAACCTGGGTATCCAAGGAATCAAGCCTGTTAGGTCCCATGCAAGAATAGCTCTTAATTGTAGAACCATCTCTCCAGTTCCTAGGCTGAATATTTTAAACATCTGATTTTGAGGAGGTCATACATTATACATTATAATTCTTTTAACATTTTATTCTTAGAAAATTTCATACAGTGTAGTGTGATCATATACATACTGACTCAGTGTTTTCCAACCTTCTTCTGATCATCCCCTATACATCTCCGTCCCAACTTGATCTTTCCTTCCTTTTCTTTTCTTTTCCTTCTTCCTCTTTTCTTTTCTTTTCTTTTCTTTTCTTTTCTTTTCTTTTCTTTTCTTTTCTTTTCTTTTCTTTTCTTTTCTTTTCTTTTCTTTTCTTTCCTTTCCTTCCCTTCCCTTCCCTTCCCTTCCCTTCCCTTCCCTTCCCTTCCCTTCCCTTCCCTTCCCTTCCCTTCCCTTCCCTTCCCTTCCCTTCCCTTCCCTTCCCTTCCCTTCCCTTCCCTTCCCTTCCCTTCCCTTCCCTTCCCTTCCCTTCCCTTCCCTTCCCTTCCCTTCCCTTCCCTTCCCTTCCCTTCCCTTCCCTTCCCTTCCCTTCCCTTCCCTTCCCTTCCCTTCCCTTCCCTTCCCTTCCCTTCCCTTCCCTTCCCTTCCCTTCCCTTCCCTTCCCTTCCCTTCCCTTCCCTTCCCTTCCCTTCCCTTCCCTTCCCTTCCCTTCCCTTCCCTTCCCTTCCCTTCCCTTCCCTTCCCTTCCCTTCCCTTTCCTTTCTTTCTTTCTTTCCGCCCTCTGTCTCTCTCTCTCCTTCCCTCCCTCCCTCCCTCCCTCCCTCCCTCCCTCCCTCCCTCCCTCCCTCCCTCCCTTCCTTCTTTCCTTTCTTTTATAATCCACTGAGTCCAATTAGTGTTGTCTATATGTATATGGCGTAGGATCGTCCACTGGGGCATAAAAGACATCCACCAACAATTCAAAAGTTCTAGCTCAGTGAAAATAATTTCTTTCTAAATAAGATTTTTTTATACGTTGCATGTCTTTCTTCAAAGCTGACTATAATATTATTCTTAGCAACTGATTGTCTTAATATAGTGGTTATAAATATTTTTCTTCCAACACTGATAATAGGTTTTTTTTCCAAAAATATTTTTTATTGAAAACTTTTTGTTTTACCGAAATGAAAAAAAAAAAAACAGTTCTGTGCTGAAAGACAGGAAAAATATTGTGATGGTCACGTCAGCTCACATGGATCTACCACCCTCTTGGGCATGCTGGCAATGAGCTGTGTAGGTTAGGTTAGCCTCTGGGTATATCTGTGAGGGGTTTCCTAGATCCGGATGAGGTAACGAGATCCATGCTGAATGTGGGCAGGACCCTTCCCTGCTCTTGGAGTCCTGGAATGAAGAAAACATGGAGGCAAGCTGAGCACCAGCATTCATCAATTTTGCTGTGCCAGTGTGAGGCAGCATTACCAGCTGCCTCATTCTCTGCCTCTGTGACTGTCCTAGCATGATATAGTATTCTTGTAACGTGAGCCAGAGCAGACTCTTCCTCCATTAGGGCTTTTCAGTCATTTTGCTTCAGCAGTGCAGATAGTAAAAGATAAGGAAAACCAGCCTGTTTGAGCTCCTGGGATTGGTTACCTTATCAAATAGATCAGCAATATTGATTGTGAAATCCATAAATACTAAAGTGCTAGTATTAATGAGTATATTTTTGAAGTTCAAATCAATTAAAAGTTATAGATTCCATACAGCCCTTGGATCCTAGCATTCTTATCACCGAAGGGCTAATATAGTAATGCTCTTAGAAGAACCACACAAAGTGATGTTAATTATACATTTTCCTAAATAGCCTTTACTGAGTGAGAGAAATGTAGTTGTATTCCTCATCAAGAATGGTTTTGGTTTTTGACAAATGCTGTTTTTTTTTTTTATTGGCTATTTTGTTTATTGAAATTTTAAATGCTATAATGCTTTCCTGTTTTCCCCTCCACAATCCCCTATCCCTTCCTTCCTTCCCCTGCCTTTATGAAGGTGTTCCCCCACCTGCCCACCCACTTCTGCCTCAGCACCCTAGCATTCTCCTACCCTGGAACATCGAGCCTCCACAGGACCAAGGGGCTCTTCTCCTGTTGATGCCTGAGTAGAGCAGAGATTGAAGGAACGGCCATCCAGAGACTGCCCCACCTTGAAATCTATCCCATCTGCAAACACCAAACTCAGACACTATTGCTGATGCTAAGAAGCACTTGCTAACAGGAGCATTTAAAAAAAAATAGAGATTGAGATGAACACTTTTTGGTGTTTTAATGTGGCAAGTTGTATTAATTTTAATTTTAAGTCTTTGTTTTTTGAAATAAAAGTATAATTACATAATTTTCCCTCTCCCCCTTTCTGTCCAATGCCTCTCATGTGCCTAGGCCCTTCTGCATAACCCCCTTTTCTTTGATATATATATATATATATATATATATATATATACATATATATATATTCCTAAATATGTAAATATATCCTGCTTGATTCATATGTTACTTACATATAATTTCAGAGCTTAATACTTGGTTATTATAAACATATTCATAAAAGTCACAATTTTTAACAACTTAAAATACAATTTATACATTATGAAGTCTACCTATTTAAACAAAAGTAAGATGTAGGTGGTTTGCAGTATCCGGTTCAGTAGTATACACTAAACCTAGGATTGTGTTACACTTAACAGAAAAATTCTGTGTTTGCTAGGCCCCGGCATAGTCTCACAAGAGAGAGCTATATCAGGGTCCTTTCAGCAAAATCTTGCTAGTGTATGCAATGGTGTCAGCATTTGGAGGCTGATTATGGGATGGTTCCCTGGATAAGGCAGTTTCTAGATGGTCCATCCTTTCGTTTCAGCTCCAAACATTGTCTCTGTAAATCCTTCCATGGGTGTTTTGTTCCCAATTCTAAGAAGGGGCAAAGTATCCACACTTTTGTCTTCCTTCTTCTTGAGTTTCATGAGTTTCACAAATTGTATCTTATATCTTGGGTATTTTAAGTATCTGAACTAATATCCACTTATCAGTGAGTACATATCACGTGAGTTCTTTTGTGATTGTGTTACCTCACTCAGGATGATGCCCTCCAGGTCCATCCATTTGCCTAGGAATTTCATAAATTCATTCTTTTTAATAGCTGAGTAGTACTCCATTGTGTAAATGTACCACAATTTCTGTATCCATTCCTCTTTTGAGGGACATCTGAGTTCTTTACAGCTCTGGCTATTATAAATAAGGCTGCTATGAACATAGTGGAGCATGTGTCCTTCTTACCAGTTGGAACATCTTCTGGATATATGCCCAGGAGAAGTATTGCAGGATCCTGCGGTAGTACTATGTCCAATTTTCTGAGGAACCACCAGACTGATTTCCAGAGTGGTTGTACCAGCTTACAATCCCACCAACAATGGAGGAGTGTTTCTCTGTCTCCACATCCTCGACAGCATCTGCTGTCACCTGAATTTTTGATCTTAGCCATTCTGACTTGTGTAAGGTGGAATCTCAGGATTGTTTTGATTTGCATTTCCCTGATGATTAAGGATGCTGAACATTTTTTCAGGTGCTTCTCAGCCATTCAGTATTCCTCAGGTGAGAATTCTTTGTTACACTCTGCATCCCATTTTTTAATGGGGTTATTTGATTTTCTGGAGTCCACCTTCTTGAGTTATTTATATATATTGGATATTAGTCCCCTATCTGATTTAGGATAGGTAAATATCCTTTCCCAATCTGTTGGTGGCCTTTTTGTCTTATTGACAGTGTCTTTTGCCTTCTAGAAGTTTTGCAATGTTATGAGGTCCTATTTGTCGATTCTTGATCTTACAGCACAAGCCATTTCTCTTCTATTCAGGAATTTTTCCCCTGTGCTCATGTTTTCAAGGATTTTCCCCACTTTCTGCTCTATAAGTTTCAGTGTCTCTGGTTTTATGTGGAGTTCCTTGATCCACTTAGATTTGACCTTAGTACAAGGAGGTAGGAATGGATCAATTCGTATTCTTTTACATGTTAACTGCCAGTTGTGCCAACACCATTTGTTGAAAATGCTGTCTTTTTTCCACTGGATGGTTTTAGCTCCCTTGTCAAAGATCAAGTGACCATAGGTGTGTGGGTTCATTTCTGGGTCTTCAATTCTATTCCATTGGTCTACTTGTCTGTCGCTATACCAGTACCATGCAGTTTTTATCACAATTGCTCTGTAGTAAAGCTTTAGGTCAGGCATGGTGATTCCACCAGAGGTTCTTTTATCCTTGAGAAGAGTTTTTGCTATCCTAGGTTTTTTATTATTCCAGAAGAATATCCAGATTGCTCTTTCTAATTTGTTGAAGAATTGAGTTGGAATTTTGATGGGGATTGCATTGAATGTGTAGATTGCTTTTTGCAAGATAGTCATTTTTACTATATTGATCCTGCCAATCCATGAGCATGGGAGATATTTCTATCTTCTGAGATCTTCTTTAATTTCTTTCTTCAGAGACTTGAAGTTCTTACCATACAGATCTTTCTATTCCTTAGTTAGAATCATGCCAAAGTATTTTATATTATTTGTGACTATTGTGAGGTGTTGTTCCCCTAATTTCTTTCTCATACTGTTTATCCTTTGTGTAGAGAAAGGCCATTGACTTGTTTGAGTTAATTTTATATCCAGTAACTTCACTGAAGCTGTTTATCAGGTTTAGAAGTTCTCTGGTGGAATTTTTAGGGTCACTTATACATACTATCATATCATCTGCACAAAGTGATATTTTTACTTCTTCCTTTCCAATTTGTATCCACTTGATCTCTTTTTGTTGTCGAAATGCTCTGGCTAGGACTTCAAGTACAATATTGAATAGGTAGGGAGAAAGTGGGCAGCCTTTTCTAGTCCCTGATTTTAGTGGGATTACTTCTAACTTCTCTCCATTTACTTTGATGTTGGCTACTGGTTTGTTGTAGATTGCTTTTATCATGTTTAGTTATGTGCCTTGTATTCCTGATCTTTCTAAGACTTTTATCATGAATGGTTGTTGGATTTTGTCAAATGCTTTCTCTGCATCTAACGAGATGATCATGTGGTTTTTGTCTTTGAGTTTGTTTATATAATGGTTTACATTGATGGATTTCTGTATATTAAACCATCCCTGCAACCCTGGAATGAAACCTACTTGGTCAGGATGGTTGATTGTTTTGATGTGTTCTTGGATTCGGTTAGGGAGAATTTTATTGAGTATTTTTGCAGCGATATTCAAAAGGGAAATTAGTCTGAAGTTCTCTATCTTTGTTGGGCCTTTCTGTGGTTTAGGTATCAGAGTAATTGTGGCTTCATAGAATAAATTGGGTAAAGTACCTTCTGCTTCTATTTTGTGGAATAGTTTGTGAAGAACTGGAATTAGATCTTCTTTGAAGGTCTGATAGAACTCTGCACTAAACCCATGTGGTCCTGGGCTTTTTTTGTTTGGGAGGCTATTAATGACTGCTTCTATTTCTTTAGGGGATATTTAGGAATGTTTAGATCATTAACCTGATCTTGGTTTAACTTTGGTACCTGGTATCTCTGTAGAAATTTGTCCATTTCATCCAGGTTTTCCAGTTTTGTTGAGTATAGTCTTTTGTAGAAGAATCTGATGGTGTTTTGGATTTCTTCAGGATCTGTTGTTATGTCTCCCTTTTCATTTCTGATTTTGTTAATTAGGATGCTGACCCTGTGCCCTCTAGTGAGTCTGATTAAGAGTTTATCTATCTTGTGGATTTTCTCAAAGAACCAGCTCCTTGTTTGGTTGATTTTTTGAATAGTTCGTCTTGTTTCTACTTGGTTGATTTCTCCCCTGAGTTTGATTATTTCCTGATGTCTACTCCTCTTGGGCAAATTTGTTTCCTTTTGTTCTAGAGCTTTTGCGTGTGTTGTCAAGATGCTTGTGTTCTCTCTCTAACTTCTTTTTAGAGGCCTTCAGAGCTATGAGTTTTCCTCTTAGAAATGCTTTCATTGTGTCCCATAAGTTTGGGTATTTTGTGGATTCATTTTAATTAAACTCTTAAAAAGTCTTTACTTTCTTTCTTTATTCCTTCCTTGACCAAGGTATCATTGAGAAGAGTGTTGCTCAGTTTCCACATGAATGTTCGCTTTCTATTATTTATTTTGTTATTGAAGATCAGCCTTAGTCCATGGTGATCTGATAGGATGCATGGCACAATTTTAGTATTTTTGTATCTGTTGAGGCCTGTTTTGTGACCAATTATATGGTCAATTTTGCAGAAGGTACCATGAGGTGCTGAGAAGAAGATATACCCTTTTGTTTTAGGATAAAATGTTCTGTAGATATCTGTTAAGTCCATTTGTTTCATAACTTCTGTTAGTTTCACTGTGTCCCTGTTTAGTTTCTGTTTCCACAATCTGTCCATTGATGAAAGTGGTGTGTTGAAGTCTCCCACTATTATTAGTTGAGGTGCAATGTGTGCTTTGAGTTTTACTAAATTTTCTTTAATGGATGTGGCTGCTTTTGTCTTTGGGGCATAGATATTCAGAATTGATAGTTCCTCTTGGAGGATTTTACCTTTGATGAGAGTAAAGTGTCACTCCATGTCTTTTTTGATAACTTTGGGTTGGAAGTCAATTTTATTCAATATTAGCATGGCTACTCCAGCTTGTTTCTTCAGACCATTTGCTTGGAAAATTGTTTTCCATCCTTTCATTCCTAGGTAGTGTCTGTCTTTTTCCCTGAGATGGGTTTCCTGTAAGCAGCAAAATGTTGGGTCCTGTTTGTGTATCCAGTCTGTTAGTCCATGTCTTTTTATTGGGGAATTGATTCCATTGATATTAAGAGATATTAAGGAAAAGTAATTGTTGCTTCCTATTTTTTTTTTTTTTTGTTGTTGTTAGAGTTGGCATTCTGTTCTTGTGGCTGTCTTCTTTTAGGTTTGTTGAAAGATTACTTTCTTGCTTTTTCTAGGGTGTGGTTTCTGTCCTTGTATTTTTTTTTATCTGTTATTATCCTTTGAAGGGCTGGATTCATGGAAAGATAATGTGTGAATTTGGTTTTGTCGTGGAATACTTTGGTTCCTTGGGCTGACCAGAAGGGAGTTGTGACCCTGGTCAGGCTGGGTTTTCTGCTTCTCTAATGCTGTCTCATGTCCCTTGCAATTGGATTGGAACGGAAGTTGTGTTCCACTTGCCAGTGGTCCTAAGATTGATGAACATTCCTCTAGGGGATCTTGGGGGTGTCCACAGACTCCTCGCCCAAGGTGACCCGGGAGCCTTGAATTCTTAGGGTAAGATTCTACTTGTTTAGGATGTCCTACTCCTATATGTATAGTTGGATTCAATTTACATTTCTTTTTCTTTAAAAGCTTCCCCCGCCCCCAGAATTGATGTCATGTGTTATACTATTCTTTTTGCAATGTCTTTGCTTAATATTGGTATCAGAATAGTGCAGTCCTTGTCTTAAAGTTGAAAAACATCTTAATTTTCTAAAAAATTAAATATAAAGAGTTGTTATTATGTCCTGTTCAAACATGTCATAAATTTTACCAGTAAAATTATCTAGATCTGAAGTTTTGTTTGCAGGAAGGAATTTAACATGAATTTAATGTCTGCAGTGGCCAGAATGTCTTGCAGAGCCAATTGAAAGAAGATTAGGAAGGTTTTCATTAAAGTTAGTTTAGAAAATACCATCTATACCGTGATCAAGCACGTACTTGCCCTCACCACTTAGAACCTCTACACTTACTGGAATTGATTTAATGATAACTTTAAGAGTTAACAAACAGTCTCAGAATGTCCTTGTGGCATGTTTGCAAGGAAACTAAATGACCCACAGGATTTCAATGGCAAGTGCCCTCTGTAGTCATTTCCCCCAGCAAATAATCAGTGAGACAGTATTCTCATTTTATGCACTGGTTTCCAGAGCTTGCTTAATGTGACTGCCTCTGTCTGTGCTGACATCACAGACTGCAAGATTTGAACTACAGCAAATTAATAAGAAGATTTCCATCTTTTGAAGGCACATGACAGGGAGTGGAAGAGGACTTTCTTTAGCTTATTTAACTCCTTTCCCTCTCAATTACTGTGCTGGTTAACACAATCCTTGACCTATTTGAATTTCTAAACCTGTAATATAAAACACAACTCTAAGGTAAATGATTTAGCCATACCTAGATGCTATGAAGGGAAGGGAAACACTATGTAGAAGTTTCAAAAGTCAGTATCCAACAGATAAAAATTCATATTCTTCTAGGGTCTCTGCTCTGCTCCAGGCATTACTACATGAAAAGATATACTGCACCAGAGAAGGAAATCAATATCAACTGTGAAAAGCCCAAGTGGGAACTGCTTGAATGAAGCCTCACATTCAATAGGAAGTTCAGAGCTACGGCTGTCTAATTGTCCAGTGAAAGAAAATAAAAATTCGTGACCTTCCTTAGATCATAGACCATGAGGAGAGTTTTGAAAAAGTGGACAAAGAAAGGAAAGTTCGAAGTAGGAAATGTAATAACCCCCTGATAAAAACCTCTGAAAGCTAGCAAACCAGTCATCCAGAATGAAACTTCAAATGAATAAGCATGCTAAATTCTAGTATTTCATAAATAGTAAGAACAATAATAAATTATTTTACCCTCTTTAATTAGTCTGTGGTATATAATGTCACAAGAGACACAATTATGAAAGTGAGCTCAATAAACAAAGTATGCTTGAATGTTAAAAGACTTCACTTTGGAGATTCCTTTGGTTTAATTTGCATGTAAGGTTTTATTACTTATGTTGAGTGACTCAAATGAGATGCTTGTTTCTTCAAAACTTTTTTGGGTTTTTAAAAGTTTTTTCAGTATTTATTTTGTCTAATATCTATACAGTTTTTTGGAAAAAACCCATCTATTTCAACTGTTAGAAAATATGCAAGAAACAAACTAAATTCTATCAGTATAACTTTTGTGCATATCTTCTTGTGCATATGTATTTGATGAAAACAGGTGGACATGCATGCTACCATGTATTCATTATTATCATAGAACAACCTTATGTATGGGTCCTCACCTGACATCATTTTGAGTCAGGGTTTCTTTGTTTATTTTTCTGTTTTCTATGACAATCTAGCTTACCTCTAGCTACTGGGAATTCTCCTGTTCCTTCTTTGCATCTTTCCACAGAAGCATTAGAATGGTATATACACTTCTATTTTTTCTCAACTTCTATTTGGGTTCTTCGGATTTGAATTCATGACTTTTGGCTTATATGACAAATAATTTTACTAATTGAATTATCTCTGTTGTCCCAGCATGATTGCTTTTTAATGAAATGGAAAACTATATTTTCTAAACTTATGTGACCAGACCCTTGAAGGTAGTAAAATATAAATAAATATAATGAGTTTGAAGAACAATATAGAAATAAATAGCAAATCTTAAGATGCACCTATCTCAAGACCAACTATCATTAAACACTCTACTCTCAGAATTGTCTGAATTTATATATATCTTTGTATACATAAAGATTTAGACCATACATAGGATTGATTATACATGTGATGTCTGTATGTAGTCATAATTATTTTTATATTCTTTACAATAAAACGGAAAAGCGTATTCTACAATTGGAACTGTACTGGCTGGTTTTGTGTGCAACAAGCTGGAGTTATTACAAAGAAAGGAGTTTGCCTTGAGAAAATGCCTTCATGAGATCCAACAAAGGCATTTTCTCAATTAGTGATCAAGATTGGGAAGGCCCATTGTGGGTGGTGTTATCCCTGAGCTGGTAGTCCTGAGTTCTACAAGAAAGCAAGCTGAGCAAGATAGGGGAAGCAATCCAGTAAGCAGCACCTCTCCATGGCCTCTGCATCAGCTCCTGCCTCTAAGTTCCTGCTCTATGTGAGTTCCTGTCCTGACTTCCTTTGGTGATGAACAGCAATGTAGAAATATAAGCTGTATAAACCCTTTCCTCCCCAACTTGCTTCTTGGGCATGATGTTTTTTTGTAGGAATACAAATCCTCACTAAGACAGGAATCAATAGTCATTTTAATTTTCTTTTTATTTTTATCAGACTTCATTTGTTTTCTTTGAGTGCTCTGTTTTCAACTTTAAAAGGGCTATTTGGCTTCCCAGCTTTTGGGTGGGGATCTCGCATTGTGTATGAACAGTACTAGGTGATGACAGGTTATGGAGTCATGTGACAAATCACAGGAACCAGAATCTGGACACTAGCATCAGGATGCAGATCTGAGTGTATTGCATGGTACATATGCTTATATACAGCGTTTGAGCCAATCCCAAATCCCTAAATTCTCAGCCCATTGTATCTCTCTACACCATCTCTGTGCCCCAATGAAAGCCCTGCCTGATGAGGTTACTCAGAAGGGGGGGGGGGGAGTGCATTGCCACCTGTTAGGACTTCCATGAAGGCTCCCATGAAGGGAAGCAGCCACCTCCCTGTCCTTGGTTTGTTTTGCTGTCTTACTGGTATTCTGGGAGCTATCTTAGATTTAATGCCATGTAAGGCAGATCAGGACTCTTCAAGGAGTCACAGAAGCCAGGGGCATCTTGTTCTCTATTCCACTTTTTCCTTCACAAGGTTGACTTCCACATCCCCCACAACTTTATAGCAAGAAACTGGAAGCCCCAGGAAGTTTAGATATCTGGTGGGGTGTGTGTGTGGGAACATCCTCCTGGAGACAGGGAGGAGCAGGGGGGATGTATCGGATGTGGAATAGTCAGAGGGTGGACCAGAAGGGGTGTAAATTCTGGAGTTTAAAACAAACAAACAAACAAACAAATAAATAAATAATAAAAAAGGGAATGTTGATGTATTTATTTACTACAGAGGCATACTATATTTATCATGCCTTCTCTGCCATTCTTCCATGAGTGAGTCATCAGCCTGTGAGTTAGCAGCTCTTAAGAGCACTTCAGCAAATGAGACAGAATAGCAGTGTCAAAGACAACAACATGATGTGGGGCAGCCATGTTCAGGACTGGCATGGGAGGCTATCATGGAGACAGAGCTGGGTAGGAGCTCTTGGCTTCTAAGATTGAAGAAATGTTTCTACATGTTGGCAAGTGCTGGCAAAATGATGATCATTTGATGATTTATTAACTCAGGACAGTCACTTTAAATACAGTGGGAGCATTATGGATTATTTTTGTTATCTTCTAATTGTGTGGTGTGTCTGATATTATTCTATTGATTGTACTTTTCCATTGTGTGTCCCAAAGGCAGAGAAGGGCAAACAGCAATCATGAAATATGAATGAGATGCCTCATTAACCTTTGGGCTGTGGAGGACTTGGAAACATCTAATCTATGTCTTTGGTACTTAGAGTGAGGGAGCACCACAGGGGGTGCAGGGAGAGAGGTGGAGCTGCTGCTCTCTTTGTGAAAAACTGGATGCCAAGGGCTGGTGAGGAGCCTGTTCTCACAGAATAAGCTTCTGCTTTAAAGATTCCGAAATTTGAGCAAACATAAACATCAGCTGGCTGGAGCTCAGATCAGGCTGTCTGCAGAGGCTCAATTCATTACTGGAGTCCATTGCAGGAATTTACAGTTTACAGGTACTCAGCCATCTGACCTACAGGCACCTGTGACCCATACATTAAAAAACATCCCATTGAATATACTTAACAAAGAGGCATTGCATTGACAAAACAGAATGCTGTGGCTTTTAAAAAAGGACGCCCATTCTTACTTTTATACATTTTCATTTGTATGGCATTTCCTTCTAAAATACACAATTTGGGGAGGTTATGGGTAATAGGGTCATATTATCAGAAGTTGCTATCTAGACTGTCTAGACAGTCTATGGCATGCCTGTCCAGACATTACAGTAGCCTTTCAGACATATAACCATGTGAATACTGTCTATTAGAGGAAACAGAACTCTAGAATTTAATATTTTCAAGCATTAATAAAATGTAACGTGACTCTGGTGGTTGACTTCCTATGATATCATAGCCAATAACAGACATACTTTTATAGTAGCATGAAGAGATAATTTGGTTCAAGATAGAGCACAAGAAGAAAGCCTCAGATTCACTGTGTGGAATATGGAGATGTTTAATGAAATAAGAACGGGAAAATTGGTTCTAGGTGAAGCAGTTCCTTGAGTTTCCTCAGAACCCACCCATAGGGTCACCTGGTAACCAGTAGGTTACTTGACTCAGTGTGTCCTCCCTACCTCCTCCTCTCATTGTCTCTAGTGGGTGCTCTGATTCTGTAACCTATCCTTTATCAGAACTATTTATAGTTAATTCCCTTTATATTGACAGTGCTGCCTCATGCTTGAAAAAAAAAATCTGTAATCATCATCACCGTCACCTTTCTCTCTTCAGTTGAGAGGTTCAAAGAGAACTCTCCACAGTCATTAAGCGCAACAATTGTGACAGCTATGTGGAACACAAAATAGAAAATAATTCATGTATTTGCGATATCTAGATATATAATAGTAAGCAAAAATGTATCAAAATTGAAAATGTCATGAAAACAGTCAGGACATTTTCATAATTCCTAAAATTGTCTGTCTGTAACCAGCTTATGAGGCAAATGTTAGCAAACGTAAGCCAGTTTCAATATAAAGTAGGTTGTATCAAATGAACTGCAATCAAGTTTGTCATTTTTCCATTTTATTCAGTTTGGAGTATGTGTTGCCTGAACACACACACACACACACACACACACACACACACACACACACTCACACACACACACACACACACACACACACACCACTTACACACACATTTTTATTTCTTTTAACACATTAAATTTAAGGTGAAGCTGATTTTCCTGGGAGGGTATATAGGTTTTATTATGCTTAAAAACATTGGACTGGAAGAGACAGACCTCTCTAGATATAAAGGCCATCTTCTTCTCAACATCTCAGGACCGAACAGTAAAAGTGATGAGAAGGGTAGGACCAAGGCTGAGAAGCTAGCCTACTTAACTCCTTTATTCCTTAGAAATAGGGTTTGAATAAGAATCATGACATGGGTAATCAGTGTCAGAGCTGGCAGTAGAGTTGGTCAGTAGATCTTCATATTTTGACATTCATGCTTTTCATTTGTGGTAGAACCTTGTTCATGGAGGACCTTGTTCTGTAACTACATGAATTTCTTTGCACTGCATTATACTGCTCCTGTATTTGAGCCCATGCTAAAAGCTCAGATTCAAAGTGGGAATAAAATAGATTTTTAAGTACTGATTTTTAAGATTAAAATGAGATCTGTATCTGAGCATATCTGATCTGCATCTAGTCCCAGAGCCTGATAGTGAGCAAGTCTGTGTTCAAACAAAATCTTAAAAGAACCCTGAACGTCAGGCTACTATGAGTTTGATCTTGCACAATAACTTCTTTTAAGAATTACTTTGCCAATTAGTTAAGAATTCACTTTATTCTAGAAATTTCAAATAGTTTAATATTATATTTTTTGTAAGTATAGTGTTGTTTGGGAGGAATGTGAAGGCTGGATTACTTCAAAACTCAAAAGGTCTAATAGAAAATCCAGGCAATATTTCAACTGTCATTCGGCTATTTATTTGGCTAAGGGACAAAGATAGCACCTCCTCAATGGATTTTCTGTTTAAGAGATGAGGACATAAATAAAAATATAAATCAACAGACAAACAAGATAATCCCCAATTCTGATCACTGCTGTGAAGTCACTAAGCACAGCAGTGTAGAAGTGGGAGGTGGATACAGAAAAAGAATCTCCTGTAGACTGGGTGTTTGAGGCAAGTCTCTCATAGTTGATGTTGAAGGAGAGATGTGTAGCAGAGCAAGGGTCACATTTGCTATGGAAATCTTTGAAGAGAAGCTAGGTAGTACAGAGGTGAGAAAGCTATGTGATGCTGTGAAGTTGAGTCTGTTGGAAATCTGAAGTGGTCAAAGACAAAAGGCAAAAGTGATGTGATGTAAGCCTCATACAATATGCAAAGAGCCTAACTTAAATTTCATTGTCAGAGAATCTATTAAAAAACCTTTAAATTATTTTTATGATATGACTATGATGAGATACTGTCCATGGTATGCAGCGATTTTAGCAGTTGCTTCACATTTAGCAGTTAATCATGTTTAGTGTCACCCCTGAGACAGCACGATTTCACCATTGCCCCAAAACTTGCTTTCACTGCTCGGGTAAAAAAACCCAAACAACAAAAAAAACAACTACAAAAAAAAAAAAAAAACTAACTATACTTTTATTTATTTGTCATGCCTGCCTGTATATATGGATATATGCCCCATGTGTGCCTGATTCCAACAACAAAAGCAGTCATTGGACACCACAGAGATGGAGTTATAGATGGTTGTGAGTTGCCTTGTAAGGGCTGAAAGCAATACCCAGGTCTCAAATATCAGGAGGGCTCTTAATTGTTAAGCCAGCTCTCCAGTCTATAAGCTACTGTTTCAGTCAACTTTTTTCTCACAGCCCTTATCTCAACCATATCTCTGGTTCTAACAGGTTATACTTCACCTGCCCATCTCCACTCATTGGCTCACACTGGTCTCTGGGCTTTAATCACATTAGCCTTCTATCTAGGCTGAGGACAGAAGAGGCTGACCAATGCTTTTGAGTTCTTACCCTACCAAAGTTCTTTGGCCTTGGCAATTTTGCTTCCACGTAAGGGAGCTAAGAGTCATCACATGCCAAGAAAGACATAAACATAAAACTCTGAAGCTCTCACAAGTTAGTAAAACTGGGAACTGAAAGCAGCTCTGTATTATTCTTTTCACACAGTTCTTTATCCTTCAAGTGGCCATGAATATATTACTGAAGAAAGTACACAATCTGATAAGAACAAGTTAGATTCATAGATTACAGTGGTTTCTGGAGCATTCCGAACCTTCTCAAACTCTTCTATTTTCCAGTGTTTTTTTTTTAATACATTTATAAAATATAAGACATGGTAGTGAGTGTAGTCAGGATTTATTCTGAGGTATAGTTTTGGACAGTTGACTCAGGCTTGGAAGTTTGGAGATACTTAGGGAAATAATCCCTATTTTCTGCCACGATTTCATGATCAGTCATATCTTGAAACTCGGAATTTCTTCTTATTCCAGGCACTCATAGATTAAATTAGAATTCCCTAGAACACATACCAAAAATCCCCCCAAAAACCCCAAACCGAAACCCAAACCAATCAAACAAAAAAAAAAAAAAACTCCTTCACATATGATGGTAATAAAATTTACACATTTTCATATTTTGTCAATGTCAAGGTAGCCTCCAAGTTTATAACTATTTCATTTTAAATATGGACACTTCACAAATATGCTAAGTAGTTCTAGCTTGTTACCTTAATAACTCAATGCATTGCAATTTGTTATCTAATGGAATATATCATTAGACATGATTAGTTTTATATTGTGCACAATAAAGAAATAATAAATTGGCTTCTTTCAATTATCATCTCATTTACTCACTCCACCAATACATACCTCTCACACTAAGGCATAACAGTTCAGAGGCTGACTGATATTTGGAGAAGTGTGGAAGCCTAATTGGTACAGGCCAAAGAGCAAAACACCCATTTGAATTTAAATTCAGGCAAAAGCACATTTATACTCTGTTATGTCAAATATTGACTGTAAAAATTGGCAGGTCCTAGATTACTTAGAAGAGATTGTATACATAATTAATAGTGTGAAATAATTCTATCACATGCTGTTATGTTATTACTAAACATCATGTGCATATGACTTGCTTTTACTGTTGGATCCTTGGAAAATGAAGAAAAATAAAACTAGATTGCTATTGATTGAATCCCCCCACCCCCCCAAAAAAAACCCTTTGATACTGAGATACTGGTAATCACGTGATGCCATTTGAGAAGGGGTCCTATGAATATAACTAATTCAAAAGAGTAGGTCCTTCTACAGAAAGAGTGCCTTGTTAGAGGGAAACTCACAAATCTCTCTTAGGGTTTCCATTGCTGTGAAGAGACTCCAGGACCAAGGCAACTCTATATAGGTGTACTGGCTAGTTTTGTGTCAACTTGACACAGGCTGGAGTTATCACAGAGAAAGGAGCTTCAGTTGGGGAAATGCTTCCATGAGATCCAGTTGTAAGGCATTTTCTCAATTAGTGATCAAGCGGGGAGGTCCCCTTGTGGGTGGTGCCATCTCTGGGCTGGTAGTCTTGGTTCTGTAAGAGAGCAGGCTGAGCAAGCCAGAGCAAGCAAGCCAGTAAGGAACATCACTCCATGGCCTCTGCATCAGCTCCTGCTTCCTGACCTGCTTGAGTTCCAGTCCTGACTTCCTTTGGTGATGAACAGCAGTGTGGAAGTATAAGCTGAATAAATCCTTTCCTCCCAACTACTTCTTGGTCATGGTGTTTGTGCAGGAATAGAAACCCTGACTAAGACAATAGGACAACATTTAACTGGGGCGCCTCACAGATTCTGAAGTTCAGTTAGTTATTCTTGTGGAAAAGTTTTTATCAAGTCAACAGGGAAAATTAATGTTTGTGCTGATGAGTTATCTTTCTCTGCATTTTAACCAATGGGTGGTCTTGGTTTTTGCACTCTTCATCTTTCTCTCTATTAACTAAAAATCTCAATACAATATATTTTTATCTTGCTTTCCACCTCCCCTGTTTCCTCCAAGATTCTTCCTACCTCTCTATCCACCCAGTATATTTTAGTTTAGAATGTACTAGATACATACCCATGTTATGCATGCATTCATTGCTTATAAAATCAATCTATTTAGAAGTCATTTGCTTCTTAATTTTTATGTCTCAGGTTTAAACAGTCCTCTATTATTTTAATTATTTTTCTTCAAAGTTTAGGAAAATGACCATTTAAAATGATTGGCTTGTCTTCCAGAAATTTGCATTTAATTTTTTTCATGTTTAACTGTCAAGTTTCCTATGATTTCTTTTAGTGTGAACATTTTTCTCAAAATTAGTTTTTCAAATGCAAAAAGTTTCTGTAGAGTTTAAAAAAGCAATAATGAAGATAAGAGAACACTTTTGGTATAAGAAAATGTAGCTTGAATGAGTGATAGTTAGAGAACAGAAATATATGTGCTCATGGGAATTTATTATAGCTGTTGATTTACTAAATGGAGGTAAATGTAAGCCAAAAAATCTAAGGGATATTTATTTGCAATGGGATTACAGGGAAAAAATCTATGCATAAAAAATGGTCCAGAAGAGATATTTTAAAAATAGCCAGATACATATCAATTTAAATATAATTTCCTATTAAATTGGCATGACTCCCCATTAAAGCAGAGAATAGCTCCAATGATAGTCATCGCTAGGAAAGTTTACCATGTTCAGAATCACCTAAGGGTGAAAAGATGCAAAAAAAATCATAATGGAATGTAGAAAAAGTGACATTTTAGAAAATGACATGTACTTTTAGCACTGTAGAACAAATATACAGCTGACATTTAGTTTTGTGGCAGAAGCTCCATAGATATCAAAGCCCACAGATGGTCAAGACTCATATAAGATGGAATTTAATTTGTGTATAACCTATAGAATTCATTCTCAATACTTCTTGTAATCTCTACTTATATCATGTGACGCAATGCCAATCCTACATAAGTCATCATTATACTCTATTTTCTATGAAATAATGACAAGAAAAATTGGGGGGCATGTTTTGTTGAGATACATTTATCCTAAGCCTAGTACAATATGCAAGTCATCAACAATGGAACACCGTGAAACCCAATTTTGATCTGAAGTTTATTGACTCTGCAGCTTAGGGGTCTGTCCCACTCCTTTTCTCCCTTTGTTTATTGTTTGTTAAAGAAGTCATTGCTCACCAGTGTTGGAAGGTTTGAAATGGTGGTTGAAAGCATGGAAACAGTGTACTTAGTCTTTGTCTACAAAGACCTCATAGGTTAGTGTGTAACAGGTGAGTGAATGAAGAATTGTAGTGCAGTCAGCTGAAAGTAAACAATGGATATAGGTATGGGGGTAGACTAAGGAAGGTTTTGGAGGAGCAGATACCCAGTGGAACTTAGAAAAGCTATGAGATTTCTGTCCTTGTAAAATGCTAAATAAGACCATTCCAATTAGAAAAATGTATTAAAATTAGTCTCCTAAAGTCTGTTTTCATTCTTGATTTAAATTTTACATTTAGGTATTCTCTTCTGAGCATGGAGACTGGCTCATATAACAGCAAGCTTTCTCATTGCAAAAACATGCACTCACCTTGTAATTTACAAATTCTTCTTTTGTTCATATTTTTGATGAGTCATTGAATACATGAGACCCACCTATTTATAATATATTAAAGTTTCTGAGTAGATAATATGTTCCCTCCAACACCTGGAATTTAGAGTACAAAAATTAACATTTGGTGGTCAAATTAATCTCTTTCTGCATTGTAAAATGAACAGTATACAGGTGTTATCATGATTACAGCCATCCCTGGGGGAAAATATGCCTTAATACAGAGAAATTGAACATTTATGGTCCTGGGCTCAGGGACTCTATACAATACCAATAACTGAAACAAAAAGAAATTGTAATCTTTTCCCACTGAAGAGAACTGAAAGGTTTAAAGGAAAGTCTTGAGGGAGGAAAACATCTTGTAAACTAAAAGTAATTCTATTTTAAAGTCCACATTGAACATGCAGCCATGAACAAAAAAGAGAAAGCTGTTGAACAGGGAGATTACATGAATGAATAGTTTATGAGTTTCACTGATCAAAACGGAAATCTTCATTTCAACCCATGGACAGAATTGAGAATTCTATCATTTAAAAAATCGTTTTCAAGATATTAAAAGGACTTTTTCAAGATGAGTATAGACTCACATAATATAGGAAACAGCATTTTTTAAAAAGGAAAGTTGATGCATTCAAACAGCCTCATGTTCAATGAAGTTTTGATGTCCATTTTCTTGGACATATGAGCCTCATCTTCTAAGTCAGGAAGGGCAAATTATTGTTTATTTCCTTTACCTAGAAAGAGACACCAATTAATACTTCATTGTTTTCTTCTCAATGGTTCCTTCTGGTAGCATCATTAGTCATTTCTAATCCAGAATGGTGCTTAGTATATAATGAATATTCCAGGTCTTCTCAAATGAACAAATGTATAATTGCATGCTAATAATATGCAAGCTTAACTCTTGAGTTAATTATCATCTTCAAATCTAGAAACTTTACCTTCTTATTAGTGTTCATAAACAATTTTCTTAGGTTATATCAAATTCAATGTAATATCCCAGGGACTCAATTAGACATCTCTATTTAGATCTCACCATTTGAAATTGTGTTGCATTTAAGCTAATTATCTTACTTTTTTCTAAAAAATTATATCGGACATAATTATAATTACTCTCCAACCCTCAATTAAGATATACATTATCTATCTTATCAACTGATTTATTTGAAAATGAAATCATTTTGAAGTTTTTGTCAACTGATTTGAACTATAAAAATCAGTAATGAGGATAGATTTGGATTCAGCTACTCTAACAATGCTGACACTAGAAATTATGGAGATTTTTATAAGTTAAAAATATAAACTTTATTTCAAAATAGCTTGAGTATTATAGCTATCTTTTTATGTTTTACCAGTTAGTAGATTTCTAGGTAGTCATAAGTTTGTGAATTCTAGGAGAATTGTACCATCTTCAAAGAAAAATTATCCACTTTGTGTTCAAGTCATTCCTATCTTGCCCAGCCTCTGGCAATCACATGTTTTCTATATAAAATTACCTAGTCTAGAGATTTCATGTAAATGAAGTCGAGTTGTGATAATTTGTGTCTAGTCTTTTGTATTTAACATAATTGTTTTAAGGTTTATACATGCTATAACATGTATCACATTATTATTTTACTTTATGGCTGAATGTTTTATCATATTGCATTATAGAATATTAAAGCAATACTAAGAAGACATGATATTTGTAAGGTGAAATATATTTGCTGTGTTTTTATCTGTAGAGTTTTGCCATTGAGTTAAAGGAAAAAAATAACGGTTGGAGGTTTTTAAGACAGAAGTTGTAATACAGAGCACATTTGGGGGAATTAATCAAATAGATGGAAGTATTTTGTACTATGAGAAGAAGAATCACAGGAAAGGGAATAGAAAGGGAGGACAGCAAAGTGGTTATAGCCTGATTATCCTCCTTTCTCTGTGTTAAAAATTGGTCTTCTCTGAATCTGGGAAGGGAAAGATGACTATGTTTCTTGCAAATATTTTTCATGGGAAAGTTGTAGAGGGCAACAGAGGTTGCCAAGGCAGTGTTTATTAGTGGAATAATCAATTCATTTGGAGATTTTTGACAAGGAAATCTTAGCACCAAGTACTTGAAGCAGAAAAGACACATGACTCAATTGACTATATTTTTGCTTTATTTTTAGTATAGCATAGTATACAAGAACTTGGTTATAGAATTTAAGATTATTGAAAAAAATGCAAAGAATTCCACAGAGCTTCAGGGAATCTAGGCAATTGGAAACAATGGTTAACACTGTGGAGACTGAGTGGGGAGAAAGGATGAGGGAATTAATGACCTGGTGATGCCAGTGACCTTGGGCAGCACATGAAGTATTGAAACTAGGTCTCAGAGAGGATGGGAGACTGTGGTCATGAGCCACAGTGTAGGATTAAAGATTGTAGAACCATTTTGAGTGATGGCAAGGTCAACCGTGTAGCCATGGGGAAGGCTGAGTGAGGTAGAGTGCAAGTAAAGTCAGTCCAGCTGAGAAAATTGTGATGGTGAGCATTAGTTTGAGTCACCCAAGTGAAACTTGAGCTTGGCAATGTAGATTAAAGCGCTGAGCCAGCTGTCAAGGACACCCTCCATAGGTTCAGGTCATGTCCTCTCTTGTTTTTAGAACACTTCACTGGTCATTAGGCAATCCAGCTCTTTGTGAACTCTCTTTGTTTCTGTGAGCTTCAAATTCTCCACTTCTAAATGAATAAGTCGAGCCATATGATTTATAGTATCATCATATTTTAAGTGTTTAAATTCTTTATGTTTAAAATTTTCTTTTCATTCTCAGTAACCTCCTTCCTGGCCTTTAATTTCTCGATACTTCTATAATGATTTTAAATGGAATACTTGGCTTGATTTATGCCTTCTAGGTCTTATGTTTTATCTCTGAGCATTGTAGAATGTTGTAGTGGGAAATACTGGAGATGGAACAAAAAGAAGAGGAAAGATATTTCACATTATTTACTTATCAGACAGTCTCATTTCCACGTTAAAGTAAGCTTTCAGAATTTTATAATACATGAACTATAGCTTTAGAAAATAGGTAACAGCTCCTATCAAAATACCAAGTGATAGACACTTTATTCAAGACTGTTTGCTTAAATGCAGAAGTCATTTCAAAGTAACATTGTAAAATTAGCTTAATACAGAGACACCCAGATATATTATCTTGGTCCACCTTCTCAAACTGTCGGTATAATATTATTGTTCATCTCTTCTCTTTTTTATAATCTTTCAAACTATTATTACATTTATTTATTTGTATGTTTATGTATGTATGTGGTCACATGTGTGTCACAGAAAGTATATGGAGGTCAGAGGACAATTTGTAGGGGTTAATTCTCTCCTTTTAAAACTTGTTTTATCAGGTTTGGTCACAAGTATTTTTGTTTCCTGAGACATCTTGCCAGGCCAAATACTCACCACAGAGTTCTTAAATTGAAAAAAAAAAATAGAGCTGCCCCTAGAGGCCTTACAGGTGTAACTGCTGTGTCACCCATGCTTTAGTAGATGGCAGAGAAGAGAGAAGCTATGTCTATGATCAGTATTCTGACCTGTGAATATCTGAATGATAGTAGCTTAACATTCCTTGAAAAAAAGCAAGCCTGAGAAGACTACCTGTCCAGAACCAGGGTGGTGACTAGACAAAAAACTAACCTGAGAAAATCATTAATCCAGCAGCACCCAGGCCTGGCACGTGGGGGGAGGGGACAGGCCCAAAAGACCCCTGCTGGCACCATAAAGCATGAGAGGGGCATAGCACTCCTGAGACTTCTGCTGAGATGACTGCGGGTGTTTAGAAGACCCCAGGAATCACTAAAAAATCAAGTAAGTGGTAGAAAAATGGGAGAGAAAGAGAAACAGAAGGATGTGGGCACAAGGAAGAGGGTCAAAACTGGAGACCTGAGGGTAGTGAAGAACAGCCTGGTGTGAGTAGTCAGTGATACCAACCTGGGACCATAGTGGTATCCTAGCCTGTGTTGCCACCAGAGGCCATGTGTGGGTCCGTGGTGCTGCAGTAGTAGGAGTCTGTTACTACCAAAGTCCAGGCAGGCATCCCTGGTCTGGGCTGCTGCCCAGGGATATGTTGATGTTTGAGAGCTGTACAGAACTAGCCATACTTCTCACTTGGGCATTGCAGGAGAGCCTAGGGATGTGAGAGCTGGAAATCAGGCTTTGTCCCTAGTCACCTGCAGTACTTGGGAGAGTGACACTGCATGTTGATGGAGTTTTGGGTGAGCCAGCACTAAGGGTATGGATATGGGAGAGCTGTGATGCCACGTGTCTTTTGTAAGGTGGCATGGATGCAGGAGAGACACCCTCCTCTCACCTCACCCCTCACAACTTGTGGCAAGTAGGAGACCTGATCCTGTGGTCATGAGAACAGGAGAGGTGGCCCTGCCTCTCACCAGCTGCAGCATTAAGGAGAGTGGATCCTATACCTCACCTCAGCAGCAAGATAGAGCTGACCAAGGTATCAGGGCCTTGGGCAAGCTGGCTTGAGGATATGAGTGTGGAATAGCTGGTCCTTCTACTTGTTTGCAGTGTAGTGCCATAGACAGGGGGCAGATGGTTCTCTTCTCTAGCCTCTTGCCACTTACAGCAAGCAGGAGAGCTGACCCTGAGATCATTAGCATGGGAGAACTGGCTCTGCCTCTCACCTACTGTAGCACTCAGGAAAGAAGACCCTGCACCTCACCTAGTGTTGGGATTACAGGTGAGCTGGCCCAAGCCAGTAATCACAGGGGAGCTGGTCCTGTACCTTGTCTGCAGTGAAGTTCAGTGAGAGATGATCTCCTCTGCTCACCATGGCAGTCAGGAGAGCTGGTCCCAGGGTCATGAGAATTGGTGAACCAGTCCTGTCTCTCACCTTCTTCAAAACTCAGGAGAGTGGAAGAGTGGGCCTTGTACCTCATTTGGGCAAGGGGTTGCTGGTGAGCCTGCTCCAAGGGTGTGAGAACCAAAGAGTAGGTGGTCTGACTAGCTCAGATACTTCTCAGGCCCATCTCCAGTCAGACTTTGAATTGTCTCAGCCCAACATCTATCCCATCAATGAACTATTGGAGTGTATGAAAGGGCAGGTCCACAGATAGAAAACTACAGGATCTCCATGACCCAGGGCAATAATTGGATATCTGAGAGGAGTCCCAGTGAGGTTCCAGTATTGATAGAGTAGTGTAGACAAGTCATTTCAATAAACATTTACAAGCAAAGAAGTGTAGATAAAAGGTATACTGTGAGACACACTGTGACACACTGCGGATTCCACAGCAAGATTCTTTTTCTTTGTTGGTGAGGTTGCAAGGGTAGGAGTAGGGGTTGGGGAGATGAGTGGGATTGGGTGCATGATGTGAAATTCACAAAGAACCAATAAAAAGTTAAAAAATGATAATACATTGGCATTCTATAAATGTTTAATTCAAAGGGATTAATGAAAGATTTCTTTGAAAAATTATAACTCTGGACAGTTAGCAAGCAGCATAAGCTGTTATTTTATGGCCAAAAATATACTGAAACATATGTGCTGTCAAGGACTATCCAATATATTTGAATATATTACAGATTATAGTAAGTCAATCTTGTATGTTGCCCACTTGGTTGGGAGCTTCCCTTCCCTACTCTTGCTATGAGTCTGCTCTCTTGGCTATTATTGTTTGGCTCTGGGAAGTGTCTGATTATGGTTGGCTTGATTATTCTCTCCCATGATGCATTGAGCACAAGAATGCCAGCAAATCTCTGTGTGCAGCTAGGCCATAAATGCAAATGCTAGAGTAATGTGGCGGCAGTCAGATTATAGAACGTAGATGGAAAAATGACAAAGTATTTCACACAGAACATCAAGTAGAAATGAGAAGAAAGAAGGAACAATAGAGGAAACAATCAAAAGAATCCCTAGTTCTTTAAGGATACTTATATTTAGGTTTTCTGGAGTGTGTGTGTGTGTGTGTGTGTGTGTGTAAATTCCTCTGTGTGTGTAAGTTACTGTGTTTTGGGAGGGAGGGGCTTGTATATACCACAGAACATGGAGGCCAGAGATAACAGGGTTTTAGTCTTGGGCATCCCAGACACTGCTGGACTCTTCAGAAGAGCTGAGAACAAAATGGGGGCCCTCTGGGGTGGCTCAGTCAGCCCCAGGGCTGAAGGGAGGAGAGGGCAAGGAGAGAGGGCGCTTGATGTTTTCCACGTGGGTGAGTCCTTGGTCTGGTCTGTAGCTGGAGCACAGGAAGACCTTCTGCCAGGTGGTTAGATGTGGCTCTTTAGGGGAAAGCCTATCTCATCATTCAAGCACAGTGGGCCTTGATGAGCAGAAACAGTCTATGGTTTTAGAGCTTTATTGTAGAAAGGCAGAGAGAGAGAAGGTAGAAAGAGGGAGAGAGGCTGTCCATGGCCATATGGAGAGAGGGGGAAAGGGAGAGAGAGAAGGAGGGCTAGAGATGAGATTAAGAAAGGTGAGAGCTTAAAGAGAGAGAGGAGGGGTCAAGCAGCCCCTTTTAAAGTGGGCTGGGCTACCTTGCTGTTGCCAGGTAACTGTGGCGAGGGTTATACCTGGCTATAGTAAGATAACTGTGGGGGGTAGAGTCTAGCCAGAATGCCAGGAGCTTGGGACATTGTCTGTGTGACTTATAGTCACAGAATTATGGAGTTGGGGGCTCTGTGGTGTCAGGCACCTGTCTCTGGGAACGTGGCTCACTCTTCCTCCCTTGTAGAGTTTTCTACTGTGTTCCAGGAGTAAGCCTCGTTCAGCCAGAACCGGCTGCCTTTCACGGCCCCACATGTGAGTGGGCGTGTGTGTGTGTGTGTGTGTGTGTGTGCGTGTGTGTGGTTAGTACTTAAAATTTAACTTGAAGCCTTGCACATAAAGTGAGTACAAAAATGCTCTACTTGTGAATTAATATCTAACCTTTAATTCCCATATTTTTCTGCTAATGAAATTCTACTGTATCGTAACTATTCCTATGGTCTGTGGAACTGCCCGTAGCTATTTTTTATATTTTTATTTTACAGAGATACAGCAGAGATTGAATGACTCCCAGTATCCCAAAAACTTTTGTATAACCTTCATGGAAAAGCTGGACAGCCTGTGATCCCACCCATTTTCAGGCTAACTTGTGCAAGTAGACTGAGCGCTATGACATCTTCTTTTATTTATTTCTGCACTTATGCCCTAGAGATTTCTATCATGCACAATCTTAGGAATAATAACCTTGCTATTCAAGTCTCTGACCAAGACTAATCATTCTTCCACTTATCTTCCTTCATTACTTTTACTAAACTTAATTTTTGAACTTAACTGACAGCCTAATAGCATTGAATTAGATACAAATCTACCACCTTACCTCAGAGTCTATGGTAGTTTAAGAGTTCAAAGAGTCTCTGTCGAACTATATCTAGTATGTATGTTCAGTTCCTGTCTTGTCAGCTACACACATTTCCATTCACTTCAAAATGAAGAGATTTGTACCATTCAAAGTTAACATAACCCACCCTTATGTGACTTCCCATGGGAAGTTTGTATTGATATCTGGTCATTTCCAAATTTTAAAACAAAACTCTTTTGAAGTTCAGTGCTTTCTTGCACTTCCCTATGTATGTTCCACATAGGTCATCTATTCTTCTCTTATATAAAGAAGTGAGATAAGTTATTTTGTACCTGGACACTTAAATTTTTAACCTGCATTAGGCAAAGCAAAATCCTGATTTCTTTGTCCTCTGAATATTTTTCTGTTCTTTTCCTTTTCTCTTGGGACACATTGTCTATATGCCATATTCATGGATTAACATTTATTCTTTCTGTAGCATGAAATTTACAGAATCTGGGAAATTACTTGCTACAATATTACTTGCCACCTTACTTGTGTGAAAATTATTTTCTTTCCTTCAAATCTGGCTTCAGAATCTGTTATCTATCCCTACCATGAAGGGATTCTCAGTGAAAATTTACGGTATGGTTTTAAGTGATCTGTGATTCCCATCCTTCCATTTTCACTCTAGTTCTTCTAAATTTTATAACTGATGTGAAGTACTCCAACTAGAGAGAGTGAAAAACATCCTACAGTCAAACATCAGTCTGCTATCCAGTTCCATGTTACCTATATCCATTTCTATGTTTGCAAATAATAAGTTATCATTTTATCTGGTCATGACAGGGAACATCTGTAGACAGAGGCCGAGAAAGAATAGTTGGAAGATCGAGGGAAGGCTGAGTAACATAGGGTGAGACTCTCTTTCTCTCTCTCTCTCCCTCTTTGGTTTTTGAGACATAATGTCTCAAAAGAGATAGATGAATGAATAAATAAGAACAAATAAAAGAAATGCATATTGTACGATGTCCAAGCTGATGAAAATTATCTTTAACTGTGTTATTGCACAGAATCACAATTATGACTATTTAATGGGCTTTATACTAACAATCTTTACAATGAATTTTACCTTCTTTTATATGTTGTATAGTATAAAACAGATGGAATCATTTCAGTTATATGGCCTTAAACATTTTACACCTTAAGCACTTTGTTACTGACATATCTGCTTCATATTTTTAAAAGTTGAACTATACTTACACATATATTTTTTGGTCCATGTCTTTTTTTTATTTTTTATTTTTTATTAGGTATTTTCTTCATTTACATTTCCAATGTTATCCCAAAAGTCCCTCATGCCATCCCCCAACTTTCCTCCCCCAAACCCATTTCTTGGCCCTGGTGTTCCCCTGTACTTAGGCATATAAAGTTTGCAAGACCAATGGGTCTCTCTTTCCACTGATGGCCGAGTAGGCCATCTTCTGATACATATGCAGTTAGAGAAACGAGGGCAGGGGATGGGGTACTGTTTAGTTCATATTGCTGTTCCACCTATAGGGTTGCAGATCCCTTTAGCTCCTTGGGTACTTTCTCTGGCTCCTCCATTGGGGGCACTGTGTTCCATCCAATAGCTGACTGTGAACCTCCACTTCTGTGTTTGCTAGGCCCTGGCATAGCCTCACAAGAGAGAGCTACATCAGGGTCCTTTCAGCAAAATCTTGCTAGTGTATGCAATGGTGTCAGCATTTGGAGACAGATTATGGGATGGATCCCTGGGTATGGCAGTCTCTAGATGGTCCATCCTTTCGTTTCAGCTCCAAACTTTGTCTCTATAACTCCTTCCATGGGTGTTTTGTTCCCATTCTAAGAAGGGGCAAAGTGTCCACACTTTGGTAAACGTTATTCTTGAGTTTCATGTGTTTTACAAATTGTATCTTATATCTTGGGTAGTCTAGGTTTCTGGCTAATATCTACTTATCAGTGAGTACATATCATGTGAGTTCTTTTGTGATTGGATTACCTCACTCAGGATGATGCCCTCTAGGTCTATCCATTTGCCTAGGAATTTCATAAATTCATTCTTTTTAATAGCTGAGTAGTACTCCATTGTGTAAATGTACCACATTTTCTGTATCCACTCCTCTGTTGAGGGGCATCTGGGTTCTTTCCAGCTTCTGGCTATTATAAATAAGGCTGCTATGAACATAGTGGAGCATGTGTCTTTCTTACCAGTTGGAACATCTTCTGGATATATGCCCAGGAGAGGTATTGAGGAATCTTCTGGTAGTACTATGTCCAATTTTCTGAGGAACTGCCAGACTGATTTTTAGAGTGGTTGTACCAGCTTGCAATCCAACCAACAATGGAGGAGTGTTCCTCTTTCCCCCACATCCTTGCCAGCATCTGCTATCACCTGAATTTTTGATCTTAGCCATTCTGATTGGTGTAAGGTGGAATCTCAGTGTTATTTTGATTTGCATTTCCCTGATGATTAAGGATGCTGAATATTTTTTTCAGGTGCTTCTCAGCCATTCGGTATTCCTCAGGTGAGAATTCTTTGTTTAGCTCTGAGCCCCTTTTTTAATGGGGTTATTTGATTTTCTGGAGTCCACCTTCTTGAGTTCTTTATATATATTGGATATGTGATTTAGGATAGGTAAAGATCCTTTCCCTATATGTTGGTGGCCTTTTTGTCTTATTGACAGTGTCTTTTGCCTTACAGAAGCTTTGCTATTTTATGAGGTCCCATTTGTTGATTCTGGATCTTATAGCACAGGCCATTGCGGTTCTATTCAGGAATTTTTCCCCTGTGCCCATATATTCGAGGCTTTTCCCCACTTTCTCCTCTATAAGTTTCAGTGTCTCTGGTTTTATGTGGAGTTCCTTCATCCATTTAGATTTGACCTTATTACAAGGAGATAGGAATGGATCAATTTGCATTCTTCTACATGATAACCGGCAATTCTGCCAGCACCATTTGTTGAAAATGCTGTCTTTTTTCCACTGGATGGTTTTAGCTCCCTTGTCAAAGATCAAGTGACCATAGGTGTGTGGGTTCATTTCTGGGTCTTCAATTCTATTCCATTGGGTACTTGTCTGTTGCTATACCAGTACCATGTTTTTTTTTTTTTTTTTTTTTTTTTAATCACAGTTGCTCTGTAGTAGAGCTTTAGGTCAGGCATGGTGATTCCACCAGAGGTTCTTTTATCCTTGAGAAGAGTTTTTGCTATCCTAGGTTTTTTGTTATTCCAGGTGAATTTGCAGATTGCTCTTTCTAATTCGTTAAAGAATTGAGTTGGAATTTTGATGGGGATTGCATTGAATCTGTAGATAGCTTTTGGCAAGATAGCCATTTTTACTATATTGATCCTGCCAATCCAAGAGCATGGGAGATCTTTCCATGTTCTGAGTTCTTTTTTAATTTCTTTTTTCAGAGACTTGAAGTTTTTATCATACAGATCTTTCACTTCCTTAGTTAGAGTCACGCCAAGGTATTTTATATTGTTTGTGACTATTGAGAAGGGTGTTGCTTCCCTAATTTCTTTCTCAGCCTATTTATCCTTTATGTAGAGAAAGACCATTGATTTGTTTGAGTTAAATTTTTTTATTAGGTATTTTCCTCATTTACATTTCCAATGCTATCCCAAAAGTCCCCCATACCAACTCCCCCACTCCCCTACCCACCCACTCCCCCCTTTTGGCCCTGGCATTCCCCTGTACTGGGGCATATAAAGTTTGCAAGTCCAATGGGCCTCTCTTTCCAGTGATGGCCTACTAGGCCATATTTTGATACATATGCAGCTAGAGACAAGAGCTCTGGGGTACTGGTTAGTTCATATTGTTGTTCCGCCTATAGAGTTGCAGTTCCCTTTAGTTCCTTGGGTGCTTTCTCTAGCTCCTCCATTGGGGGCCCTGTGATTCATTCAATAGCTGACTGTGACCATCCACTTCTGTGTTTGCTAGGCCCCGGCATAGTCTCACAAGAGACAGCTATATCTGGGTCCTTTCAGCAAAATCTTGCTAGTGTATGCAATGGTGTCAGCATTTGGAAGCTGATTATGGGATGGATCCCTGGATATGGCAATCACTAAATGGTCCATCCTTTCGTCACAGCTCCAAATTTTGTCTCTGTAACTCCTTCCATGGGTGTTTTGTTCCCAATTCTAAGAAGGGGCAAAGTGTCCACACTTTGGTCTTCATTCTTCTTGAGTTTCATGCGTTTAGCAAATTGTATATCCAGCTACTTCATTGAAGCTTTTTATCAGGTTTAGGAGTTCCCTGGTGGAATTTTTAGGGTCACTTATATATAATATCATATCATCTGCAAAAAGTGATATTTTGACTTCTTCCTTTCCAATTTGTATCCCCTTGATCTCCTTTTGTTGTCGAATTGCTCTGGCTAGGACTTCAAGTACAATGTTGAATAGGTAGGGAGAAAGTGGGCAGCCTTGTGTAGTCACTGATTTTAGTGGGAATGCTTCCAGCTTCTCACCATTTACTTTGATGTTGGCTACTGGTTTGCTGTAGATTGCTTTTATCATGTTTAGGTATGGGCCTTGAATTCCTGATCTTTCCAAGACTTTTATCATGAATGGGTGTTGGATTTTGTCAAATGCTTTCATCGTGTCTAAGGAGATGATCATGTGCTTTTGTTTTTGAGTTTGTTTATATACTGGATTACGTTGTTGGATTTCTGTATATTAAACTACCCCTGCATCCCTGGAATGAAACTTGGTCACGATGGATGATTGTTTTGATGTGTTCTTGGATTCGGTTAGCAAGAATTTTATTGAGTGTCTTTGCATTGATATTCAAAGGGGAAATTGGTCTGAAGTTCTCTATCTTTGTTGGGCCTCTCTGTGGTTTAGGTATCAGAGTAATAGTGGCATCATAGAATGAATTGGGTATAGTACCTTCTGCCTCTATTTTGTGGAATTGTTTGTGAAGAACTGGAATTATATCTTCTTTGTAGGTCTGATAGAACTCTGCACTAAACCCATGTGGTCCTGGGCTCTTTTTGATTGGGAACTATTAATGAGTGCTTCTATTTCTATAGGGGATATAGGACTGTTTAGATCATTAACCTGATCCTGATTTAACTTTGGTACCTGGTACTGTCTAGAAATTTGTCAATTTCATCCAGGTTTTCCAGTTTTGTTGAGTATAGCCTTTTGTAGAAGGATCTGATGAGGTTTTGGATTTCTTCAGGATCTGTTGTTATGTCTCCCTTTTCATTTCTGATCTTTTTAATTAGGATGCTGACCCTGTGCCCTCTAGTGAGTCTGGCTAACAGTTTATCTATCTTGTTGATTTTTTCAAAGAACCAACTCTTCATTTGGTTGATTCTTTGAAAGGTTCTTCTTGTTTCCACTTGGTTGATTTCACCCCTGAGTTTGATTATTTCCTGCTTTGTACTCCTCTTGGGCAAATTTTCTTCCTTTTGTTCTAGAGCTTTTAGGTGTGTTGTCAAGCTGCTAGTGTGCACTCTCTCTAGTTTCTTTTTGGAGGCACTCAGAGCTCTTTGAAATGCTTTCATTGTGTCCCATACGTTTGGGTATGTTGTGGCTTCATTTTCATTAAAGTCTAAAAAGTCTTTACTTTCGGTCTTTATTCCTTCCTTGACCAAGGTATCATTGAGAAGAGTGTTGTTCAGTTTCCATGTGAATGCTGGCTTTCTATTATTTATGTTGGTATTGAAGGTCAGCCTTAGTCCATGGCGATCTGATAGGATGCATGGGAAATTTTCAATATTTTTGTATATGTTGAGGCCTGTTTTGTGACCAATTATATAGTCAATTTTGGACAAGGTACCATGAGGTGCTGAGAAGTTATATCCTTTTGCTTTAGGATAAAATGTTCTGTAGATATCTGTTAGATCCAATTGTTTCATAACTTCTGTTAGTTTCACTGTGTCCCTGTTTAGTTTCTGTTTCCATGTTCTGTCCATTGATGAAAGTTGTGTGTTGAAGTCTCCCACTATTATCGTGTGAGGTGAAATGTGTGCTTTGAGCTTTATAAAAGTTTCTTTAATGAATGTGGCTGCCCTTGCATTTGGAGCATAGATATTCAGAATTGAGAGTTCCTCTTGGAAGATTTTACCTTTGATGAGTATGAAGTGTCCCTCCTTGTCTTTTTTGATAACTTTGGGTTGAAGGTCGATTTTATTAGATATTAGAATGTCTACTCCAGCTTGTTTCTTCCCACCATTTCCTTGGAAAATAGTTTTCCAGCCTTTCATTCTGAGGTAGTGTCTGTCTTTTTCACTGAGATGGGTTTCCTGTAAGCAGCAGAATGTTGGGTCCTGTTTGTGTAGCCAGTCTGTTAGTCTATGTCTTTTTATTGGGGAATTGAGTCCATTAATATTAAGAGATAGTAAAGAAAAGTAATTGTTGCTTCCTTTTATTTATTTTTGTTAGATTTGGCATTCTGTTCTTGTGGCTGTCTTCTTTTAGGTTTGTTGAAGGATTACTTTCTTGCTTTTTCTAGGGCATGGTTTCTGTCCTTGTATTTTTTTTTTCTGTTATTATCCTTTGAAGGGCTGGATTCATGGAAAGATAATGTGTGAATTTGGTTTTGTCTTGGAATACTTTGGTTTCTCCATCTAAGGTAATTGAAAGTTTGGCTGTGTATAGTAGCCTGGACTGGCATTTGTGTTGTCTTAGTGTCTGCATAACATCTTTCCAGGATCTTCTGGCTTTCATAGTGTCTGGTGAAAAGTCTAGTGTAATTCTGATAGGCTTGCCTTTATATGTTACTTCCCCTTTTTCTCTTACTGCTGTTAGTATTCTATCCTTATTTAGTGCATTTGTTGTTCTGATTACTATGTGTTGGGAGGATTTTCTTTTCTGGTCCACTCGATTTGGACTTTTGCAGTCTTCTTGTATATTCATGGGCTTCTTTTTCTTTAAGTTTGGGAAGTTTTCTTCTATAATTTTGTTGAAGATATTTGCTGGCCCTTTAACTTGAAAAACTTCATTCTCATCTATTCCTATTATTTGTAGGTTTGGTCTTCTTATTGTGGCCTGGATTTCCTGGATGTTTTGTGTTAGGATCTTTTTGCATTTTGCATATTCTTTGATTGTTGTGCCGATGTTCTCTATGGAATCTTCTGGACCTGAGATTCTCTCTTCTATCTCTTGTATTCTGTTGCTGATGCTCACATCTATGGTTCCAGATTTCTTTCCTAGGGTTTCTATCTCCAGTATTGTCTCACTTTTGGTTTTCTTTATTGTGTCTACTTCCCTTTTTAGGTCTAGTATGGTTTTGTTCATTTCCATCACCTGTTTGGATGTATTTTCCTGTTTTTCTTTAACAATTTCTACCTGTTTGGTTGTATTTTCCTGTTTTCCTTTAAGGTCTTGTAACTCTTTTGCAGTGTTCTCCTATATTTATTTAAGTGAGTTTTCAAAATCCTTCTTGATGTCCTCTACCATCATCATGAGATATGCTTTTAAATATTGGTCTAGCTTTTTGCATGTGTTGGGGTGTGCAGGACTGGGCGAGGTGGGAGTGCTGAGTTCTGATGATGGAGAGTGGTCTTGGTTTCTGTTAGTAAGATTCTTGCATTTGCCTTCGCCATCTGGTAATCTCTGGAGTTAGTTGTTATAGTTTTCTCTGGTGAGAGCTTTTTTTCTGTTGTGATTCTGTTAGCCTCTATCAGTAGACCTGGGAGACCAGCTCTCTCCTCTGAGTTTCAGTGGTCAGAGCACTCTTTGAAGGCAAGCTTTCCTCTTACGGGGAAGGTGCACAGATATCTGGTGTTTGGACCTGCTTCCTGGCAGAAGATGAAGGCCTGAAACAGGGCCTGTCCTGGAAGCTGTTAGCTTCTGTACCACACTCTCACCTGTGTAGACTAGTCTCAGAGGGATCCGGGAACCAAGATGGCGCCCCCAGTTGCTCTGTCAAAGCCCTCCTGGGGGGGGGTAGTGATGGGGGGGCACCTCTCCTCTGTCTGGCAGGGAAGGTTCCCAGATGTCTGGAGCCCAAAATGGGGTCTGCCTCAGAAGCTGTCCTCTAGGGACCTTGGGGATGTCTGCCTACTCTGTGCCCAAGGTGACCTTTTGCCGACCAGAAGGGGTTTGTGACCCTGGTCAGTCTGGCTTTTCTGCTTCCCTAATTCTTTCTCAGGTCCCGCACAATTGGATTGGAACAGGAGATGTGTGCCACTCATCAGTGATCCTTAGTTCACATGAAAAGTCCTCTAGGGGACCTTGGGGGTGTCCGCTGACTCCGCGCCCAAGGTGAACCCTATACTTACACATATTATGTCGCCAACATGTGTATTAGGCATTCAGCAATGAAGTCCTTATTGTTTCACATCTTTTAATCTACATTGAGAGTACTTACTTGAGAATATTTTTTTTTTGAGACAGGGTTTCTCTGTGCATTTCTGGGTGTCCTGGAACTCACTCTGTAGACCAGGCCAGCCTCGAACTCAGAAATCTGCCTGCCTCTGCCTCCCGAATGCTGGGATTACAGGTGTGCGCCACCACCATCTGGCCTTTTTTTTTTTTTTTTTTTTTTTTTTTAACTGCATGCTAAGTGAGGACAACACAGAAAAAGAGATGAGAGGAC
The DNA here is from genome assembly GCF_978045245.1 of Mus caroli. Lineage (NCBI taxonomy): Eukaryota > Metazoa > Chordata > Mammalia > Rodentia > Muridae > Mus > Mus caroli. The sequence goes on along the minus strand of NW_028227262.1, from coordinate 105,560,209 downwards.
AGGTAGAAAGAGGAAAGAATGGAGAACATAGGAATTGAGGAAAGGAGAGAAGAGAAAATGAGGAATTTTGATGGTCCATGTAATTAATAAACTTGGATTGAAAATCTGGTTGTTATAGCACTAAGGATGAAAATAGTTTTGCGCGTGCATGCATGCATGCGCGCGCGCGCGCACACACACACACACACACACACACACACGAGCTTTATCAATGTGTTAAAAGGAGAGCCTTTGAGCAATTCAATTAATGCTCCTGTGACTCCTTTGTGAGTACCTGTGTTAAAAGCAGAGGAAAAGAATACCTGGCCAATCTCTGAGTATTTTACAGCTCACAACTACAAGGCCAAGGAGGTCCACACCAACAGAGCTAAGGTTTTCCTTAGTATTATAATGTTAATGTCTTGACAATTTGTACTCCACAGAAATGTCCCTATAAGAAAATACAAGTGATGCATGATCGATATGCCTACACCATTAGTCTCCTTAGGTTGCTAAAATAGTCACTCTTTTATGAAATATCCACACTCTTGAGAAATCATTTTAATAACTGCAAAACGTTTCAAATGAGAGACAAAGAGACAGTGATGGGGAAAAGATGGCAAATTAAAAGAAAGGTAATATCTATTGGAGAAGTAAAATTCAATTGAAATATGCCCAGCTATTAGTCTCAGTAGCTCTAAGAGCAGAGCATGGGACCATGGGTTGCTTAACCACAATGCATCTTGTAGTGCTTCTGTCATTCAGATTTTCCAGGGTTTGGAGTGCAAATGAAAGCACTAATCAGAGGACAGTGAAAATGAACCATCCATAAACCCACAGTTCTATGTTCATCCTTTCTCTTAAACTCTTCACTTCTCTTTCACAGGTCCTTGAGACAGCTCTTGGGAGCTTGTACAGATGTTATAAACTCATTTCCTTTGATCACCTTTTTATTGTACATATACATTTAAAAAGCCTTCTACCTACACCTGGTTGATATATATTTCTTGTGCGAACATAAAACTTTTGTTTCAATTAGAGTATTAGCACAATTATTAATTACTGATCTATTAATCTGAATAGACAGAGAATATTAAATTTAAATATGAGTGAGGACATCATTTAGTTCAAAATTCACTCATTTTATTGTGAAAATAATAAATCTACACAAGAGGAGAAATATATTTCATAAGATGACAGAGGTAGGGTTAGAGCTCAGATAGATCTTTGGCTCTAAGTTAGATGTAAAACCTTAGTGCTTCAGAGTAGTTTGGATCACTCACTGCCTAATTACTTTTTGATTTTAATCATATCTCTATATCACACATAAAGTACTTTTTGACCTTATAGTCATACTAAATCAATATGGGATTAAATTAATTTCTTTCTTGATTTTAGATTCAATTTAGGATATGGCAATCTATTTTCTTCATTATTTATTTTCTTTTTCTTTCAGAAAAACACAACTGAAATTTTTCAGAATATCCCTCATTTCACATGATACAATCTCTGACTGCCATGTAGCCAACCATCTCCCTAAGAAATGTGCTCAATTTAAATGGTACTGATTTCATGTCAGTGCACAGAAGTCCTTGTCACTTGGTAAAATATCTTGTGCGGTGGGAATCCCTTTTTAAAAAGGTCAGCAATCTTCAGGGTAGAGTGAATCGATACCATCTATTCAGGGATGGTCCTGCACTGCTTATTCATGGCAGTAGATGGACACATTTATAAAAGCAACAGAAGAGGTCTGGAAGAATGGTGACACATTTTAAATTTCTCATAGAATTGAATGCAAACGTGGACAGATGAAGAGATAAAATGTCAGCCAGAGAATTTGGAGAAGAGAGAGCTTAAGGGTGATTGCAAGAGAGAGAGATTTTGGAGGGAAGTGGATGTGTGACATCTTCCCCCACAGCAATTTAAAGTCCTATTTGATTTACAGTTGCTACACTCTGTAAACATTAAGATGATCAGGATATTGAAAGAAACTAATAACATGCTCCAAAGTCAAGGCATAATTTTTGGAATATTATTCCTTTGTAGCTAAATGTGTTCTCGTAGGATTTATCAAATTATCAAATTATCTATTTAGTCAGTATTTAACCTATGCACACTGCAGCCTCACTAAGAACAGAATGAGCCTGTGTTTGTGCCACAGAAACAAAGAGCTGACGTTGTAGACAGAACCAGAACTCTGCTTTGACTCTGTATTAAAATTTCTTAAAGTCATAGAAGCGATGACTTGATAAGACCTGTTTATCATGTGCTAATGGTTCTTTTGATTGGCAGCTGCCTATTTTCTGCTTATACTTCTTTAGTGATAATGAACTCAGAATTTGCTGAACTAGGCCATTTCCCTTTTAGACAACGTGAACTTTAGTGGTTCTTTTGCTCTCGGAGTTTAAAATGAGTTGCAAAATTAGGAAGTAAGTAAATAAATAAACCTCAGCAATATATAAAATATGTAGTCATGTAAACTTAGCAAATGCTAAAAGAAACCAGTAACTTTTGATCAAACACAACTTCCTCTTCCCCAGCAAACAGGCAGTCTGGATACTGGAGCATATTTTCTATACATTGCGGCTATTTTAAGACACCCTGACTGAACTGACAGTGATTAGCTGGCCAGCAAGATTTTCATTTCTCCCCTATCTCTCCACCTTCCTACCCTGCCCCAATTTTCATTTGCTTCTAGGCACACTGCTTGGACATCCCAGTAGAGTGTCCTCATCTCAGGTGCCCTAACTTTTCCTGTATAGAGCAATTCTGTGTTTGAATAGGAAGAATGGAATGTCTGAGCCTTAATACCTTAAGGGGCAATCTCCTAGGTTTAAGAGTCTTCTCATGTTACTTTAGCCCAGGAGTCTGTCTCAGCTGACATTACTTTGCTAATCAGGGCAAGCCTGAGGAAGTGGCAAGAATCTGCAGCATACCTCCAGAAGTTTTTTTTGGTGTATTTCTCTATGGCATCCCGACATATGGTGCTGGACTTAGCAGTGTAAGGCAGACCAATATATGTGTCATTAGCAAAGAATCCTTCATCAAGTGTCCTTTCACGTGCTTGCTTTAGCATAACATCCTTTCACTTGTGTCTACTTCAGTGAAATGTTTCTTCATGAGTGTGCATTAGCCTTTCACCTGTGTCCACTTCAGGAAACCACTCCTTTATGTGTTTCTCTCAGGAAAACTCCATCCAACACAACCGACTTTCCAAAGAACCCTTAAATTTCCATCACCTGTGTCTTAGTTATAGCTTTTCCAGATGCCTCTGCTCAGAGGTCTTCATGTATATGTGCTCTGCAGGAGTAGACTGCTAAGATGCCCCTATGCTATCTGGACTGAACCCTTCCAGTGCAGTGCTAACTTCACAGAAATGCTCAAAGGTATTTCCTCACTCATCACACAGATTATGCTGAACCGTGTTCATGCTGTGGAGATCAGTAATCTCATCGTTGGCATGAGGGGACAATATTCAAAAGACTGAAAATGACCTTCTGAGTTTGCATAACCTTACACAATTCTGTGTACTTGGCAGGAAGCTCTGTTTATCCCCATTGACATTAAGAGATCAACCGGAGACTAGGTTTCCACAAAATTTAGGAGAAAAAACGTGTGATGTAGTGAACCCAGTATGTTTTGGCGTCTGAAGGCAAAGTGATACAAAAATTGTGGGAAAAGAAAAGAAAAGAAAAGAAAAGAAAAGAAAAGAAAAGAAAAGAAAAGAAAAGAAAAGAAAAGAAAAGCTATAATTCCAGGTGGAAGGTCTATGTCAGTGATGGAGCCAATGCAGCTTCATAAAGGAGACATGAATTGCAGTGATAAATTAAGCATCATTTCAAAGACCCAGAAAGGGCCCAGCAGCCTTGGAAATTCATGTAAAATTCTCTCTACCTAGCCCATCCATGTCTCAATAGATTGCATTTCAGCATCCAAATCCCAACAGTGTTGTGAGGATAACACATATTAATCAGGAAAATGTGTTCTTATGGACTTTGGAGTTTGAATACTTCAAAATTGTACTTCGAAGGCACATTCAATTGTTTTCTAATATTTCTAACATGTACATTGTTCAATTATCCTTGATTTATATCTGACTTGGCGGATTAATTTGTGGGTAAACTATAAGTAGCTTTATTACTGTGAAAAAATAAGTTTTAAAATCATCTATTATAGAGAATGCCATCAGTTTTCAATTGAGGAATGCCTTTAATTATTAACTAAATAGATGGTTGATGGAGTTTAACTTTAAAATGAAAGACTAGTAGAATACAATAAAATTGTAATAGATATCAGCTTGTTATTCATTAAAATTTGATCGGGAAGAATCTTCTTCCTTGTTTTCTGGCGGTGCAGAGTTGAACAACACTGTAATTGCAATGATTGATAGGTTCCTCATTAAAACTTCAAAATTACTTCTCTTCCTGGGATCAAGCTTCCAAACTTCTTTATAAGATGTTATTGTTACAAACAATTGCCACCACTGTTTAATAGTCTCTAGCCCAAACCAATAAGAAACGGAAAACATTCTTCCAAGAAGTAATAAAACTATATGACATACAATAAAGAAAAATCAAAATTCTAAGATGCTGTATTATTGTGCATAGATATTCAAGTTTTATTTTTATTTTTTTAAGAAAACCCATTCCTTATTCCAGCAGGAAGACAAGAAAGAAACAAGGACACACAGTTAGAATCCAGGACTTCTAGAACTGAGCTCCAAATGCAATTGAGACTAAGCACATCAATTCTTCAAAGATGTAAAGTAATTGCACCAGGGTAACAAGAAATACTAGATACCGCAAGTCATTGCTGGACTAGGGACATCCTCTCCCACTAAGGCCAGACAAGACAGCCCAATTACGGGAGCAGGATCCACAGGCAGACAACAGAGTTTGGGTAAGCCCTTGTTCCAGTTGTTAGGGTACCTGCATGAAGACCGAGCTGCACATCTGCTGCACATGTTTGCGTATGTAGGAGGCTAGGTCCAGCCTATGTATGCTTTTTGTTTGATGGTTTAGTCTCTGGGAGCCCTCAAGGGTCCAGTTTAGTTGACTGTTGGTTTCCTTGTGGCATCTCTATCCACTCTGTGTTCCTCAGTCCTTACCCCAACATTTCCACAAGATTTCCATAGCTCCATGTGATGTTTGGCTGTTGTTCTGTACACCTGTTTTGGCCAACTTCAGGATGAAGCCTCTGGGAGAGCAGTTATGTTAGGGTCAATGAGCATAACAGAGCACCATTAATTGTGTCAGGGATGGGACCTACCCCTTCTCAGAGCTGAAGGGGAGGGGAACATGGGGCAAGAGATGGTGTGAAGGGGGTGCTGGGAGGAGACAAGGGGCTGAGTTTGGGATGTAAAGTGAATAAATAAGTTAATTACTGGATAAAAAAGACAAAAAGAAAATAGAAATATAGAAAATAGAAAAAAGAAAATATATGGGATAGAGCAGATATGTTTCATTTCTTTATTAAAATAAAAACATATATGTACTCACATAAATGACTGTTAATACTCAAATCACAAAAAAAGGAGTTTCCAATTGTATAAAAAAAGCAGATAGAAAGAAATACTAGATGATAGGATGGTTAATATTTACTTCAATACATGAAATCTTTATTGCATCTTTTCATTTGGATACATAGTGGAATAGTTTTGCTCACTATTGATGAATTTCAAAGGATTTTCTAATATCAACAATTTGGGTGCTAAAATTTTAATTATAAAATTTCAATTTTGTAAATAAATTTGTTCTTCAACTATTTCATCTCTGAATATCGTACATTGTTTTTACTACCTTGCCTTTTTCTTCCACACCTGCCAACCTCCCTGTATACCCCTGTCTCACAATTATATAGTTTTAGCTAGTGACTCACTGAGTTTATATTGCTGTTAATTTCACAGGCATCTACAGAGTAAGGACAGAGCAATCTTAGGCACCACTCATCTATTTCCCCACAGTGACCTCATCTACATAGAGTCTAACGGCAAGACCAAACATTGGCATCCATGAAATATATGTGTGTGAACACTGGTCAGTGACATGTGGGTTTGTGTAACTACCACTGTGACTGAGACACAGAATTACTGTGTGATAAGAATGATTTTCTTCTTACTGTCTCTCTGTGGACACTGCCACATTTCTCTCTGAATCTTTAAGCTGTGACACTGATTCCTGACTTCAACTTCAGAGCTTTATATTAGGAATTCCACATAAATAGGATTAGACTGTATATGGACTTTTGGGAGTGTCTTTTTATTTCATTTAGCATAATGACCTTTATGTGAATCCAAGACCTCAAGACTGTTTATTTTGATTGTTGATTACAGAAAAACATTCTAGCAATGACTTTGTATGTGTTTTTTTTTTTTTTTAACTGATCTAGATGTTGTTTATAGGCATAGTCCCTTGGTATAGGAAAATTTCCATCTTAGTAGCTAACAAATTAAATATTTGGACAAGAAGGTATACTTCAAAATTCTCTTAATCTTGTAAGTCAAAAGTGCTTGAAGAATTCACCATCTAATAGTTAATATACATAATTAACCATAATTCCAAATCTAGAATTTGAGAAGTGTTTGAAGGAGTGTTCTAAATATTAAAATCCAAGAGCAATTATATTAAGCTATTTGCGTTATGTTTCCATTAGAAATTACTCTTCAAAAAAACAGCAATGTAAAGTAGATTTTTTTAGCCTGTCATGTTGAAATGGTTTGACTCTTAAATAAGATACTATGTTTTCAGAACTACCATAAATAGAAACATAAATTGGATAAACTTTGACTTCTCTTCAAAATATTTATAAATAATTTATAGTCATTAAAAGTTACCAAGATTTACCACCTGGTGGCAGCTTATTTTAGACACCTCCACACACTGAATAGGTGTTGAGAGTAGGGTGAGGAGAAACAGCTATTTGAGGGCTGAACCTAATGAGGTTTGGACTGTTAGGTCAAAAGAGTTTACCAACTAGATTTATTTAATTATGTTATTTATATCAGTGACTACACCAAAGATGGAGACAAATAATTTAATGAAAAATAAATGTTTGAAATATTTTGGTCTCTAATCATTTCTCAAATTCTACATAGACTAACACCACAGCAAGCCTGTGGTGAGGTAGGATAGCGAACATTTTATAAATCCAACAACAGGAAGACAAGATCTAACCACGCACAAGATTTTTACCTCCAACACATGCTGTTTTAGGAAGGTACTGTCAAAACAGAGGAATTGCAAGGATAAAGAAAATGGGGAATTAAAAATATACAAAATACAGAGCAGAGCAGAGCAGAGCAAAAGAGCATCTCCAAGAAATGGGTAATGGGACAGGCTATCAGTTTATATGGACACACTTGACAGGCAACATCATGTCAGCCTGCAAGAAGATGTCATTGACAGACTACTCATCTGATCTATTTAGAGGGAGTTACAGAATTGACAGAAACTTTGAGATTAAAACTATTACACTGAATACAATTTACATATTATTAACCTTCAGGAAAAAAACAATTTTACACTGAATAGAAGCAACCATAATTTACTGTATAGCACAAAATATATTGTAATGATGCAATCCTGTAAATGGAAATGTTGGATGTTGAGTTGTTGAATTATAACATTTATAGAGGGATAAGAGGGAAGAGATGGAAACCATTTTTCCTTCTCATTTCCTTCCCCTCCCCACACTTTCCACCTGAGTGTTCTTCCTACCATTGTCACATGCCCACTTTTCTCTTTTTCTGTTCTTTACCCTCTTTTCTTCTTCTTGATTTTTCCTTTTAATATTTCTCTTCCTGGTTTTCTGAAACAGGTTGTTGAAGTGTCCTTCTGACAAGCTAAAATTTGTAGTAATGTCCCTGTCTTCTCCACCCATGTTCAAGGATTACAAGCATGTACCTCCCTATTATGGCCCCAAGTTCTATTTCATACTGCATTATGATGGATATTCTTTTTAGGAAAAATCTATAGTTTATTTTTTGCCATCTACTTATTTTGGGTATGATTTAATTTACTAATTTGGGTTTTCTCTAATTATTTTACTTAGGTACTTGGTGCTGTAAATTTGTCTCTTAGAATGACATTCATTGTGCCTCATAAGTTGGATATGTTGTCTTTTATTTTCATTCAATTCCAGAAAACAATTTCTTAACTTCTGTCTTGATTAATTTTTTATTCAGTAGTGGTTTGTTCAGTTTGTGTGACTTTGCAAGATTTTTGTTCTTTCTTTTGTTTTTGATATTGAGCTTTAATCTATGATGGTCAGATAGAATGCAGGGTATTATTTCAATTTTTATGTATCTGTCCAGACTCGCTTTGTGTCCAAATACAGTTTTGGAGAAAGTTCCATGAGGAACTTTCACAGAAGTTACATACTTTTGTTTTTGGGTAAAAAATTTTATAAATATCTCATAGCTCCATACAACTTCAGTAAAGTCACACATTTCTCTGTTTAGCTTTTGTCTGGATGACTTGTCTATTTTCAAGAACTGAATAATGAAGGCTCCCACTATCAGTATGTGAGGATCCATATATGACTTAAATTGTAGAAATGTTTCTTTTGCAAACTTGAGTATTCTTGTTTTGGGACAGAGATTTGTAATGTCTTCTTGGTAGATTTTTCCTTTAATTTTTCCTTCTCTATCTCTTATGATTAGTATTGGTTTGAGGTCTGTTTTGTCAGATATAAAAATTGGTACCTGACCTTGCATCTTAGTTCTATTTTTTTTGAACCAACTTCTTACACTGAGGTGAGGTCTATCCTTGATGTTAATGTGTGTTTCTTGGATGAAGTAGAATGATGAATACTGGAGTCCTGTACCTGTAGTTAGGAGTCTAGTATGGCTGGAGAAGCCCTGCTAGGAGCTAATTGTAAACGCTACTCTTAAAGGGACCAGCAGCTTCTCAAGTTCTATGGTAAGGTAACCGATGGCTGTTTTTCCTACAAAAATCTCTGTGCTTGTGATTATTAGATTCATCAGGTGACAAGGTACTCCTCTCTTGAAATTACAGGTAGAAAAATTAAGAATTTTGTTTGGTTTAAATAAGCAAATGTATACGGCCATTTCATTTTTTTCTGAATAGTTTCAAAGATATAAATATGTTTTACATGTCTTGGTTATAGATTATTGGCTCATAAGTTATTGGTTATGATTAAAAAGTTGTACTATTGGTAACAAAAAGTTGACTTCAAACTGGTAACTCTGGGTTGGAGTAATTTAGAACTACAACATGCAACATGAGACAACCCAAGGAGACAGGTCTCTAAATATATGCCTGAATTGGGTAATATTCTATGTAATTCTTATCCTAGAAACCAGACTTATAAAAGATAAGATTTAGGGCAGTGTCTTTTTGAGGTATTGGTGGCTACACCTTCTTGTGTTTGTGTGCAGGAACAGGCAGCCAAACTTTGTAGCAAGTAATGTTTTTGGTGTTGATTTTTAAAGAGAATGGATTGTTTACACTGTTAAAATTGGGTTTTGCTTCCCAAAATTGTGGTTGTAGTCTCGTGTTACAAGAGAAATTGAAGGCTTTTCCTGAATCAGAGCCACCAGCTAAATCCATCGGCTCCTCCAAAATCTATGAAGCCTCCTGAGTGGCCTAGTCCACTACCCCCCTTATCCACAGCCTCAACCCCAGCAACCGGGAACCCCGAACCCCTCAGGTTGTCGAGAGGTGGATTGCTACGGGTACATGGAGCCGCAGAGCACAGAGTCCGGGGAGACTCTGGACCCACCCAAACCTCAAACCCTTCAGTACTGGTCATTTTCCTCTGCTGATCTTTATAACTGGAAAACTAACCACCCCCTTTCTCAGGATCCCCAACACCTCACAGGGTTGGTGGAGTTCCTTATGTTCTCTCATCAGTCTATTTGGGATGATTGTCAACAGCTGTTGCAGATGCTCTTCACAACCGAAGAGCAAGAGAGAATTCTGTTAGAGGCTAAAAAAGTATCCTGGGAGCTAATGGGTGGCCGACACAGCTACAAAATGAGATCGACATGGGATTCCTTTTGACTTGCCCCAGTTGGGACTGCAACATGGCTGAAGGTAGGGAGAGCTTGAAAATCTATCACAAGGCTCTGGTCTCCAAGGTGCCTCAAGACGGCTCACTAATTTGGCTAAGGTAAGAGGTAATGCAGGGGCCAATCGAACCTTCCTCAGTGTTCCTTGAAAGATTTATGGAAGCCTTCAAGTGCTTTACTCCCTTTGATCTTACCTCGGAAGCCCAGAAGGCCTCAGTGGCCCTGGCCTTCATAAGGCAGTTGCCTCCCCCCCACCCCCCATATCAGAAAGAAACTTCAGAGATTGGAAGGTGTATTACAAGAGGGAGACAGTTACACGAGCTAGTGAAAGAGGCAGAGAAGGCATATTATGAGAGAGAGACAGAGACAGAGAGAGAGAGAGAGAGAGAGAGAGAGAGAGAGAGAGAGAGAGAGAGAGGTGGGAGGCAGAAGAAAGAGAAAACAGGAGAAATCAGAGACAAGAGAGAAATTTGACTAGAATTTTGGCCACAGTGGTAGGAGAGAGAGAGAGAGAGAGAGAGAGAGAGAGAGAGAGAGAGAGAGAGAGAGAGAGAGAGAAGAGCAATGTGCTTAACACAATTAAGTGAGTTGGAGTAGTGAGCCTCAGCTAAAAAGGATCAGCTGTGTCAGACTGAAGTTACTTATTTGAGATACACCCTTTGAGGCAGGAAACAGTGGCTAAAGGAAGCCAGAAAAAAAGACTGTAACTCAGATCCCCACCCCAACTACACTAAGGCAAGTAAGAGAATTCTTGAGCACCACTGGCTTCTGCAGGCTCTGGATACCTGGGCTACCGACCTTAGCTGCCCCATTGTACCCCCTAACCAAGGAAGGAGAAGTGTTTGTGTGAACGCCAGATCACCAGAAAGCCTTTAAAGAAATTAAAAAGGCCCTACTGATGGCCAGTCTTGGCCTGACCTAACCAAGCCTTTCACACTTTATGTGGAAGAGAGATCAGGGGTCACCAGAGAAGTCCTTACTCAGACTTTGGGACCTTGAAAAAGGCCAGTGGCTTACCTATCCAGGAAGTTAGACCTGGTTGCCAGTGGGTGGTTTTCTTGCCTGAATGTATTGCTGCCATAGCTCTGCTTGTCAAGGATGCTGATAAGCTCACTCTGGGACAGCAAATAACTGTAGTGGCACCCCACGCTCTTGAAAGCATTATCCAATAGCCCCCTGACCGATAGAAGACCAATGCTCGTATGACACATTATCAGAGTTTTTGTTGACTGAATGAGTGACTTGCTCCCCCTGCTGCCCTCAATCCCACTTACCCTACCCTACTGCCCGAGACTGACTCAATCACTGCACTGAAGTTCTGGACACAGATGGCAGTAACTTCCTGGTTGAAGATAAGGGTAAGGCAGGGGCAGCAGTGCAGTGGTGGACAGGAAGCAAGTGATCTGGGCCAGCAGCCTCCCTGAAGGAACTTGGGCCCAGAAGCCGAACTTGTGGCTTTGATACATGCTCTACGAATGGCAAAAGGGATGTCTATCAACATTTACACTGACAGCAGGTATGCTTTTGCCACTATACAGAGCAATATGCAGAAAAAGAGGGCTGTTGACATCTACAGAGAAAGATCTAAGATGCTGTGGCTAAAGGAAATCAGATGGCAGATCTAACTGCCAAACAGGCAGCCCAAGGAGCAATGATCCTGGCAGTCAAGGAACCTAAAGATTATTATGACATCAGAGAAACCAGCTTTAGATATACCCCTGAAGATGATCAAGTTATGGACAAATTAGGACTGGTAAAAAAACCCGTGTGGAGTAGTAGAAACAGAAAAAGGAAAACTAGTCCTCCCATGGAAAGAAGGACACAAGTATGTTACCAACTTACATTACTTGACCCACCTGGGGGCCAAGAAGTTAAAAGGTGTGGTTAGGTCCTCCGACTACTATGTTACAGGACTCTGATTTGGCAGAAGAAATAGTCAAAAGCTGCAAGGCCTGTGCTATGACTAATGCAGGATACTCCATGTATATACTCCTGAGAAGAGGCTCAGGGGCAACTGGCCTAGAGCCTACTGGGAGGTAGATTTTACAGAATCTAAGCCAGGTAGATATGGCAACAAGTACTTATTAGTGTTCATAGACACCTTTTCAAGCTGGGTAGAAGCTTTTCCTACCAGGACTGAGATGGCCCATGTGATAGCCAAGAAGATCCTAGAAGAAATCTTCCCGAGATTTGAGATACCCAAGGTAATTGGGTCCAATAACGGACCTGCCTTTATTGCCCAGATAAGTCAGGGACTGGCCAAGATATTGGGGATTGATTAGAAGTTACATTGTGCATACAGGCCCCAAAGCTCAGGACAGGTAGAGAGGATGAATAGAGAGACCATTAAGAGACCCTTACCAAATTGACAGTGGAGACTGGCACTAATGATTAGATAGCTCTCCTACCCTTTGTGCTCTACAGGGTTAGAAACACCCCTGGACAGTTTGGACTGACTCCCCCCTATAAATTATTCTACAGGGGGTCCCTCCACTGGTAAAAATAGCCTCTGTACATAGTGCTGACATGCTGCTTTCTCAGCTTTTGTTCTTTGGGCTCATGGTGCTCAAGTGGGTGAGACAGTGAGTGTGGAAGCAACTCCAGGAGGTCTACTCAAAAGAAGGAGACCTACAAGCCCAACATTGATTCCAAGTTAGAGATGTGGTCTACATTAGATGCCACCGTGCAGAAAACCTTGAGACTCATGGAAAGGATCTTATCTTGTACTATTGACCACCCTAATTTCTAGCTTTGTGGGACCCCTTTTGATTTTGCTTCTGCTTTTAAATATAGGTCCATGTGTGTTAAATAGGCAAGTCACCTTTACTAGAACAAGAATTAGTGCAGTGTGGCTTTTAGTTTTGAGACAACAGTACCATGCCCTAAAAGATGAAGTGTGTCAAGAAGATAGTGTCTAGTTCTAAGATTAGAAGTACTAACAAGTAGAAGTGGGGAATGAAAAAATATAACATAAAAGCAAAATTCTAGGCCTTTAGACCCAGGCTTGAGAATGTGACCTCTGTGACTCAATGCTCCAAGGTATGCTAATCATAAAACAGATAGCGACATTCCTCCACCCACCTGCTTCCTGGGTTCAAGGAAAGAAAGTCACCCTGACCCACACTGACCATTGCTGGAACCCACTATGCAAATATGCTATTGTTAGGGGCTCTTAGAAACTGTCTTGAGAAATAACCCCCACACAATTACCAGGTATTCCTCGTGACTCCTGTGACTTTGCACTTCCTTGTGACTCTTAACTGGTATTTTTGGTATTTTCCAACAACGCCCTCCCCACCTCCTTGAGTTGTCATTTCTTCCTTTAAATACCCCCTGACCCAGCTACTCGGGGCGCCAAGGTCCTCTACCCCTGCGTGGTGTATGACTGTGGGCCCAAGACTGCTCTTGAAATAAAAAGTCCTCTTGCAGTTTGCAGCAAGACCGTTTCTCATGAGTGATTTGGGGTGTCACCTCTCCTGAGTCAGAACGTGGGGGAGTCCTCACATTGTGGGTCTTTCACATCCAGTCTGTTAGTCTGTCTTTTTTTATTGGGGAATTTGTACCAATGATTTTGAAAGATATCCACACACAATGTTTTCTTTTTCAAAGATTTATTTATTTATTTATTTATTTATTTATTTATTTATTATATGTAAAGTACACTGACACTGTCTTCAGACATGCCAGAGGAGAGAATCAGATCTCATTAAGGATGGTTTTGAGCCACCATGTGGTTGCTGGGATTTGAACACAGGACCTTTGGAGGAGTAATCAGTGCTCTTAACCTATGAGCCATCTCCCTCCATCTCCCTACTATGGTGGAGAGAGAGAGAGAGAGAGAGAGAGAGAGAGAGAGAGAGAGAGAGAGAGAGAGAGAGAGAGAGAGAGAGAGAGAGAGTATGCCTTTTTTTGTGTATGCTGACCTCTTTAGGTTGGAGTTTTTCTTCTAGCACCTTTTGTAGGGCTGCATTTATAGATAAATATTGCTTACATTTAGTTTTATTATGGAATGTATAATTGTCTCCATCCATTGTGATTGGAAGTTTTGCTGGATATCTTAGTCTGGCATGTCATCTGGTTACATAGATTCTGTAGAATATTAGGCCATGCCCTAGTCTTTTATAGCCTCCATTGAAAAGTTATGTGTTATTCTAATAGGACATGATACTGTAAGACTCCAGGGAGCCTTAGCTTACTGGGGACCCCATGAGGGAACCACGTGGAGCCGGAATTGATGCAAAAAGCAAGAGGAATTTACTGTTTCAGTATACTGGGGTCTTCCCAGGCCTGAAGGAGAGGCAGCAACTCCCAACACCCCTTGGGTGGATTTTTATATGGTTTCCAGGGGCAGAAAAGAGTATCAGTAACTAAGCACAATATGATTGGTGGAACGGTGCACCCTTTAAACTGATTGGTCTTTAGGGAATGAGGTGACAAGGACTTCCCTTGTCTGAAAGTGGGCAACAGTTCATCCCGTGGAATGTGTCCCTAACTGCAGGTCGGTTCTGCCCTATGGTCTGAGAAATGTTAATTAGGCTCTCTTTTCCGGGAGGGGCAAGTGTTTCATGACCTTCTCAAAGTTTCTTAACTGATCTTTTCAATACTTGATTTTTTTTCCTGAAACTTTTTTTTAATGTATTTATTATATGTAATTTATAATCTTTAGTTACTGTGGTGGCTGTGTGTTGCCTAGTAATTAATTCTTGGATCTTGCTAGTTGTGGCGACTGGGTATTTCAAGTTGAATGTGATTCTAGGTATTGGGAGCTGACATTTAGGAATGAAGATGGTCTAGGATTGAGGGTAAAGGGATCCACAGCAGAGAAAAAAGCATGATGTTCAACAAGGATCTGCTTAGTCTCCTGGGAATGGGAGCAGAGGGTGAGGAGACATGAAAAAAGTAGTCTGTAGACTTGTGTTGCACCTCTATATTTAAAGTCATAGGTTACTATATCTGGATAGCTGCTCTGAACTCTGTGAAAAATGGAAGTCTCCTTTTCTTAGTGGAGGTTCCTCTTCTCTGCCAGATCTGGGAAGCACAACCCCCAATCATTTATCTGAGGAATGACCCTTTGTAAACCTAAGAATTCAATTCCCCACTTTCCCAATAACCTGCCCAGCAAGTACCTGACATTCCAGGAATGCCTTTCCACACAAAAGAGAAATTCATACTATGTTAAACTCCAGCTAATGATTTCATTCACTCTGAAAACTTACCCTTACCAGTTTCTAAGGTTCATAAATAGCACTTGCCCATCATGAATAAAGTGTATGTATATATGCCCATTATGAATAAAGGTATGTGCACAAGCTAAAATTGTCTATGTGATCTGTTTTATTAAAATCTCAGAGAGGTGCCCCCTCACACAAACTACCCTCAGACAGACATCCTGAGATCCTGCAGACCCCAGCCATTTTGGATTCTGCTTCATCCTTCCAGCCTAGTGTGCAGCAGTTCCTAGACACCCTGAAGGAGGAAAGAGAGGATATATACCACAGCTCACAGTCCTGGAGTAGTCTAGATGATACTAGAGAATTTGATTTGCAGGAAAGGAGGGATAGTGAATATATGCAATTAGTCTACTTGTTTCTCTGGCAGGCTTGGAAGGCAGATTCTCACTGAATGCCTGCTGCAGTTGAGGGCTGGGGTGAAATTGTGAGTGAGATGAAACACTGGAAGAGAAGGTTGATTTGATTCACTGGAAATGGTGGCAGAGGGAATGGGAGGTTGTACTCGATTGTCTGCTACAGAGTTTGAGTTAGACTAGGATACTGAATTTTGAGGAGAGCAGAAAGAGGTGAAAATCTGCATTTAGCCTATTTGCTTACTGATTGGAATGGTTGTGGTATTCCTGGGGAATGTCTGCTGGACTTCGGGGATGAGATTATTGGATGTGCTGTGGAAAAGAAGTTTGGAGGGGAGGATCTGTGTTATCTACTGATGGGGACAGAGAGGAAGGGGAGGCTGCAGCAGGTGGGCTGCTAGAGAAGGAGGAATAAGACTCAGGGACTGGATTTGGAGGAGAGGACAGAGAGCTGAAGATCTGCAATTAGCCCACAAGCTTCCATGGCTGGCTCTCTCTGTATTTTGAAGACTTATGCTTATCATACAATTTCTGCAGAAATGGACAAAGTTCTTAGCAAACATTATGAGACAGATATTGAAAAGGATAGAAATGGGGGAGGGGGCAAAGAATTCTGGGATGGGTGTCTGTAAGGGGGCAATACTTGGAATATAAATAAAGCAAAATAATTAAATAGTAAAAACAGATAGAAAAATAAACTGTAAAAATAAATTCTAAAACCTATTGTATTGTGAATGTCAGGTGAAGACATCATGATATTGTGGCTTACTGTATGCAGACTGGGAGATGAGTCCATAGGGATTAATATGAAGAACAGTGGAAACAAAAATGTACACTGGTGAAAAGATAGCATCTTAAACAAACATTTTTTGTGCTATTTGTTTGCATTTGAATGCCATTCAAACTGCCTAGCTGAGTGTAGAAGAATGAAAATTGATCCACATCTATCACTCTCCCGCAAAACTCAAGTCCAAATGTATCAAGGACCTCAACATTGATACTAGATACCCTTGACTCTGGTAGAAGAGAAAGTAGAGAATACACTTGGACTCATTGGCATAAAAAGGGGTTTTCTGAACAGGATACTGATAGCATTTCACAGGCCTTAAGACCAACAATGAATAAATGGAAGCTCATGGTGCTAAAAAGCTCCTCTACAGCAATGGACACCATCATTTATGTGAAGTGGTAGCCTATTGACAGGAAAAATCTTTATCAATTGAACATTTGATAGAGGGTTAGTACCTAGAGCATATAAAGTACTAAAAGCCACTGAACATCATGGAGTCAAGCTGGAAAGATAAATGTTGGTATAATATTTATTTACTTCCATATTCTGGGAGTCCACCATATTTTCTTTTTAATGCAAATGCATATTGTGTTCTTTTTCTTCTTATTTATTTTTCTTTAAATATTCATGTATTAGTATACTTCATAATCATAAAGAACATACCTAGAATGTGCTTGTGTTCATACATAGCTCTTTCTCCTTTATTACTACTGTTTCCTTTTAACATTTTTTCTTTATTGTTCCTTACTTTTAACATTTATCTCTATACTCCAGAGCTATAGTTAAGATAGAAAAAAATACATTTTCAACAGAATAAGTTAAGAATTTGAGGTTGACAAAGAGGAATGCAGACAGACTGAGGCACAGTTAAACTAGCCAAACTGTGGAGGGAAAAGGTAAGAAAAGTGAAGAGCAAAAGAGCAAGAATATGGCAACACCTCTCAAGTCTGGAAGAAGTTCCTGAGGCATGTTGAATGCTCCGAGCTGAGATGCACAGTGACACAAAAAGACAGTGTCCACTGCATTCCATGGTCATACTACTTATTTTTGGTTTTGTTTCTAGATACCTCTGCTCCTTAGTAGCAGTTATTTTTTATTAGATATTTTCTTCATTTACATTTTAAATGCTATCCCCAAAGTGCTCTATACCACTCCTGCCCTGCTCCCCAACCCACCCACTCCCAATTCCTGGCCCTGGTATTCCCCTGTACTGCGGCATATGATCTTCGCAATACCAAGGGCCTCTTCTCCCATTGTTGGCCGACTAGGCCATTCTCTGTTACATATGCAACTAGAGACACAGCTCTGGGGGCTACTGGTTAGTTCATATGAGGAGCAGCAGTTATATATAAAGGAAGAAGGTGTAATTAGTTGATTAAAGTGGTAGGAGGGTAAAGTAGCACTGGGATGTCAAACAAAGAACAAACATCATGAACCACTGAAGGCAGTGCTAGGGAATTGGGGACTGCTAGCTCATCAGTGCAATTTACTGAAGAGTGTTGGGAACAAAATAAAAGGGGAAGGGGGCCCTGGGGGGCCCTGGGGAAGAATGGAAGGAAAAAGATGCCCACATCCCTCCAGATTTTCTCTATTCTCTGGTCAGTCAGGCGTGGGAGGGCTGCTACCTACCCTATCCACTCATCCCTGGGTGGGCATTCCTCTATCCCACTCTTCAGGGGGTGGTCAAGGGGCAGCCCTGCCTGGGGACCACCCCCGTAGCTACTTTGCTAAAGCCACCAGGTTTGTGGAAGAGAGGGAAGAGGGAAGAAGTTCCCAGCACTGACCAGAGTGTGCAGCAGAACTTGAAGGAGCAGAGCAGAGACTCTATGGTTTAAGAGCTTTATTGTAGAAATGCAAGGGAAAGAGAGAAGGTAGAAAGGAGGGAGGGAAAGAGAGAGAAAGAGAGAGAGAGAGAGAGAGAGAGAGAGAGAGAGAGAGAGAGAGAGAGAGAGAGAGAATAGAGGAAAGAAGACAAAAAGAAAGGGAAGATGAGAGAGAAGTGAGAGAAGAGAGAGGTGAGGGGACAAAGGAATAAGAGAGCAAGGCTTGAGCTGAGCACCCCTTTTTATGGTTTTCACTGTTGCTAGGTAACTGGGGAGGAGTTTAACCTGAAGGTCAGAAGCTTGGGCCATTGCTTAAGAGACTACTGATGATGCTTCTCTTCTGGGGGCTGTGGGAGGTGGTATCTTAGGCAGGGGCCGGAGTTCCGTGTCATGTAAGTGAATTATGGCCACAATTCAGCTCGACTGGAGACCAGCCT
Organism: Mus caroli; assembly: GCF_978045245.1. Classification (NCBI taxonomy): domain Eukaryota; kingdom Metazoa; phylum Chordata; class Mammalia; order Rodentia; family Muridae; genus Mus; species Mus caroli. Next base: position 105,541,566 of record NW_028227262.1, on the reverse strand, counting down.
GCAATTGCCCACAGAAGAGGAGTATCTTAAACAAAAATATATAATTTGCTTAAATAAATAAAATTTAAATTCCTAAAATGCATTTTTTTTTGTTGATAATAATAGAGAACAAGAGGAAAACTGTGTATGGCCTAGAGTATTTCTATGTAGTATACAAATAGATGGTAAACATACTTCTAGAAAATCATGGAATTTGCTTTCTGAGTTGCCTGGATAATTTTTTTTTTTCAGTAGTGGAGACAAAACTTGGAGCCTTCTTTATGTCAGAAGAGTACTTTACCACAGAACTACATCATCAGCATAGACAACGTTGTAAAATGCACCATGCAGCTGGCATTCAGCAGCCCTGATATTTTCTAAAGCTGATTTGTTGCCTTGGTAACATTTCTTCTTTTACACTGGGACATGGTACCCAGTAATCTCAGGAGCCTAGCCACTCCCTCATCAAATAGGACCTTGTTGTAGTAGTCATTTATTTTTTGGTATATATGGGGTGGTTTATGTGTTCAAACATGAATACACATATTTTTTGTAGTATGTTTTCATGTATATGTAGGTCAGAGTTTGATTTGGGTTTTTCTTCATTCTTTATTTTTTGAGACAAAGTCCTTTGCTGAACTTTGAGTATTTCAATTTGATAGACTAGATGGTCAATGAACTCTGGGGATCTACCTCTCCTATCTGTCCCTGCCTCTAGAGTGCTACTGTTTACAGACATATGCTATGGTGTCCAGGTTTCCTCTTGTATGCTAGAGATCTAAACTCTAGGCCCTCTGCTTATGTAGAAGCATTTTACCCATGGAACCACCCTCTTTTCCCAGTTTTCTAAATAAAATATTTGTTTCTGCTAAAAATCTTACCTGTAAGCAGGTAATCAGAAGGCAGTTCTGGAGGCTGGATGTACTTCCTCAGCAGTTTATCTACCTCATGTAGGGCTGTAAAGGGACCATTGTTTGCTGAAAAAAAGTCAGCTCGATATGTGAGAAAACAATATTTACATATATACTATACATTAAACATGTATGACCTTTCTATCACTGTCTACCTGTATTTCACAAATGCTTAATGGTATTTAGTTTCCACCAGCCTCTGTGATCTAGAATGACGATCTGCAGCAGACACTTAGACGAACTCTTTTCATTGCTACCATATTTGGAGTGGTATTTTCAATCCCACATATACTTTTTCATTCAAACTGCAAAATCTCCAAGCTTCCAAACGTCCAAAGTATATCAGCAGTGACTGTGTGACATCCTGCCAGGCTTGATGCTCAACATTCAGTCTTTCTGTGTGACCCCAAGGCACCAGAGCCTTAAGATTATTGCTGTACCACAGCTCCTCCCTGATCTTCTAAACTGTGCCTTTGACTTTGGGGAAGGAACAAATCCCTGACACCAGTGGGCTGCTAGGCTCAGCATAAGTTTAGGGAAAAACTATGCCCAGTTTACTGAGCAGCATGGACTGAACAGAGTGTTTATAAACATCCAGAGTTTTGAATAATGTTCAACCTGCAAATAAAAACTCAAGTAAATAGATCTAAAAGAAGTTTGTTTAGAGGGTGTTGCTGTGAAATGACCTGTGGTATTGGCGTTTTTGCTCACTTGTGTTACTCTCCCTCACTCCATGGTTATGATCACTTAGCTTATTAAATCAATAAATCCATGACTTGGGCATTTATCTAAGGCTTATTACAAGACCTGTGCTGGGGACCACATAAGCATTTTGGAAGGCAAACTGATGCATTTCCTTGCCAAGGACATTACAAGCCTATTGGGGAGAAAGTACCATTACTAGACTCATGCTAGATATTATTTTGCATGTGAACTCTTGGGATCTTGGTGACATTTCAGCTGTTCTTGAATGTGTATTTACACAATTGCTCTTTGCCTTGAGGGAGCATGGGGAAAGGTCTGAGAGAAGATGAGTATGATTTTCCTAGGCTCCCTTGCTAGGTATAGAGATTATCTGAAGCAGTCCTTCTCAACATTCTTAATACTGCAACCCTTTAAAACAGTTCCTCATGATGTAGTGAGCCCGCCACACATAAAATTATTTTCATTGCTATTTCATAATGAGAAAGGCTGACTCCATGACAGGTTTCAAATTGACAGTCTAGACTTGGTCTAAAGCACTGGGCAAGTTCAAGCATGCCAATTTAAAAACCCCTGGCAAGCTGGGCAGTGGTAGTGCACACCCTTAATCCCAGCACTTGGGAGGCAGAGGCAGGTGGATTTCTGAGTTGGAGGCCAGCCTGGTCTACAGAGTGAGTTCCAGGACAGCCAGGGCTATATAAGGAAACCTTGTATCTTGAAAACAAATGAAACGAAACAAAAGGAAATCTTGAAAACAAACAAAACAAAACAAAACAAAACAAAACAAACAAAAAACACAGGCTTCAGGCTGCTAGTCAGAAACTGGAAAGTGCTCAGCCACCTACCCCAAAGCAAGAACAATGTATCAGCAAGTTTCTAGATCTCCCTGATAACAGGTTCCACCTCGGAAGTCCCCTGGTAAAGGAACATTTCTAAAGATGGAGTAAGATAAAGGCCACCTACCTCATACTTCCTCAGTAACAATTTCTAGCCCCCAAATCCCTGTAATGGAATGCCCTTAGAGATGGAGTAAGATAGAGATCACCTACCCAAGAATTCCCTAACAAGCTTTAAGCCTAGCCTGTGAGCTCATTTGATTGTCTCTCAACTTTGGAATGAAGGACCCCCACATGCTGGTCTTCTGAAGAATAAAGCACTCCTTGCGTTTTCATACTATTTGAGTCTGGGGTATCATTCTTCGGTGAACAATGGATCCTTAAAATAACTGTGATTTTGCTACTCTTATGAATCATAATGTAAATAGCTGGTCAATGGTCATGATGTCAACACAACTTGAGAACCATTTATCTAGAGGGTCAGCAGTGACTGGCTTTCTCTCACAATTGCTCTTTACTACTTGTCAGTCAGACCCTGTGTGTTTCCCATCAAGGTGGAGTTGTGCTTTGACCGTGGTCAGTCGTGCTGTGTTGGGAAGTGATGGAACCCTTTCAAGCTTCTTGGTTAATTAGGTGTGTGAGGTGAGCATCTTCAAGAATTTCAAGGGGATTGTTAGAGAAGGAGTCAGTTTGGTCAGTACCATCTGCTGATTCCTGACTTGAGATGAAGGGTCCACTTGCTCTGATCATGCATGTACCATGCATTGAACTTCTTAAGTCATGAGCAAAAATTATCTTTTCTCTTTCTGCTTCAGGTTTTCCATTGAGGTGATGAGAGGAGGAGAAACATTCTGAGGACAGAATATGCCTTGCCTGTGCATGTGGGGTTCTCAAAAATGTGCCTGCAATGTCTAATTATTCTTCTGTCAGCAAGGGCAGCTTTGTGTGGCTGTATCAACAGGTCTCTATTTTCACCTGACACCTCAACCTTTGAATTTGTGGTTTCCTAAGTGATAGCTGTATAGGCTCTCTAAGGTTCTCTATGATCCCTTTGGTGTACTCAAGGTCTAAAGAATTTGGGAATCATTTGTATTTTTCATTCTGTTGATATTGGAATCACAAGTGGAATATCATGGTTAATTGAGCTGGTGGAATCTTTGCGTAAGCCACAGTAGTTGTATCTAACAGAATTTGGAGTTTTGAGTTGTCACCACAATGCCCACAGGGCAAAAAGATAAAGGTTTAATTAAGAAGTTCCAGTAAAGTAGCAAAGGTATCCTTTGTGTGTTTACAGGCACAGATGTATGTGCATGTGTATGTGGAGGTTAGAGGACCACCTCTGCTGTCATGTATGGGTTTTGTTTATTTGTTTTACTTTTTTTTTTCTTGAAACAGGATTCTACTAGTCTTGATCTTGCTAAATAGATTAGACTGGCTGTCCAGAGAGCCTGAGGGAGTCTCTCCTATTTCAGTGTCTCCAGTGTTGATATTACAGGCCTGAATATTTCTTTAATGTTGGCTCTGTGGTTTGGACTCAATCCTTGTGTTTACAAAGCATGCACTGTAATGACAGAACTATCCCTTGAGCCCAAGACACACACTTTTAAAAAAAAATTATTTAAACAAGACTGTGCTATATACTCTTCCATTTTTAGAAATGTAATTATTTTCATAAAATGTTTTTGTGGTTCATGGGACACTTTCAGTCCTTTATTGTGAGTGGAGAAAGATGTAGTCTACATACATGGTGCATACAAACTCTGAGGGGTATATCAAGAGAGACTTTTAGACTGAGTTTCTCAAGTCATATTTCTCCAAGGGCTATCATTTCTACATATATAAGGACCTGATACCGATTCTGGTTATCCCTGCTCCGGCATTTGGCTGCTATTTTCTTGAAAATGAATGAGGTGATTATACTACTTTCAAGAAAACAATGGACAGGATGAGTGGCCAGGACAATATTAAAGACATTAAGCAAAAGTCAGGATTATAGAATATGCTTGCTACTTGGAGCTGGAGAGTTTCTCAATACTGAAAATTTTTCTTGAGGTGAGTGTGGATTCTAATAAATATAGGCCTGAGATATTGTGACATAAAACATGTCAGCCCTGAAAGGCATTACAAAATCAAACATGAGTAGAAAAGTTCTTCCTAAGTAAAGATATTAAATATTATACAACTAATTATTAGAAATACCATTTTTTGCATTGCTGTGGATGTTTAAAAACTACCATTTACTGATCACGCATGGTCAGGCCCAGGTGTAATCCAAGACTTAAGAAACAATGTTAAGTGAGTGGGGACAGCCTGTGCTACAGAGCAAGTTTAATGCCAGACTGGCATAAATCATGAAGCTATGCCACAAAAATATCAGGTTAAAAAAAAAAAAAAAGAATTACTTTAGGTAAAAATTTGAAATAGGGAGCAAAGGGGGAAAAAAGCCCAATTATATAAAAAGCTATAAAATATTTTTGTAATTTTCAACTTCATGTCTCTGTGAGGCAGAGCTCTCTAACTATTTTGAAACACTCATTACAACAGACTGAACAGAGGAGATAAAGCCTCTGTCACAGACTCCAGTGGATCCCATTACTCTTACTTAAGTGCTGCCCGTAGAACAGGTCAAAGATTGGCAAAATCCTGTATCTGTTCATTCTTTTTATGAAAGGCTGGGTCAAGGGTGACATAATGAAACCTTTGACTCCTGATCACTGTGAGACCTTGAAGTGTCTCCTAAGGGCAGTGTGATGGCCTCTGGGTTCCAAGGGCTCAGTTTATGTCACAGCCCTCCAAATGAGTTGAGTGTCTATTACCTTCCCCAGCTTCATACTTGTTATTGGAGATATATGGGCATTTCTTTTAACTTTTTATTGATTCCTCGTGAATTTTACATCATATACTCTAATAATACCACCCATCTCTCTATCCATTTGTATTCACATTCCTTAAATCCTGCCCTCCCCAAAGAAAACAAAAAGTAGAAATAAGAAAAAAAATTTCAGTGAGGAAGCTGCTGTGTGACATGGTGTGTCCCACAGTATATCCTTTGTCCAAATCTCTTTTAAATGCTCATTGCAATGAATCATTGGTTTGGTTCAAGGCCTTTGGCTTCTGCTACCCTATAAATACTGGATGCTTGCTGAGATTCCTTTTAGATAGCCTGACGATTCACTGTGTCATGGAGATCCTACAGCTTTGGACTCCAGAAATTCACAGAAGGAAGAGATGTAGTGGTAGGCCAACTCAAAGTCCTGCATTTGAGCCTGGTGGTAGCTGAGTTTTTCAGCCTGCCAAAACTCATGTGCTCACCCCACTATGGCCAGTTCTCCTGCTTTGTGCAGGCAAGGGTCAGGGCCAGATACCCCATGCTCATGCCATCTAGGCCAGCTCTAATGTACCTAAGCCACTGGGACCAACTCACCAGCACTGCCCTGCCAAGGCGTGGGGCCAGCTCTCTAGCACTCCCTTCCTCTTGACCTGCTCACCTGCACTCTGGCCATCAAGAACAACTCGTCTGTGCTGCTCAGGTGAGGTACAGGGCCCACTTTCCAATGTGCTGTAGCTATAGAGAGACTGATATAGATATGAATTTTTAAAGGAAGATCTGGGAAAAATCTGTGAGGTATATTTCAGGACTATTCTTAGACATTGCCTTTAGTTAATGGGGTCTGGGTATCTAATATGTCTTAGATTTAGAAATATATGAAAGATTATGGCTCTCAAATCAACAACTGATATTAACACTCTCCTAAACAATCCTCTCTTTTTACCTCAAACAAAGCAAGTAGCTGTTTCCCATTTTCTCAATTCCTATGAGCATCATGGTCTATCAGCCTTGATGGATAGATCATTTTGGGTTAAGGTATTCTGATTGCTGCTCTAGCTCTGCTGCCCATTACAGCAATCTCATGCATCTTAACCTGGCTGTTTGGAACTTCTGCCTTCCTCCTGCCATTCCAGATGCAATTCACACAGCTACTAAATATCTTAGTTCGTTGACAACCTACAGAAGACAATCACCATCAATCTCCTCAAAGCATATAAGCCTTTTTACCTGAAAATTCATTATTGTGTTAGTAAAGAACTTGTTCTCTGGTCCCTCCTGGGAAACATAGATGGCAGGTTCTCCAACACTATGTAATAAATCCATTCTAACATTTCATGCTCCTGGGCTGTTCATTAGTATTTTGCTAATGCAGCTGTGGCATTTGTACTGCACTTGTAGGTTAGTAATATATCCAAGCTTCAACAAAGCATTTCAGAAACTTGTTAGGGCTGACACTGAGTATCCTTGTCAGAGGATTAACTTCTGAATCATGAGACAGCCTTCCTGTGGCAATATGTTATCACCTTTCCATGTATAGTTCTTTCTAGATTGCTATCAGAGGTCCATAGCCACCCTTCTTCCCCACTGTCTGTATATAATTCTACATATCTTAGAAATCTTCTGGTTTTCTTCTTCTCTGTTGTTGTGTTGAAACACTGACCAAAAGCAACTTGGGGAAAAAAGTAGTTTATTTGTATTTTAGTCTATGTCACAGAACATTATTGAGAAAAGTCAGGGCAGTGACCTAGTGGTAAAAACTGAGCCACATACCATGAAGAAACACTTCTTATTCATTAGCTTTCCATAGCTTACAAAGGATAACTTGCTTATATGATCCAAACACACCTTCCCAGGGATTGTACCACTCACAGTGAGCTTGGCCCTTCTGCCTCGACAGTAATGAAGAAAGTGGCTCACAGACATGTTCATGGGTCATTCTGATGGAGGCAGGTACTCAATTGACATTCTTTCTTCCAAAGTATACATAAGCTTATGTCAAGTTAAAATAACTGTAACATTATATCCCTCATAAACTTTGACATACAAACATGTCAATTTGTCATAACATTTATATTTGCATGTTTTCATAATGTCACAATATCATAATACAAAACACAGTACAAAGTTAAAAGTTCCACAGTCTTTCTTCTCAAAGCTTAAAAGTTAAAGATCTGTCTAAAAATCCAACGTCTCCAAGTATAGCAGCATATCATTAACAGTGACAAGGGTGGACTTCCTCTCATGGCATGGATTTCTAGCTGAATCAGTCATTGGCTGGCTATTTCCTCAATTTTTATTCCATCTTTATCTCTGTACATCATGTAGGTGGGACAAATGTAGGTTGAGGGTTTTGTGGTTGGGTTGGTGTCCCAAGCCCCCTATTGGAAGTTGTACCTGGTTACGAGAGATGGCCAGTTCCGGCTCTATATCTCCTATTGCTAGGAGTCTTAGTTAGGGTCACCCTCATAGATTTTTTGGGTTTTCCATTGCCCTAGGTTTCTAGTTCGTCCCAGAGATACCCTCCTCATTCTAGTTGTCTCTCCCAGTACTTTCTCCCTCTGTTCTCCCCCACCCTGATCCTTCCTCTTCCCATCCACTCACCCCCTACAGTCTCCCCATCCCCTGTCCACACTCAAGGTCTATTCTACTTCCTCTTCTCAGTGAAATTCATGTGTTTTCCTTGAATCCTCTATGTTACTTAGCATCTTTGAATCTGTAGATTGTAGCATGGTTATCCTTTACTTTATGGCTAATACCCACTTATAAGTGAATATATGCCATGTTTGCTTGTCTGAGTCTGAGTTACCTCAGTCAGGATGATCTTTTCTAGTTCCATCCATTTGCCTGCAAATTTCATGATGTCATTGTAGACAGGAGCATAGCATAACCATCACCAAGGATGCCTCACTCAGCAACTGGTAGAAACAGATGCAGAGAGCCACAGCTCAACATTAATTGGCACTTGGGGAATCCTGAAGAAGGAGAGGAAGGATTGTAGAGGCCCATTGAGACTGCACCACCAACCAGTGGGCATGCATGGGTCTGACCTAGACTTTCTACACATATGTAACAGTTGTGTATCTTGGTCTTCATGTGGGACTCCTTATAGCAGGAGGAAGCAAGGGCTGTCTCTGACTCAGGAACAGCCCTAGTGTCCTTGTTTCCTGCTCAAACTTCGCAAGCTGCATTTACTTATGTCTGCATATATTTAGTTATTCTTAACTTCCAAGTTCAGCCCAGAACAGCCAAACATTCTAATCATGCAATGAATTTTTCTAGCCCAAAGTTCCAAACACTTCCATAATCCTCCCACGAGAGAACACAGTCAGGGCCTTCACAGGAATGTTCCACATCCAGTAGGAACTTATGCTTTGTCTGCTTTCTGTTGTTGTGATAAAGAGAAAGAAACTTGATCAGGAAAGGATTTATTTCAGCTTACAGGTTACATAGTTCATCACCGAGGGAAGCTAGGGAAGGATTTGAAGGCAGGAACCTGGAGGTAGGAATGGAAGCCGAGACCATAGAGGGCTGTTGCTTACTGCCTTTCTTCTCATGGCTTGTTCGGCTGTCTTCCCTTTATGACTCAGGTCTACTTGCCAAGAGAGACAACCAGACCTATGAAGGCTGGGCCCTCCCACATTCAGAACAAGAAAAATGCCCCACAGACTTGTTCATAAGCCAATCTGTTGGAGAAAATTTCTTAGCTAATACCTCCCAAAACATGCCTATTTTGTTTCTACGTGACAAGACCCATGACAGAAGGTGTCTGCTATTCCCCTTTGGAACAACCAATACATATTTTTTAATATAGGTTGTGTGCTGTGACCCAATTATTTGCCTTACTGATAATGGGATTTCACATGGGTGATTCTAGACTATATACAACTTGAAGTAAGACTTTGGCCATATATTTAAGGGTTCTCAAATATGTGACAGTTCCTCTTCTGTTCATGGAGGGGGTTGGGCTTACACATAAGAAGTGCTCCAGGCATTTTGGGATTTCAAAAATCTTCCATGTCAGGAGCCCAGCTCTTTCTTGCCTGTCAGCTGTTAAACTTACGCATTCAGCATCCTTTGTAGTTTTGTCACCTTTCCAATTATGTCTGGGACAGGATTTTCAGCCTAGGTTTTTTTTGGGGGGGTGGTGGGGTGGGGTGGGTGGGTGTATAGGAAGGGAGAATCTAGACAATAAAGGTTTCTTTTAAGACCATCATGGATATTTTCTGAACTACACAGTATGTCTTGTGTTGAAGGTATAGTAACTCTGAGTCTATCAATTTCTTTTCTAAGGCTCTTAAAGAAGTTAAGATAAGTATTAAAGGCCATAACCCTTAAAATTAAATTTTCCTTATATGATTTACTGTCAGTCACTGCATTTACCTTTCAAGTGTGCTTTATTGAATGCCCCATCTTGAGAATCTAAGTGTTGCTTAGTGTTGGTTCCTGAGCACTAAGGTTTATGACTACCCAGCTAATTTTCATATAACCAGTTACAGAATTCTATCTAGATGGGTTTCCAGGGCCATTGTTATTTTATTTTGTTTGTTTGTTTTTAAAAAATCAGTTCACTGTTGTGGATAGCTCTGGGGCTAATTATATTTAATGTTAATTCCATTCTCCTGTGAGGGGTTGTGAACAAGGAATGAGTCAGCACTCTGGTGATTTCTCCTAAACCTGCTTCCCACCTTAATTTGTAAAATAAAGGAGAACTGATGATTGGGCAAAGAGAGGAAGGGTAGAGTAGAAAGAAAGAAAAGAAGGAGGTTTGAGAGAGAGAGAGAGAAGTCAGAGGAGGAGGAATAAGAAAAGTGGAGCAGAAGCACATGGCCTGAAGAACTCACAAGTTCTAAGGACTCTCATAAGATGTGGAAAGATGGTAGTGTAACGGTAGATCTGCCCAATCTAGGCGCACAGCCTGTATTCATATTAATTGAGCTGTGTTTTCATTGCCAGAGCATATTTGGGAGGAGATTTATTGCAACAGTTCACTCATTGTTTTAATAGAAAGCACAAACTAGAACGGGGGTTGGGTGCACCTGTTTATTGGGAGAGAGAGAGGTTTTCAGGGAATATGGGTAAGGGAGCATGAGATAAAGTCAGTATACATTCATTTGTACCACTGATGCTAGATCGTGTTGGGACCTACTAAGAATATGTGCATAATGAGCTTCAGAATTTCCAGCTGAAGGAGAGAACACACAGAATCCATTGTTCACAACTACTCCATGGTATTAGCTTTTCTCCACTCTTGTGATCACCCCCACTTACAGAGTGCTAGATGCTGAAGACATTCTTACACTCCTTAGCAACGTGGTCCTATCAGAGCTGGGACATAGTGGAATAGTACAATGCAGTTGATATAAGATGATCTATAGAAAGGGTAATTGGGTAGCTCCGTAGAATGGAGCCCAGGGAAGGCTGAGAGAAGTTAGTGTGGGCAGAGTGTGCCAGGAGTCCATAGCATCATCTCACGCTGACTGCACTATTGCTACCATCTGGCCAGAGCATTTTACCATTAACTGTTCTACATTATTCTGAAATATTTAGCTCCAATTTCCCAACTCTGATTGTTTCAAAATATTTTAAACCATATTGCACAATACCTCTTAATAATAAAAAATGAAAGTGTACAAGCTGGCATCAGAAACTCTATAGGAAACATTTTTAGAGCTGTCCTATGTCATTATCTCCAAAGCTATAATTTAGTGAGCATGACTTCATTCATTTGGTACAATTTTATTTTGAACCTAATATAGGCCAGGCACTATGCCAGGCTCATGAGAGTGCAAGGATGAATATAATGAGAAGTTTGCCGCACTGATAATATGGTAGAGGATGTGAAAATGAAAACAAAGCTGCCCAGAACAGTATGAAAAGTTTTGTTGCAGTTACACTGAGATTTGTGTGGTTAGCAAGGAGGGAGATGCTGTAGTCATCATAGAAGCAAAAGATGGTTTCCCAGGGGAGACAGCCTCTGAGGTGGAATTTAAATCGTGAGTTGAGCCAGGATAGATGGAGAAGTAATGAGAGTTCGAAAGGCACAGAATGTTGATGATAATAGGGGCCAAAACAGCATGTGTAGTATGATATTGGTTAGAATCAAAGTAGGAAATTAAAAACAAATATGAAAAGGAAGGTCAGAAATGGACTTTGACAAATCTTGTGTAGTATATCTTTTTCTTGTTGGAAAACAGTACATTTCAACTATATCTTTGTGATAAAGAAGAAAATAAAGTAAGAGAGTATGCTGGCTACTTTTGTTGAAACTTATTGACATAAGCTATCAATAGTTATCAGAGAGACGATAACCTCAGTCGAGAAATTGCCTCTATAATAGTAGGCAGTAGGCAAGTCTGTAGGGCGTATTCTTAGTGATAGGAGCAGAGACATCCCACAATGGGCAATGCCAGTCCTAGGTCCTTGGTCATTGAGAAAACAGGCTGAGCAACCTGAGGGGCCAGCCAGTAAATATGACTCCTCCATGGCCCCTACATCAGCTTCTGCCACTAGAATCCTGCCCTGCTTGAGTTTCTGCCCTGACTTCCTTTGATGAACTCTATGAACTATGTCATGAAAGTGTAAGCAAAATAAAACGTTTCCTCCCCAAGTTGCTTTTGGTCATAGTGTTTAGTAATAGCAACAGCAACCCTGACTAAGACACAGCTATGTCGTCATGAACTGGGGCAAAGAGTTATGAGAGACGAAAAAGATGAGTGGAATTATGAGGTGTGTATGTAACAGACACAACTCAATTTAATGCAATTTTGAAGTAGAAAACAAGGAAGAGCAGAGATTTTTTTATTTTAGCAAGTAGTAAATGGTACCACTAATAGAAACCTGTAAAGGGGGAAGCCCTGTAATGGAAAAAAAATGAGAGCATTTTGAGAAATGCTGAAACACCACCAAGTGATACTCACTAAGATAATGAGTCTATCTTGCAGAAGAGCTTATCTATTTTTGGGCTTTCAGTACTTGACTATATGATTAGGATTATTCAATCGATAGTGTCTTGTTGAGTTCAAAATGTTATTTCGATTTAGGAAAATAAAGCATGAACAGAGAAATTGAAGTGAGAGGATTAGTTTGGTTAGGATGATTAGCAGGAAGGGTCTCTTATCAGGTAGATCTGAACAAGGCTCTGGAGAAATTGAGGAGTGTCTAGGATACATGAGGTATTGCTGATCTTGCTGTTCTGTTGCTGTTTATAAAGAACACCATAAGCTTAGTGTCAAAAATAGTACATGTTTGCCTTATAGTTGTAGAGATAAAGGAAAAAGCAAAGGTCAGAAAAACCAAATCTTTACTATGGGGCTAGGATCAAGACACAGGCAGGCCTGAATTTATTCTGTGGTTTCTTGGAGGACAAATTGTTTCATGTTATCTTATTCCTTGAATCATAGTCAAGGTAATTAATTAGCATAGTATCTACAAATGTCTTTCTCTCCTGTATGTCTTTTACTTCCATTGCCACCTTCTTTGATGGACGCTTTGCCTCTGGCCATGAGATCATCTGAGATTATAGTGGACTCACCTGAATAATCCATGATCACTATCTTACTTCAACAACCTTAAATTATATTTGCAATGGCCCTTAGGCTTTGGAGCCTTAAGGCTATTTGTAGGGTGGCATTATTTTTGCCTACAATATACAGCAAGGCAGATGCTGCATACTGTGAAAATACTGCAAAATCCACAATAAAGAGCTCAAGCTTGATGCCTTGTTCATGAACATGACAAACTAAACCTTTGCAGTGGGAACTTTATCTTCCGTGTATTTATTCTCTTCAATTCCCTGTAAAATACCTTTGATCAGAGCACTGCACTCTTCCGGGTTGATGGCTCTAATCACCTCAGAAACTATTTTGCCAATTTACTCTCGACTTCTGAAATTTATTACCTTTGGATGATTAGGGATCCTTTGAAAAATGCAAATTAAATCTCATTGATTCTACATATAGTTTTTCCATGGATTTCTAGTTGGTACTTAGGCAATTGCCCACAAACATCTAAATTACTTTGTATGTTCTCCTCAAAGACAGACAGTAAGAAGTTTACAATATACAAGCCCAGGCATGACACCATATCTCTCATTAGAGCTGATGATATGTGTTGGTCATCATGCATAGGGTCTAGGAGGATGAACTAAATGACTGAAAACAGAAGTGCAAGGGAGATAGTCAAAATCACCCTCAGAGAACACACAGTATATAAAGTTAGCACAGTGCATTCAGAACCTGGGAGAGGAAGAGTCTTGAAAGTTTGTTAAACTCAATGGCCATTTCAGAAAATTAAATTTTTCTTGAGCAAAAGGTGATAGGAGGGTGTGGTGAGTGGCGGCATCTTCTATACTTGCATCCAAAGAGAAGACAGCACTGCAATGAGGAATGCAAGGAGACTTCAGAGAATCCAGGTCAGTTCAGTTTAATTCCTTCCTACTGTTTCTACTAAAGGAACCTGTGTTACTACTGCAAAGAAAAAGTGATGAGATTGTACAAACAGGCTTGTCCACCAATAATTACAGTAGGTCAATATGCTTACAGGTACTGTAAAAAGAAAAGAGAGGGTTTGTGAATTTCATTGATTTTTCTCAAGTAATCAATTTTTTGTTTCATTGATTCTTTTTATTGGTTTTCTGTTTGTTTGTTTCTATTTTTATTAATTTCAGCCCAGGCTTCATTCTTTTTCCTTCTATTTTGAGGTACAATTTCTTCTTTTGGTTCTAGAGAATTTAGATTTGCTGTTAAATTACTAGTATGGGATCTATATAATTTTTTTTAATGTATATACTTAGTGTTACAAACTTGCTTCTTAGAATTGCCTTCTTTGTGTTACATAAATTGGGAATGTTATGTATTCATTTTCATTCAATTTTGGAAAGTCTTTAACTTCTATTTCAATTTTTATCTTGACCCATATGTCATTTACTAGAGAGTTGTTCAGTTTCCATGAGTTTGTAAATTTTCTATTGTTTCTAGTATTCTGATAGGATACAGTGTATTATATTAATTTTCTTGTATCTCTTGAGCAATGCTTTGTTTTTAAAAAAAGTGGGAGTGGGTGGGTAGGGGAGTGGCGGGGAGGGTATGGGGGACTTTTGGGATAGCATTGGAAATGTAAATGAGGAAAATACCTAATAAAAATATAAAAAAATAAATATGTGTTCAATTTTGGAGAAAGTTCCATGAGGTGCTTATTGGTAGCTATATTCTTTTCTGTGTGGGTGAAATGTTTTATAAATATCTGCTAGGTCCAATTGGCTTGTAATGTCACTTATATCCATCATTTCTCTGCTTAGAGTTTTGTCTGGATGGCTTGTCAATTGACAAGAGTAAGGTATTGAAGTCTCCCAGTATTAGCGTGTGAGGGGCCAATGTGTAATTTAAGTTGTAGTAGTGTTTTTTTTAAATTTTTTGTTTTTATTTATTATTTTTACAAACATGGGTGACCATGTGTTTGTTGGAGAGATGTTAAGAATTGTAATGACTTCTCGGTGGATTTTTTTTTTTTTTGCCTTGGGTAAGTGTATAGTATCCTTCCCTATATCATCTGATTAGTTTTGGTTTGAGGTTTACTTTGTTAGATCTTAAAGTAGATAAACCACTTTCCATTTTCTTAGATTGTTTGGTTACAATATTTTTTCCTGAGGTTATTTCTATCCTTGATGTGTTTCTTAGACATAGCAGAAGGATGGATCCTATTGTTACATTCATTCTGCAAGTCTGTGTCTTTTTACTGGGCATTAAAACCATTAATAAGAGATATATTTGTTGATTCCTATTGTTTTTATTGTATGGTGTTTTTATTGTATGTGTTCATGTGTGCATGTGCATTTGGGTATGGTTAACCACTTTCTTTAAGTTGGAGTTTTCCTTCTAGTACCTTCTGACTTCTGACTGGCTAGACTTTGTAGATAGATATTGCTTAAATTTGATCTTATCCTAAAAGCCCTTATTTTTTCATCTATTGTTATTGGAAGTTTTGCTAGGTATAATAGTCTGGGCTCGTATCTATGGTCACTTAGATTTTGTAGAACATTTGTTCATCCTCTTCTGTCTTTACCAGTCTCCACTGAAAGTCAATTGTTATTCTCATAGGCTTGTTTTTATATTACTTGGTCCTTTTCCTTTGCAGCTTTTAATATTCTTTCTTTTTCTGTACATAAGTGTTTAGATTACTATGTTCCCAGTAGAATTTCATTTCTGTTTTAGACTAGTTAATATTCTGTATGCTTCTCGTACCTCGATAGCTACCTCTTTCTTTTTGTTGTGGAAATGTTTAACTGTGATTTATTGACTATATTTTCTGTGCCTTTGACTTGGGTGACGTCCTTTTCCTCTATTCCCATTATTCTCAGATTTGGTTTGTTCATAATGTCCAAATTTTTTGGATATTTTTGTTAGGACTTTTTTCTTATTGAAAAGAATTTGTCTTGTTTACTAGTTGTCATTTTCTTTTACTGTGTTGTCAGTGCCTGAGATTCTCTCTTCCATCTTTTCTATTCTGTTGTTGAGGCTTGCCTTTGTGGTAATATTAGAGCTAAAATTTATTCCAAGATTTCTTGTTTGTATTTTCTTTATTGATTCCATATCCACTTTCAGGTGTCAGGTTTTTTTTTTTCCTCTTTTACTTTGTGTTTTCATATATTTCTATAAGGGTATATCAATTTCCTCTTGAAGGACTACTATGATAATCATAAAGTCTATTTTGAGGTCTTTGTCTTGTGTTTTAACTATGTGTCTCCATGATATTGTCATGGTTGTTACTCATTTTGTTTTTATGCTGGTATGTATATATTTGGGTTTGGGAAGACTGTAATTCCAGCTGCTGATATTTGGTCTTGTCTTTGTTCGGTGGGTGTTTTGTTTCTTGTTTTTTGTTGCTTTCTCTTGTTGTTAGAAAGATGTGGTGACTTGTGTTGTGTGGGTTACTTAGTATTCTAGGTAAAATGTGTTTCTAGGTATTGGGAGCTGACTCATGAGGATGAGAATGAGCTAAGAGGAGTTCACAGGAGGGAGTAATACAGGGTGTTCACCATGTATCTTCTTAGTTTCCTGGGAATGGGAACAGAGAGTGAGGAGAGGCCACAGTCTGGAGTCTGCTGCAAGCTGGGGATGAGATTGGATTTGCAGGAGAGGATGAGTGAAAAACAGTAGTTGACCTACCTTGTTCCCTGATCAGAGTGGCCTCTTGGTTCTCAGGAGATGCCTGCAGGTAACAGGGCTGGGATAAAGAGATGAGTGGAAAGAAGAAAAGTTGGAGAGGAAGGTCTGTATAATCCATGGAAGCTGGGGGTGGAGAGAGAGGGAGGGAGGGAGGCTGCAGAAGTTGGAGTGCTATGGAGCTTGGGATTTCACTTGGGGACTGAATCTGGAGGTGAGTTGTAGGACATGAAGATCTTCAGTGAGACCACATGCTTCCTTTGCCTTGGTCAGTAGGTTTACCTTTGAACAGCTGATTTAGTGAGAATCACTAATATGGAATAGAATTGAAGACCCAGAAATGAACCCACACACCTATGGTCACATTGGGCACAGAGACTGCGGACACCCCTAAGGTCCCCAGAGGACTCTCCACGGGATCTTAGGACCTCTGGTGAGTTGAACACAACTTCTGACAGGAGGCAGGTTTGAACACCAGATATCTGGGCACCTTCCCTGCAAGAGGAGAGCTTGCCTGCAGAGAGTACTCTGACCACTGAAACTTAGGAGAGTGCTAGTCACCCAGATCAGCTGATAGAGGCTAACATAATTACCTGAGGGACAAGCTCTAACCTGAGACAACTAAAACAACTAACTCCAGAGATTACCAGATGGCAAAAGGCAAACATAAGAATCTTACTAACAGAAACCAAGACCACTCACCATCATCAGAAGGCAGCACTCCCACCCCAACCAGTCCTGGGCACCCCAACACACCCGAAAAGCTAGACTGGATTTAAAAGCATTTCTCATGATGATGGTAGAGGACATCAAGAAGGACTTTAATAACTCACTTAAAGAAATACAGGAGAACACTGCTAAACAGGCAGAAGACCTTAAAGAGGAAACACAAAAACATGAACAAACAGGTGATGGAATTGAACAAAACCATATAAGACCTAAAAAGGGAAGTAGACACAATAAAGAAAACCCAAAGTGAGGCAACGCTGGAGATAGAAAACCTAGGAAAGAAATCTGGAACCATAGATATGAGTTTCAGCAACAGAATACAAGAGATGGAAGAGAGAATCTCAGGTGCAGAAGATTCCATAGAGAACATTGGAACAACAATCAAAGAAAATACAAAATGCAAAAAGATCCTAACTCAAAACATCCAGGAAATCCAGGACACAATGAGAAGACCAAACCTATGGATAATAGGAGTAGATGAGAATGAAGATTTTCAACTTAAAGGGTCAGCAAGTATCTTCAACAAAATTATAGAAGAAAACTTCCCAAACCTAAAGAAAGACATGCCCATGATCATACAAGAAGCCTACAGAACTCCAAAGAGACTGGACCAGAAAGGAAATTCCACCCCACACATAATAATCAGAACAACAAATGCACTAAATAAAGATAGAATATTAAAAGCAGTAAGGGAAAAATGTCAAGTAACATATAAAGGCAGGCCTATCAGAATTACACCAGACTTTTCACCAGAGACTATGAAAGCCAGAAGAGCCTGGACAGATGTTCTACAGACACTAAGAGAACACAAATGCCAGCCCAGGCTACTATATGCAGCCAAACTCTCAATTACCATAGATAAAGAAACCAAAGTATTTCATGACAAAACCAAATTCACACATTATCTTTCCATGAATCCAGCCATTCAAAGGATAATAACAGAAAAAAAAAAAAACAAAAAACGATACAAGGATGGAAACCACGCCCTAGAAAAAGCAAGAAAGTAATCATTCAACCAACCTAAAAGAATACAGCCACAAGAACAGAATGCCAATTCTAACAACAAAAATAAAAGGAAGCAACAATTACTTTTCCTTAATATCTCTTAATATCAATGGACTCAACTCCCCAATAAAAAGACATAGACTAACAGACTGGCTACACAAACAGGACCCGACATTTTGCTGCTTACAGGAAACCCATCTCAGGGAAAAAGATAGACACTACCTTAGAGTGAAAGGCTGGAAAACAATTTTCCAAACAAGTGGTCTGAAGAAACAAGCTGGAGTAGTCATTCTAATATCGAATAAAATCGACTTCCAACCCAAAGTTATCAAAAAAGACAAGGAGGGACAATTGATACTCATCAAAGGTAAAATCATCCAAGAGGAACTCTCAATTCTGAATATCTATGCTGCAAATGCAAGGGCAGCTACATTCATTAAAGAAACTTTAGTAAAGTTCAAAGCACACATTGCAGTTCACACAATAATAGTGGGAGACTTCAACACCCCACTTTCATCAATGAACAGATTGTGGAAACAGAAACTAAACAGGGACACAGTGAAACTAACAGAAGTTATGAAACAAATGGAATTAACAGATATCTACAGAACATTTTATCCTAAAACAAAAGGATATACCTTCTTCTCAGCACGTTATGGTATCTCCTCCAAAATTGTTTATATAATTGGTCACAACACAGGCCTCAACAGATAGAAAAATATTGAAATTGTCTCATGCATCCTATCAGACCACTAATAACTAAGGCTGATCTTCAATAACAACATAAATAATGGAAAGCCAACATTCACGTGGAAACTGAAGAACACTGTTCTCAATGATACCTTGGTCAAGGAAGGAATAAAAAAAGAAATCAAAGACTTTTTAGAGTTTAATGAAAATAAAGCCACAACATATCCAAATTTTTGGGACACACTGAAAGCATTTCTAAGAGGGAAACTCATAGCTCTGA